>NC_133991.1:0-328333 GCF_047716275.1 Strix uralensis | reverse complement strand
AAGCAATGTGAACAGGCACAGAGAAGGTGCTAGCAGGGAATTCTCTGCCTGCCTTTCCCCAGTGCTCTGCAAGCTCTCCAGGACAACATAGAATCTGGGGCTCTGTGCTTTCTTTCGTTCTGAACAAGTGTTACTGTTTTCTGCACAAAAGCGATTCTGCTAAGCAATGGGAACACTTCTGTTACCCAGACACAGAGAAGGTGCTAGCAGGGAATTCTCTGCCTGCCTTTCCCCAGTGCTCTGCAAGCTCTCCAGGACAACATAAAATCTGGGGCTCTGTGCTTTCTTTCGTCTGAACAAGTGTTACTGTTTTCTGCACAAATGCGATTCTGCGAAGCAATGTGAACAGGCACAGAGAAGGTGCTAGCAGGGAATTCTCTGCCTGCCTTTCCCCAGTGCTCTGCAAGCTCTCCAGGACAACAGCAAATCTGGGGCTCTGTGCTTTCTTTCGTTCTGAACAAGTGTTACTGTTTTCT
The DNA here is from genome assembly GCF_047716275.1 of Strix uralensis. Classification (NCBI taxonomy): domain Eukaryota; kingdom Metazoa; phylum Chordata; class Aves; order Strigiformes; family Strigidae; genus Strix; species Strix uralensis. Next base: position 327,857 of record NC_133991.1, on the reverse strand, counting down.
GCACAAAAGCGATTCTGCCAAGCAATGTGAACACTTCTGCTTCCCAGGCACAGAGAAGGTGCTAGCAGGGAATTCTCTGCCTGCCTTTCCCCAGTGCTCTGCAAGCTCTCCAGGACAACATAAAATCTGGGGCTCTGTGCTTTCTTTCTGCTGAACAAGTGTTACTGTTTTCTGCACAAAAGCGATTCTGCGAAGCAATGTGAACAGGAACAGAGAAGGTGCTAGCAGGGAATTCTCTGCCTGCCTTTCCCCAGTGCTCTGCAAGCTCTCCAGGACAACAGCAAATCTGGGGCTCTGTGCTTTCTTTCGTTCTGAACAAGTATTACTGTTTTCTGCACAAAAGTGATTCTGCGAAGCAATGTGAACACTTCTGTTTCCCAGGCACAGAGAAGGTGCTAGCAGGGAATTCTCTGCCTGCTTTTCCCCAGTGCTCTGCAAGCTCTCCAGGACAACATAAAATCTGGGGCTCTGTGCTTTCTTTCGTTGTGAACAAGTGTTACTGTTTTCTGCACAAAAGCGATTCTGCGAAGCAATGGGAACACTTCTGTTTCCCAGGCACAGAGAAGGTGCTAGCAGGGAATTCTCTGCCTGCTTTTCCCCAGTGCTCTGCAAGCTCTCCAGGACAACATAAAATCTGGGGCTCTGTGCTTTCTTTCGTTCTGAACAAGTGTTACTGTTTTCTGCACAAAAGCGATTCTGCGAAGCAATGTGAACAGGCACAGAGAAGGTGCTAGCAGGGAATTCTCTGCCTGCCTTTCCCCAGTGCTCTGCAAGCTCTCCAGGACAACAGCAAATCTGGGGCTCTGTGCTTTCTTTCGTTCTGAACAAGTGTTACTGTTTTCTGCACAAAAGCGATTCTGCGAAGCAATGGGAACACTTCTGTTTCCCAGGCACAGAGAAGGTGCTAGCAGGGAATTCTCTGCCTGCTTTTCCCCAGTGCTCTGCAAGCTCTCCAGGACAATATAGAATCTGGGGCTCTGTGCTTTCTTTCGTTCTGAACAAGTGTTACTGTTTTCTGCACAAAAGCGATTCTGCGAAGCAATGTGAACACTTCTGTTTCCCAGTAACAGAGAAGGTGCTAGCAGGGAATTCTCTGCCTGCTTTTCCCCAGTGCTCTGCAAGCTCTCCAGGACAACAGCAAATCTGGGGCTCTGTGCTTTCTTTCGTTCTGAACAAGTGTTACTGTTTTCTGCACAAAAGCGATTCTGCGAAGCAATGTGAACACTTCTGTTTCCCAGGCACAGAGAAGGTGCTAGCAGGGAATTCTCTGCCTTCTTTTCCCCAGTGCTCTGCAAGCTCTCCAGGACAACATAAAATCTGGGGCTCTGTGCTTTCTTTCGTTCTGAACAAGTGTTACTGTTTTCTGCACAAAAGCGATTCTGCAAAGCAATGTGAACACTTCTGCTTCCCAGGCACAGAGAAGGTGCTAGCAGGGAAATCTCTGCCTGGTTTTCCCCAGTGCTCTGCAAGCTCTCCAGGACAACATAAAATCTGGGGCTCTGTGCTTTCTTTCGTTCTGAACAAGTGTTATTGTTTTCTGCACAAAAGCGATTCTGCGAAGCAATGTGAAGACTTCTGCTTCCCAGGCACAGAGAAGGTGCTAGCAGGGAATTCTCTGCCTGCCTTTCCCCAGTGCTCTGCAAGCTCTCCAGGACAACATAAAATCTGGGGCTCTGTGCTTTCTTTCGTCTGAACAAGTGTTACTGTTTTCTGCACAAAAGCGATTCTGCGAAGCAATGTGAACACTTCTGCTTCCCAGGAACAGAGAAGGTGCTAGCAGGGAATTCTCTGCCTGCTTTTCCCCAGTGCTCTGCAAGCTCTCCAGGACAACATAAAATCTGGGGCTCTGTGCTTTCTTTCGTTCTGAACAAGTGTTATTGTTTTCTGCACAAAAGCGATTCTGCGAAGCAATGTGAACAGGCACAGAGAAGGTGCTAGCAGGGAATTCTCTGCCTGCCTTTCCCCAGTGCTCTGCAAGCTCTCCAGGACAACATAAAATCTGGGGCTCTGTGCCTTCTTTCGTTCTGAACAAGTGTTACTGTTTTCTGCACAAAAGCGATTCTGCGAAGCAATGTGAACAGGCACAGAGAAGGTGCTAGCAGGGAATTCTCTGCCTGCCTTTCCCCAGTGCTCTGCAAGCTCTCCAGGACAACAGCAAATCTGGGGCTCTGTGCTTTCTTTCGTTCTGAACAAGTATTACTGTTTTCTGCACAAAAGCGATTCTGCGAAGCAATGTGAACACTTCTGTTTCCCAGGCACAGAGAAGGTGCTAGCAGGGAATTCTCTGCCTGCTTTTCCCCAGTGCTCTGCAAGCTCTCCAGGACAACATAAAATCTGGGGCTCTGTGCTTTCTTTCTGCTGAACAAGTGTTACTGTTTTCTGCACAAAAGTGATTCTGCGAAGCAATGTGAACACTTCTGTTTCCCAGGCACAGAGAAGGTGCTAGCAGGGAATTCTCTGCCTGCTTTTCCCCAGTGCTCTGCAAGCTCTCCAGGACAACATAAAATCTGGGGCTCTGTGCTTTCTTTCGTTCTGAACAAGTGTTATTGTTTTCTGCACAAAAGCGATTCTGCGAAGCAATGTGAACAGGCACAGAGAAGGTGCTAGCAGGGAATTCTCTGCCTGCTTTTCCCCAGTGCTCTGCAAGCTCTCCAGGACAACATAAAATCTGGGGCTCTGTGCTTTCTTTCTGCTGAACAAGTGTTACTGTTTTCTGCACAAAAGTGATTCTGCGAAGCAATGTGAACACTTCTGTTTCCCAGGCACAGAGAAGGTGCTAGCAGGGAATTCTCTGCCTGCTTTTCCCCAGTGCTCTGCAAGCTCTCCAGGACAACATAAAATCTGGGGCTCTGTGCTTTCTTTTGTTCTGAACAAGTGTTACTGTTTTCTGCACAAAAGCGATTCTGCCAAGCAGTGTGAACAGGCACAGAAAAGGTGCTAGCAGGGAATTCTCTGCCTGCCTTTCCCCAGTGCTCTGCAAGCTCTCCAGGACAACATAGAATCTGGGGCTCTGTGCTTTCTTTTGTTCTGAACAAGTGTTAGGGTTTTCTGCACAAAAGCGATTCTGCGAAGCAATGTGAAGACTTCTGCTTCCCAGGCACAGAGAAGGTGCTAGCAGGGAATTCTCTGCCTGCCTTTCCCCAGTGCTCTGCAAGCTCTCCAGGACAACATAAAATCTGGGGCTCTGTGCTTTCTTTCGTCTGAACAAGTGTTACTGTTTTCTGCACAAATGCGATTCTGCGAAGCAATGTGAACAGGCACAGAGAAGGTGCTAGCAGGGAATTCTCTGCCTGCCTTTCCCCAGTGCTCTGCAAGCTCTCCAGGACAACATAAAATCTGGGGCTCTGTGCTTTCTTTCGTTCTGAACAAGTGTTACTGTTTTCTGCACAAAAGCGATTCTGCGAAGCAATGTGAACACTTCTGTTTCCCAGGCACAGAGAAGGTGCTAGCAGGGAATTCTCTGCCTGCTTTTCCCCAGTGCTCTGCAAGCTCTCCAGGACAACATAAAATCTGGGGCTCTGTGCTTTCTTTCGTTCTGAACAAGTGTTACTGTTTTCTGCACAAAAGCGATTCTGCGAAGCAATGTGAACAGGCACAGAGAAGGTGCTAGCAGGGAATTCTCTGCCTGCCTTTCCCCAGTGCTCTGCAAGCTCTCCAGGACAACAGCAAATCTGGGGCTCTGTGCTTTCTTTCGTCTGAACAAGTGTTACTGTTTTCTGCACAAAAGCGATTCAGCGAAGCAATGTGAACAGGCACAGAGAAGGTGCTAGCAGGGAATTCTCTGCCTGCTTTTCCCCAGTGCTCTGCAGGCTCTCCAGGACAACATAAAATCTGGGGCTCTGTGCTTTCTTTCGTCTGAACAAGTGTTACTGTTTTCTGCACAAAAGCGATTCTGCGAAGCAATGTGAACAGGCACAGAGAAGGTGCTAGCAGGGAATTCTCTGCCTGCCTTTCCCCAGTGCTCTGCAAGCTCTCCAGGACAACATAGAATCTGGGGCTCTGTGCTTTCTTTCGTTCTGAACAAGTGTTACTGTTTTCTGCACAAAAGCGATTCTGCGAAGCAATGGGAACACTTCTGTTACCCAGACACAGAGAAGGTGCTAGCAGGGAATTCTCTGCCTGCCTTTCCCCAGTGCTCTGCAAGCTCTCCAGGACAACATAAAATCTGGGGCTCTGTGCTTTCTTTCGTCTGAACAAGTGTTACTGTTTTCTGCACAAATGCGATTCTGCGAAGCAATGTGAACAGGCACAGAGAAGGTGCTAGCAGGGAATTCTCTGCCTGCCTTTCCCCAGTGCTCTGCAAGCTCTCCAGGACAACAGCAAATCTGGGGCTCTGTGCTTTCTTTCGTTCTGAACAAGTGTTACTGTTTTCTGCACAAAAGCGATTCTGCCAAGCAATGTGAACACTTCTGCTTCCCAGGCACAGAGAAGGTGCTAGCAGGGAATTCTCTGCCTGCCTTTCCCCAGTGCTCTGCAAGCTCTCCAGGACAACATAAAATCTGGGGCTCTGTGCTTTCTTTCTGCTGAACAAGTGTTACTGTTTTCTGCACAAAAGCGATTCTGCGAAGCAATGTGAACAGGAACAGAGAAGGTGCTAGCAGGGAATTCTCTGCCTGCCTTTCCCCAGTGCTCTGCAAGCTCTCCAGGACAACAGCAAATCTGGGGCTCTGTGCTTTCTTTCGTTCTGAACAAGTATTACTGTTTTCTGCACAAAAGTGATTCTGCGAAGCAATGTGAACACTTCTGTTTCCCAGGCACAGAGAAGGTGCTAGCAGGGAATTCTCTGCCTGCTTTTCCCCAGTGCTCTGCAAGCTCTCCAGGACAACATAAAATCTGGGGCTCTGTGCTTTCTTTCGTTGTGAACAAGTGTTACTGTTTTCTGCACAAAAGCGATTCTGCGAAGCAATGGGAACACTTCTGTTTCCCAGGCACAGAGAAGGTGCTAGCAGGGAATTCTCTGCCTGCTTTTCCCCAGTGCTCTGCAAGCTCTCCAGGACAACATAAAATCTGGGGCTCTGTGCTTTCTTTCGTTCTGAACAAGTGTTACTGTTTTCTGCACAAAAGCGATTCTGCGAAGCAATGTGAACAGGCACAGAGAAGGTGCTAGCAGGGAATTCTCTGCCTGCCTTTCCCCAGTGCTCTGCAAGCTCTCCAGGACAACAGCAAATCTGGGGCTCTGTGCTTTCTTTCGTTCTGAACAAGTGTTACTGTTTTCTGCACAAAAGCGATTCTGCGAAGCAATGGGAACACTTCTGTTTCCCAGGCACAGAGAAGGTGCTAGCAGGGAATTCTCTGCCTGCTTTTCCCCAGTGCTCTGCAAGCTCTCCAGGACAATATAGAATCTGGGGCTCTGTGCTTTCTTTCGTTCTGAACAAGTGTTACTGTTTTCTGCACAAAAGCGATTCTGCGAAGCAATGTGAACACTTCTGTTTCCCAGTAACAGAGAAGGTGCTAGCAGGGAATTCTCTGCCTGCTTTTCCCCAGTGCTCTGCAAGCTCTCCAGGACAACAGCAAATCTGGGGCTCTGTGCTTTCTTTCGTTCTGAACAAGTGTTACTGTTTTCTGCACAAAAGCGATTCTGCGAAGCAATGTGAACACTTCTGTTTCCCAGGCACAGAGAAGGTGCTAGCAGGGAATTCTCTGCCTTCTTTTCCCCAGTGCTCTGCAAGCTCTCCAGGACAACATAAAATCTGGGGCTCTGTGCTTTCTTTCGTTCTGAACAAGTGTTACTGTTTTCTGCACAAAAGCGATTCTGCAAAGCAATGTGAACACTTCTGCTTCCCAGGCACAGAGAAGGTGCTAGCAGGGAAATCTCTGCCTGGTTTTCCCCAGTGCTCTGCAAGCTCTCCAGGACAACATAAAATCTGGGGCTCTGTGCTTTCTTTCGTTCTGAACAAGTGTTATTGTTTTCTGCACAAAAGCGATTCTGCGAAGCAATGTGAAGACTTCTGCTTCCCAGGCACAGAGAAGGTGCTAGCAGGGAATTCTCTGCCTGCCTTTCCCCAGTGCTCTGCAAGCTCTCCAGGACAACATAAAATCTGGGGCTCTGTGCTTTCTTTCGTCTGAACAAGTGTTACTGTTTTCTGCACAAAAGCGATTCTGCGAAGCAATGTGAACACTTCTGCTTCCCAGGAACAGAGAAGGTGCTAGCAGGGAATTCTCTGCCTGCTTTTCCCCAGTGCTCTGCAAGCTCTCCAGGACAACATAAAATCTGGGGCTCTGTGCTTTCTTTCGTTCTGAACAAGTGTTATTGTTTTCTGCACAAAAGCGATTCTGCGAAGCAATGTGAACAGGCACAGAGAAGGTGCTAGCAGGGAATTCTCTGCCTGCCTTTCCCCAGTGCTCTGCAAGCTCTCCAGGACAACATAAAATCTGGGGCTCTGTGCCTTCTTTCGTTCTGAACAAGTGTTACTGTTTTCTGCACAAAAGCGATTCTGCGAAGCAATGTGAACAGGCACAGAGAAGGTGCTAGCAGGGAATTCTCTGCCTGCCTTTCCCCAGTGCTCTGCAAGCTCTCCAGGACAACAGCAAATCTGGGGCTCTGTGCTTTCTTTCGTTCTGAACAAGTATTACTGTTTTCTGCACAAAAGCGATTCTGCGAAGCAATGTGAACACTTCTGTTTCCCAGGCACAGAGAAGGTGCTAGCAGGGAATTCTCTGCCTGCTTTTCCCCAGTGCTCTGCAAGCTCTCCAGGACAACATAAAATCTGGGGCTCTGTGCTTTCTTTCTGCTGAACAAGTGTTACTGTTTTCTGCACAAAAGCGATTATGCGAAGCAATGTGAACAGGCACAGAGAAGGTGCTAGCAGGGAATTCTCTGCCTGCCTTTCCCCAGTGCTCTGCAAGCTCTCCAGGACAACATAGAATCTGGGGCTCTGTGCTTTATTTCGTTCTGAACAAGTGTTACTGTTTTCTTCACAAAAGCGATTCTGCGAAGCAATGTGAACACTTCTGTTTCCCGGGCACAGAGAAGGTGCTAGCAGGGAATTCTCTGCCTGCTTTTCCCCAGTGCTCTGCAAGCTCTCCAGGACAACATAAAATCTGGGGCTCTGTGCTTTCTTTCGTCTGAACAAGTGTTACTGTTTTCTGCACAAAAGCGATTCAGCGAAGCAATGTGAACAGGCACAGAGAAGGTGCTAGGAGGGAATTCTCTGCCTGCCTTTCCCCAGTGCTCTGCAAGCTCTCCAGGACAACATAGAATCTGGGGCTCTGTGCTTTCTTTCGTTCTGAACAAGTGTTACTGTTTTCTGCACAAAAGCGATTCTGCGAAGCAATGGGAACACTTCTGTTTCCCAGACACAGAGAAGGTGCTAGCAGGGAATTCTCTGCCTGCTTTTCCCCAGTGCTCTGCAATCTCTCCAGGACAACATAAAATCTGGGGCTCTGTGCTTTCTTTCGTTCTGAACAAGTGTTACTGTTTTCTGCACAAAAGCGATTCTGCCAAGCAATGTGAACACTTCTGCTTCCCAGGCACAGAGAAGGTGCTAGCAGGGAATTCTCTGCCTGCCTTTCCCCAGTGCTCTGCAAGCTCTCCAGGACAACATAAAATCTGGGGCTCTGTGCTTTCTTTCGTCTGAACAAGTGTTACTGTTTTCTGCACAAAAGCGATTCTGCGAAGCAATGTGAACAGGCACAGAGAAGGTGCTAGCAGGGAATTCTCTGCCTGCTTTTCCCCAGTGCTCTGCAAGCTCTCCAGGACAACATAAAATCTGGGGCTCTGTGCTTTCTTTCGTTCTGAACAAGTGTTACTGTTTTCTGCACAAAAGCGATTCTGCGAAGCAATGTGAACACTTCTGTTTCCCAGGAACAGAGAAGGTGCTAGCAGGGAATTCTCTGCCTGCTTTTCCCCAGTGCTCTGCAAGCTCTCCAGGACAACATAAAATCTGGGGCTCTGTGATTTCTTTCGTTCTGAACAAGTGTTACTGTTTTCTGCACAAAAGCGATTCTGCGAAGCAATGGGAACACTTCTGTTTCCCAGGCACAGAGAAGGTGCTAGCAGGGAATTCTCTGCCTGCCTTTCCCCAGTGCTCTGCAAGCTCTCCAGGACAACATAAAATCTGGGGCTCTGTGCTTTCTTTCGTCTGAACAAGTGTTACTGTTTTCTGCACAAAAGCGATTCTGCGAAGCAATGTGAACACTTCTGCTTCCCAGGCACAGAGAAGGTGCTAGCAGGGAATTCTCTGCCTGCTTTTCCCCAGTGCTCTGCAAGCTCTCCAGGACAACATAAAATCTGGGGCTCTGTGCTTTCTTTTGTTCTGAACAAGTGTTATTGTTTTCTGCACAAAAGCGATTCTGCGAAGCAATGTGAACAGGCACAGAGAAGGTGCTAGCAGGGAATTCTCTGCCTGCCTTTCCCCAGTGCTCTGCAAGCTCTCCAGGACAACATAAAATCTGGGGCTCTGTGCTTTCTTTCGTTCTGAACAAGTGTTACTGTTTTCTGCACAAAAGCGATTCTGCGAAGCAATGTGAACACTTCTGTTTCCCAGGCACAGAGAAGGTGCTAGCAGGTAATTCTCTGCCTGCTTTTCCCCAGTGCTCTGCAAGCTCTCCAGGACAACATAAAATCTGGGGCTCTGTGCTTTCTTTCGTTCTGAACAAGTGTTACTGTTTTCTGCACAAAAGCGATTCTGCGAAGCAATGTGAACACTTCTGTTTCCCAGGAACAGAGAAGGTGCTAGCAGGGAATTCTCTGCCTGCTTTTCCCCAGTGCTCTGCAAGCTCTCCAGGACAACATAAAATCTGGGGCTCTGTGCTTTCTTTCGTTGTGAACAAGTGTTACTGTTTTCTGCACAAAAGCGATTCTGCGAAGCAATGTGAACACTTCTGTTTCCCAGGCACAGAGAAGGTGCTAGCAGGGAATTCTCTGCCTGCTTTTCCCCAGTGCTCTGCAAGCTCTCCAGGACAACATAAAATCTGGGGCTCTGTGCTTTCTTTTGTTCTGAACAAGTGTTACTGTTTTCTGCACAAAAGCGATTCTGCCAAGCAATGTGAACAGGCACAGAAAAGGTGCTAGCAGGGAATTCTCTGCCTGCCTTTCCCCAGTGCTCTACAAGCTCTCCAGGACAACATAGAATCTGGGGCTCTGTGCTTTCTTTTGTTCTAAACAAGTGTTAGGGTTTTCTGCACAAAAGCGATTCTGCGAAGCAATGTGAAGACTTCTGCTTCCCAGGCACAGAGAAGGTGCTAGCAGGGAATTCTCTGCCTGCCTTTCCCCAGTGCTCTGCAAGCTCTCCAGGACAACATAAAATCTGGGGCTCTGTGCTTTCTTTCGTCTGAACAAGTGTTACTGTTTTCTGCACAAAAGCGATTCTGCGAAGCAATGTGAACAGGCACAGAGAAGGTGCTAGCAGGGAATTCTCTGCCTGCTTTTCCCCAGTGCTCTGCAAGCTCTCCAGGACAACATAAAATCTGGGGCTCTGTGCTTTCTTTCGTCTGAACAAGTGTTACTGTTTTCTGCACAAAAGCGATTCTGCGAAGCAATGTGAACAGGCACAGAGAAGGTGCTAGCAGGGAATTCTCTGCCTGCCTTTCCCCAGTGCTCTGCAAGCTCTCCAGGACAACATAGAATCTGGGGCTCTGTGCTTTCTTTCGTTCTGAACAAGTGTTACTGTTTTCTGCACAAAAGCGATTCTGCGAAGCAATGGGAACACTTCTGTTACCCAGACACAGAGAAGGTGCTAGCAGGGAATTCTCTGCCTGCCTTTCCCCAGTGCTCTGCAAGCTCTCCAGGACAACATAAAATCTGGGGCTCTGTGCTTTCTTTCGTCTGAACAAGTGTTACTGTTTTCTGCACAAAAGCGATTCTGCGAAGCAATGTGAACAGGCACAGAGAAGGTGCTAGCAGGGAATTCTCTGCCTGCCTTTCCCCAGTGCTCTGCAAGCTCTCCAGGACAACAGCAAATCTGGGGCTCTGTGCTTTCTTTCGTTCTGAACAAGTGTTACTGTTTTCTGCACAAAAGCGATTCTGCCAAGCAATGTGAACACTTCTGCTTCCCAGGCACAGAGAAGGTGCTAGCAGGGAATTCTCTGCCTGCCTTTCCCCAGTGCTCTGCAAGCTCTCCAGGACAACATAAAATCTGGGGCTCTGTGCTTTCTTTCGTCTGAACAAGTGTTACTGTATTCTGCACAAAAGCGATTCTGCGAAGCAATGTGAACAGGCACAGAGAAGGTGCTAGCAGGGAATTCTCTGCCTGTTTTTCCCCAGTGCTCTGCAAGCTCTCCAGGACAACAGCAAATATGGGGCTCTGTGCTTTCTTTCGTTCTGAACAAGTGTTAATGTTTTCTGCACAAAAGCGATTCTGCGAAGCAATGTGAACACTTCTGTTTCCCAGGCACAGAGAAGGTGCTACCAGGGAATTCTCTGCCTGCTTTTCCCCAGTGCTCTGCAAGCTCTCCAGGACAACATAAAATCTGGGGCTCTGTGCTTTCTTTCGTTCTGAACAAGTGTTACTGTTTTCTGCACAAAAGCGATTCTGCGAAGCAATGGGAACACTTCTGTTTCCCAGGCACAGAGAAGGTGCTAGCAGGGAATTCTCTGCCTGCTTTTCCCCAGTGCTCTGCAATCTCTCCAGGACAACATAGAATCTGGGGCTCTGTGCTTTCTTTCGTTCTGAACAAGTGTTACTGTTTTCTGCACAAAAGCGATTCTGCCAAGCAATGTGAACACTTCTGCTTCCCAGGCACAGAGAAGGTGCTAGCAGGGAATTCTCTGCCTGCCTTTCCCCAGTGCTCTGCAAGCTCTCCAGGACAACATAAAATCTGGGGCTCTGTGCTTTCTTTCGTCTGAACAAGTGTTACTGTTTTCTGCACAAAAGCGATTCTGCGAAGCAATGTGAACAGGCACAGAGAAGGTGCTAGCAGGGAATTCTCTGCCTGCCTTTCCCCAGTGCTCTGCAAGCTCTCCAGGACAACATAAAATCTGGGGCTCTGTGCTTTCTTTCGTTCTGAACAAGTGTTACTGTTTTCTGCACAAAAGCGATTCTGCGAAGCAATGTGAACACTTCTGTTTCCCAGGCACAGAGAAGGTGCTAGCAGGGAATTCTCTGCCTTCTTTTCCCCAGTGCTCTGCAAGCTCTCCAGGACAACATAAAATCTGGGGCTCTGTGCTTTCTTTCGTTCTGAACAAGTGTTACTGTTTTCTGCACAAAAGCGATTCTGCGAAGCAATGTGAACACTTCTGTTTCCCAGGCACAGAGAAGGTGCTAGCAGGGAATTCTCTGCCTGCTTTTCCCCAGTGCTCTGCAAGCTCTCCAGGACAACATAAAATCTGGGGCTCTGTGCTTTCTTTTGTTCTGAACAAGTGTTACTGTTTTCTGCACAAAAGCGATTCTGCGAAGCAATGTGAACACTTCTGTTTCCCAGGCACAGAGAAGGTGCTAGCAGGGAATTCTCTGCCTGCTTTTCCCCAGTGCTCTGCAAGCTCTCCAGGACAACATAAAATCTGGGGCTCTGTGCTTTCTTTCGTCTGAACAAGTGTTACTGTTTTCTGCACAAAAGCGATTCAGCGAAGCAATGTGAACAGGCACAGAGAAGGTGCTAGCAGGGAATTCTCTGCCTGCCTTTCCCCAGTGCTCTGCAAGCTCTCCAGGACAACATAGAATCTGGGGCTCTGTGCTTTCTTTCGTTCTGAACAAGTGTTATTGTTTTCTGCACAAAAGCGATTCTGCGAAGCAATGGGAACACTTCTGTTACCCAGACAAAGAGAAGGTGCTAGCAGGGAATTCTCTGCCTGCCTTTCCCCAGTGCTCTGCAAGCTCTCCAGGACAACATAAAATCTGGGGCTCTGTGCTTTCTTTCGTCTGAACAAGTGTTACTGTTTTCTGCACAAAAGCGATTCTGCGAAGCAATGTGAACAGGCACAGAGAAGGTGCTAGCAGGGAATTCTCTGCCTGCCTTTCCCCAGTGCTCTGCAAGCTCTCCAGGACAACATAAAATCTGGGGCTCTGTGCTTTCTTTCGTTCTGAACAAGTGTTACTGTTTTCTGCACAAAAGCGATTCTGCGAAGCAATGTGAACACTTCTGTTTCCCAGGCACAGAGAAGGTGCTAGCAGGGAATTCTCTGCCTTCTTTTCCCCAGTGCTCTGCAAGCTCTCCAGGACAACATAAAATCTGGGGCTCTGTGCTTTCTTTCGTTGTGAACAAGTGTTACTGTTCTCTGCACAAAAGCGATTCTGCGAAGCAATGTGAACACTTCTGTTTCCCAGGCACAGAGAAGGTGCTAGCAGGGAATTCTCTGCCTGCTTTTCCCCAGTGCTCTGCAAGCTCTCCAGGACAACATAAAATCTGGGGCTCTGTGCTTTCTTTTGTTCTGAACAAGTGTTACTGTTTTCTGCACAAAAGCGATTCTGCCAAGCAATGTGAACAGGCACAGAGAAGGTGCTAGCAGGGAATTCTCTGCCTGCCTTTCCCCAGTGCTCTGCAAGCTCTCCAGGACAACATAAAATCTGGGGCTCTGTGCTTTCTTTTGTTCTAAACAAGTGTCACGGTTTTCTGCACAAAAGCGATTCTGCGAAGCAATGTGAACACTTCTGCTTCCCAGGCACAGAGAAGGTGCTAGCAGGGAATTCTCTGCCTGCCTTTCCCCAGTGCTCTGCAAGCTCTCCAGGACAACATAAAATCTGGGGCTCTGTGCTTTATTTCGTTCTGAACAAGTGTTACTGTTTTCTTCACAAAAGCGATTCTGCGAAGCAATGTGAACACTTCTGTTTCCCAGGCACAGAGAAGGTGCTAGCAGGGAATTCTCTGCCTGCTTTTCCCCAGTGCTCTGCAAGCTCTCCAGGACAACATAAAATCTGGGGCTCTGTGCTTTCTTTCGTCTGAACAAGTGTTACTGTTTTCTGCACAAAAGCGATTCAGCGAAGCAATGTGAACAGGCACAGAGAAGGTGCTAGCAGGGAATTCTCTGCCTGCCTTTCCCCAGTGCTCTGCAAGCTCTCCAGGACAACATAGAATCTGGGGCTCTGTGCTTTCTTTCGTTCTGAACAAGTGTTACTGTTTTCTGCACAAAAGCGATTCTGCGAAGCAATGGGAACACTTCTGTTACCCAGACACAGAGAAGGTGCTAGCAGGGAATTCTCTGCCTGCCTTTCCCCAGTGCTCTGCAAGCTCTCCAGGACAACATAAAATCTGGGGCTCTGTGCTTTCTTTCGTCTGAACAAGTGTTACTGTTTTCTGCACAAAAGCGATTCTGCGAAGCAATGTGAACAGGCACAGAGAAGGTGCTAGCAGGGAATTCTCTGCCTGCCTTTCCCCAGTGCTCTGCAAGCTCTCCAGGACAACAGCAAATCTGGGGCTCTGTGCTTTCTTTCGTTCTGAACAAGTGTTACTGTTTTCTGCACAAAAGCGATTCTGCGAAGCAATGGGAACACTTCTGTTTCCCAGACACAGAGAAGGTGCTAGCAGGGAATTCTCTGCCTGCTTTTCCCCAGTGCTCTGCAATCTCTCCAGGACAACATAAAATCTGGGGCTCTGTGCTCTCTTTCGTTCTGAACAAGTGTTACTGTTTTCTGCACAAAAGCGATTCTGCCAAGCAATGTGAACACTTCTGCTTCCCAGGCACAGAGAAGGTGCTAGCAGGGAATTCTCTGCCTGCCTTTCCCCAGTGCTCTGCAAGCTCTCCAGGACAACATAAAATCTGGGGCTCTGTGCTTTCTTTCGTCTGAACAAGTGTTACTGTATTCTGCACAAAAGCGATTCTGCGAAGCAATGTGAACAGGCACAGAGAAGGTGCTAGCAGGGAATTCTCTGCCTGCTTTTCCCCAGTGCTCTGCAAGCTCTCCAGGACAACAGCAAATATGGGGCTCTGTGCTTTCTTTCGTTCTGAACAAGTGTTACTGTTTTCTGCACAAAAGCGATTCTGCGAAGCAATGGGAACACTTCTGCTTCCCAGGCACAGAGAAGGTGCTAGCAGGGAATTCTCTGCCTGCTTTTCCCCAGTGCTCTGCAATCTCTCCAGGACAACATAAAATCTGGGGCTCTGTGCTTTCTTTCGTTCTGAACAAGTGTTACTGTTTTCTGCACAAAAGCGATTCTGCCAAGCAATGTGAACACTTCTGCTTCCCAGGCACAGAGAAGGTGCTAGCAGGGAATTCTCTGCCTGCCTTTCCCCAGTGCTCTGCAAGCTCTCCAGGACAACATAAAATCTGGGGCTCTGTGCTTTCTTTCGTCTGAACAAGTGTTACTGTTTTCTGCACAAAAGCGATTCTGCGAAGCAATGTGAACAGGCACAGAGAAGGTGCTAGCAGGGAATTCTCTGCCTGCTTTTCCCCAGTGCTCTGCAAGCTCTCCAGGACAACAGCAAATATGGGGCTCTGTGCTTTCTTTCGTTCTGAACAAGTGTTACTGTTTTCTGCACAAAAGCGATTCTGCGAAGCAATGTGAACACTTCTGCTTCCCAGGCACAGAGAAGGTGCTAGCAGGGAATTCTCTGCCTGCTTTTCCCCAGTGCTCTGCAAGCTCTCCAGGACAACATAAAATCTGGGGCTCTGTGCTTTCTTTCGTTCTGAACAAGTGTTACTGTTTTCTGCACAAAAGCGATTCTGCGAAGCAATGGGAACACTTCTGTTTCCCAGGCACAGAGAAGGTGCTAGCAGGGAATTCTCTGCCTGCCTTTCCCCAGTGCTCTGCAAGCTCTCCAGGACAACATAAAATCTGGGGCTCTGTGCTTTCTTTCGTCTGAACAAGTGTTACTGTTTTCTGCACAAAAGCGATTCTGCGAAGCAATGTGAACACTTCTGCTTCCCAGGCACAGAGAAGGTGCTAGCAGGGAATTCTCTGCCTGCTTTTCCCCAGTGCTCTGCAAGCTCTCCAGGACAACATAAAATCTGGGGCTCTGTGCTTTCTTTCGTTCTGAACAAGTGTTACTGTTTTCTGCACAAAAGCGATTCTGCGAAGCAATGTGAACAGGCACAGAGAAGGTGCTAGCAGGGAATTCTCTGCCTGCCTTTCCCCAGTGCTCTGCAAGCTCTCCAGGACAACAGCAAATCTGGGGCTCTGTGCTTTCTTTCGTTCTGAACAAGTGTTATTGTTTTCTGCACAAAAGCGATTCTGCGAAGCAATGTGAACACTTCTGTTTCCCAGGCACAGAGAAGGTGCTAGCAGGGAATTCTCTGCCTGCTTTTCCCCAGTGCTCTGCAAGCTCTCCAGGACAACATAAAATCTGGGGCTCTGTGCTTTCTTTTGTTCTGAACAAGTGTTACTGTTTTCTGCACAAAAGCGATTCTGCCAAGCAATGTGAACAGGCACAGAAAAGGTGCTAGCAGGGAATTCTCTGCCTGCCTTTCCCCAGTGCTCTGCAAGCTCTCCAGGACAACATAAAATCTGGGGCTCTGTGCTTTCTTTCGTTCTGAACAAGTGTTACTGTTTTCTGCACAAAAGCGATTCTGCCAAGCAATGTGAACACTTCTATTTCCCAGGAACAGAGAAGGTGCTAGCAGGGAATTCTCTGCCTGCTTTTCCCCAGTGCTCTGCAAGCTCTCCAGGACAACATAAAATCTGGGGCTCTGTGCTTTCTTTCGTTCTGAACAAGTGTTACTGTTTTCTGCACAAAAGCGATTCTGCGAAGCAATGTGAACACTTCTGTTTCCCAGGCACAGAGAAGGTGCTAGCAGGGAATTCTCTGCCTGCTTTTCCCCAGTGCTCTGCAAGCTCTCCAGGACAACATAAAATCTGGGGCTCTGTGCTTTCTTTCGTTCTGAACAAGTGTTACTGTTTTCTGCACAAAAGCGATTCTGCGAAGCAATGTGAACAGGCACAGAGAAGGTGCTAGCAGGGAATTCTCTGCCTGCCTTTCCCCAGTGCTCTGCAAGCTCTCCAGGACAACATAAAATCTGGGGCTCTGTGCTTTCTTTCGTTCTGAACAAGTGTTACTGTTTTCTGCACAAAAGCGATTCTGCGAAGCAATGGGAACACTTCTGTTTCCCAGGAACAGAGAAGGTGCTAGCAGGGAATTCTCTGCCTGCTTTTCCCCAGTGCTCTGCAAGCTCTCCAGGACAATATAGAATCTGGGGCTCTGTGCTTTCTTTCGTTCTGAACAAGTGTTACTGTTTTCTGCACAAAAGTGATTCTGCGAAGCAATGTGAACACTTCTGCTTCCCAGGCACAGAGAAGGTGCTAGCAGGGAATTCTCTGCCTGCCTTTCCCCAGTGCTCTGCAAGCTCTCCAGGACAACATAGAATCCGGGGCTCTGTGCTTTCTTTTGTTCTGAACAAGTGTTAGGGTTTTCTGCACAAAAGCGATTCTGCGAAGCAATGTGAAGACTTCTGCTTCCCAGGCACAGAGAAGGTGCTAGCAGGGAATTCTCTGCCTGCCTTTCCCCAGTGCTCTGCAAGCTCTCCAGGACAACATAAAATCTGGGGCTCTGTGCTTTCTTTCGTCTGAACAAGTGTTACTGTTTTCTGCACAAAAGCGATTCTGCGAAGCAATGTGAACAGGCACAGAGAAGGTGCTAGCAGGGAATTCTCTGCCTGCCTTTCCCCAGTGCTCTGCAAGCTCTCCAGGACAACATAAAATCTGGGGCTCTGTGCTTTCTTTCGTTCTGAACAAGTGTTACTGTTTTCTGCACAAAAGCGATTCTGCGAAGCAATGTGAACAGGCACAGAGAAGGTGCTAGCAGGGAATTCTCTGCCTGCCTTTCCCCAGTGCTCTGCAAGCTCTCCAGGACAACAGCAAATCTGGGGCTCTGTGCTTTCTTTCGTTCTGAACAAGTGTTACTGTTTTCTGCACAAAAGCGATTCTGCGAAGCAATGGGAACACTTCTGTTTCCCAGGCACAGAGAAGGTGCTAGCAGGGAATTCTCTGCCTGCTTTTCCCCAGTGCTCTGCAAGCTCTCCAGGACAATATAGAATCTGGGGCTCTGTGCTTTCTTTCGTTGTGAACAAGTGTTACTGTTTTCTGCACAAAAGCGATTCTGCGAAGCAATGTGAAGACTTCTGCTTCCCAGGCACAGAGAAGGTGCTAGCAGGGAATTCTCTGCCTGCCTTTCCCCAGTGCTCTGCAAGCTCTCCAGGACAACATAAAATCTGGGGCTCTGTGCTTTCTTTCGCTCTGAACAAGTGTTACTGTTTTCTGCACAAAAGCGATTCTGCGAAGCAATGTGAACACTTCTGTTTCCCAGGCACAGAGAAGGTGCTAGCAGGGAATTCTCTGCCTGCTTTTCCCCAGTGCTCTGCAAGCTCTCCAGGACAACATAAAATCTGGGGCTCTGTGCTTTCTTTCGTTCTGAACAAGTGTCACTGTTTTCTGCACAAAAGCGATTCTGCGAAGCAATGTGAACACTTCTGCTTCCCAGGCACAGAGAAGGTGCTAGCAGGGAATTCTCTGCCTGCCTTTCCCCAGTGCTCTGCAAGCTCTCCAGGACAACAGCAAATCTGGGGCTCTGTGCTTTCTTTCGTTGTGAACAAGTGTTACTGTTTTCTGCACAAAAGCGATTCTGCGAAGCAATGTGAACAGGCACAGAGAAGGTGCTAGCAGGGAATTCTCTGCCTGCCTTTCCCCAGTGCTCTGCAAGCTCTCCAGGACAACAGCAAATCTGGGGCTCTGTGCTTTCTTTCGTTCTGAACAAGTGTTACTGTTTTCTGCACAAAAGCGATTCTGCGAAGCAATGGGAACACTTCTGTTTCCCAGGCACAGAGAAGGTGCTAGCAGGGAATTCTCTGCCTGCTTTTCCCCAGTGCTCTGCAAGCTCTCCAGGACAATATAGAATCTGGGGCTCTGTGCTTTCTTTCGTTCTGAACAAGTGTTACTGTTTTCTGCACAAAAGTGATTCTGCGAAGCAATGTGAACACTTCTGCTTCCCAGGCACAGAGAAGGTGCTAGCAGGGAATTCTCTGCCTGCCTTTCCCCAGTGCTCTGCAAGCTCTCCAGGACAACATAAAATCTGGGGCTCTGTGCTTTCTTTCGCTCTGAACAAGTGTTACTGTTTTCTGCACAAAAGCGATTCTGCGAAGCAATGTGAACACTTCTGTTTCCCAGGCACAGAGAAGGTGCTAGCAGGGAATTCTCTGCCTGCTTTTCCCCAGTGCTCTGCAAGCTCTCCAGGACAACATAAAATCTGGGGCTCTGTGCTTTCTTTCGTTCTGAACAAGTGTTACTGTTTTCTGCACAAAAGCGATTCTGCGAAGCAATGTGAACACTTCTGTTTCCCAGGAACAGAGAAGGTGCTAGCAGGGAATTCTCTGCCTGCTTTTCCACAGTGCTCTGCAAGCTCTCCAGGACAACATAAAATCTGGGGCTCTGTGCTTTCTTTCGTTGTGAACAAGTGTTACTGTTTTCTGCACAAAAGCGATTCTGCGAAGCAATGTGAACACTTCTGTTTCCCAGGCACAGAGAAGGTGCTAGCAGGAAATTCTCTGCCTGCTTTTCCCCAGTGCTCTGCAAGCTCTCCGGGACAACAGCAAATCTGGGGCTCTGTGCTTTCTTTCGTTCTGAACAAGTGTTACTGTTTTCTGCACAAAAGCGATTCTGCCAAGCAATGTGAACAGGCTCAGAAAAGGTGCTAGCAGGGAATTCTCTGCCTGCATTTCCCCAGTGCTCTGCAAGCTCTCCAGGACAACATAGAATCTGGGGCTCTGTGCTTTCTTTCGTCTGAACAAGTGTTACTGTTTTCTGCACAAAAGCGATTCTGCGAAACAATGGGAACACTTCTGCTTCCCAGGAACAGAGAAGGTGCTAGCAGGGAATTCTCTGCCTGCTTTTCCACAGTGCTCTGCAAGCTCTCCAGGACAACATAAAATCTGGGGCTCTGTGCTTTCTTTCGTTGTGAACAAGTGTTACTGTTTTCTGCACAAAAGCGATTCTGCGAAGCAATGTGAAGACTTCTGCTTCCCAGGCACAGAGAAGGTGCTAGCAGGGAATTCTCTGCCTGCCTTTCCCCAGTGCTCTGCAAGCTCTCCAGGACAATATAAAATCTGGGGCTCTGTGCTTTCTTTCGTCTGAACAAGTGTTACTGTTTTCTGCACAAAAGCGATTCTGCGAAGCAATGTGAACAGGCACAGAGAAGGTGCTAGCAGGGAATTCTCTGCCTGCCTTTCCCCAGTGCTCTGCAAGCTCTCCAGGACAACATAAAATCTGGGGCTCTGTGCTTTCTTTCGTTCTGAACAAGTGTTACTGTTTTCTGCACAAAAGCGATTCTGCGAAGCAATGTGAACAGGCACAGAGAAGGTGCTAGCAGGGAATTCTCTGCCTGCCTTTCCCCAGTGCTCTGCAAGCTCTCCAGGACAACATAAATTCTGGGGCTCTGTGCTTTCTTTCGCTCTGAACAAGTGTTACTGTTTTCTGCACAAAAGCGATTCTGCGAAGCAATGGGAACACTTCTGTTTCCCAGGCACAGAGAAGGTGCTAGCAGGGAATTCTCTGCCTGCTTTTCCCCAGTGCTCTGCAAGCTCTCCAGGACAACATAAAATCTGGGGCTCTGTGCTTTCTTTCGTTCTGAACAAGTGTTATTGTTTTCTGCACAAAAGCGATTCTGCGAAGCAATGTGAACACTTCTGTTTCCCAGGAACAGAGAAGGTGCTAGCAGGGAATTCTCTTCTGCTTTTCCCCAGTGCTCTGCAAGCTCTCCAGGACAACATAAAATCTGGGGCTCTGTGCTTTCTTTCGTTGTGAACAAGTGTTACTGTTTTCTGCACAAAAGCGATTCTGCCAAGCAGTGTGAACAGGCACAGAAAAGGTGCTAGCAGGGAATTCTCTGCCTGCCTTTCCCCAGTGCTCTGCAAGCTCTCCAGGACAACATAGAATCTGGGGCTCTGTGCTTTCTTTCGTTCTGAACAAGTGTTAGGGTTTTCTGCACAAAAGCGATTCTGCGAAGCAATGTGAAGACTTCTGCTTCCCAGGCACAGAGAAGGTGCTAGCAGGGAATTCTCTGCCTGCCTTTCCCCAGTGCTCTGCAAGCTCTCCAGGACAACATAAAATCTGGGGCTCTGTGCTTTCTTTCGTTCTGAACAAGTGTTACTGTTTTCTGCACAAAAGCGATTCTGCGAAGCAATGTGAACACTTCTGTTTCCCAGGCACAGAGAAGGTGCTAGCAGGGAATTCTCTGCCTGCTTTTCCCCAGTGCTCTGCAAGCTCTCCAGGACAACATAAAATCTGGGGCTCTGTGCTTTCTTTCGTTCTGAACAAGTGTTACTGTTTTCTGCACAAAAGCGATTCTGCGAAGCAATGTGAACAGGCACAGAGAAGGTGCTAGCAGGGAATTCTGTGCCTGCCTTTCCCCAGTGCTCTGCAAGCTCTCCAGGACAACAGCAAATCTGGGGCTCTGTGCTTTCTTTCGTTCTGAACAAGTGTTACTGTTTTCTGCACAAAAGCGATTCTGCGAAGCAATGGGAACACTTCTGTTTCCCAGGCACAGAGAAGGTGCTAGCAGGGAATTCTCTGCCTGCTTTTCCCCAGTGCTCTGCAAGCTCTCCAGGACAATATAGAATCTGGGGCTCTGTGCTTTCTTTCGTTCTGAACAAGTGTTACTGTTTTCTGCACAAAAGTGATTCTGCGAAGAAATGTGAACTGTTCTGCTTCCCAGGCACAGAGAAGGTGCT
The DNA here is from genome assembly GCF_047716275.1 of Strix uralensis. Lineage (NCBI taxonomy): Eukaryota > Metazoa > Chordata > Aves > Strigiformes > Strigidae > Strix > Strix uralensis. Next base: position 307,329 of record NC_133991.1, on the reverse strand, counting down.
AGCAGGGAATTCTCTGCCTGCCTTTCCCCAGTGCTCTGCAAGCTCTCCAGAACAACATAGAATCTGGGGCTCTGTGCTTTCTTTTGTTCTGAACAAGTGTTAGGGTTTTCTGCACAAAAGCGATTCTGCGAAGCAATGTGAAGACTTCTGCTTCCCAGGCACAGAGAAGGTGCTAGCAGGGAATTCTCTGCCTGCCTTTCCCCAGTGCTCTGCAAGCTCTCCAGGACAACATAAAATCTGGGGCTCTGTGCTTTCTTTCGTCTGAACAAGTGTTACTGTTTTCTGCACAAAAGCGATTCTGCGAAGCAATGTGAACAGGCACAGAGAAGGTGCTAGCAGGGAATTCTCTGCCTGCCTTTCCCCAGTGCTCTGCAAGCTCTCCAGGACAACATAAAATCTGGGGCTCTGTGCTTTCTTTCGTTCTGAACAAGTGTTACTGTTTTCTGCACAAAAGCGATTCTGCGAAGCAATGTGAACAGGCACAGAGAAGGTGCTAGCAGGGAATTCTCTGCCTGCCTTTCCCCAGTGCTCTGCAAGCTCTCCAGGACAACAGCAAATCTGGGGCTCTGTGCTTTCTTTCGTTCTGAACAAGTGTTACTGTTTTCTGCACAAAAGCGATTCTGCGAAGCAATGTGAACAGGCACAGAGAAGGTGCTAGCAGGGAATTCTCTGCCTGCCTTTCCCCAGTGCTCTGCAAGCTCTCCAGGACAACATAAAATCTGGGGCTCTGTGCTTTCTTTCGCTCTGAACAAGTGTTACTGTTTTCTGCACAAAAGCGATTCTGCGAAGCAATGTGAACACTTCTGTTTCCCAGGCACAGAGAAGGTGCTAGCAGGGAATTCTCTGCCTGCTTTTCCCCAGTGCTCTGCAAGCTCTCCAGGACAAGATAAAATCTGGGGCTCTGTGCTTTCTTTCGTTCTGAACAAGTGTTACTGTTTTCTGCACAAAAGCGATTCTGCCAAGCAATGTGAACAGGCTCAGAAAAGGTGCTAGCAGGGAATTCTCTGCCTGCATTTCCCCAGTGCTCTGCAAGCTCTCCAGGACAACATAGAATCTGGGGCTCTGTGCTTTCTTTCGTCTGAACAAGTGTTAATGTTTTCTGCACAAAAGCGATTCTGCGAAGCAATGTGAACAGGCACAGAGAAGGTGCTAGCAGGGAATTCTCTGCCTGCTTTTCCCCAGTGCTCTGCAAGCTCTCCAGGACAACATAAAATCTGGGGCTCTGTGCTTTCTTTCGTTCTGAACAAGTGTTACTGTTTTCTGCACAAAAGCGATTCTGCGAAGCAATGGGAACACTTCTGTTTCCCAGGAACAGAGAATGTGCTAGCAGGGAATTCTCTGCCTGCTTTTCCCCAGTGCTCTGCAAGCTCTCCAGGACAATATAGAATCTGGGGCTCTGTGCTTTCTTTCGTTCTGAACAAGTGTTACTGTTTTCTGCACAAAAGTGATTCTGCGAAGCAATGTGAACACTTCTGCTTCCCAGGCACAGAGAAGGTGCTAGCAGGGAATTCTCTGCCTGCCTTTCCCCAGTGCTCTGCAAGCTCTCCAGGACAACATAAAATCTGGGGCTCTGTGCTTTCTTTCGCTCTGAACAAGTGTTACTGTTTTCTGCACAAAAGCGATTCTGCGAAGCAATGTGAACACTTCTGCTTCCCAGGCACAGAGAAGGTGCTAGCAGGGAATTCTCTGCCTGCTTTTCCCCAGTGCTCTGCAAGCTCTCCAGGACAACATAAAATCTGGGGCTCTGTGCTTTCTTTCGTTGTGAACAAGTGTTACTGTTTTCTGCACAAAAGCGATTCTGCGAAGCAATGGGAACACTTCTGTTTCCCAGGCACAGAGAAGGTGCTAGCAGGGAATTCTCTGCCTGCCTTTCCCCAGTGCTCTGCAAGCTCTCCAGGACAACATAAAATCTGGGGCTCTGTGCTTTCTTTTGTTCTGAACAAGTGTTACTGTTTTCTGCACAAAAGCGATTCTGCCAAGCAGTGTGAACAGGCACAGAGAAGGTGCTAGCAGGGAATTCTCTGCCTGCCTTTCCCCAGTGCTCTGCAAGCTCTCCAGGACAACATAGAATCTGGGGCTCTGTGCTTTCTTTTGTTCTGAACAAGTGTTAGGGTTTTCTGCACAAAAGCGATTCTGCGAAGCAATGTGAAGACTTCTGCTTCCCAGGCACAGAGAAGGTGCTAGCAGGGAATTCTCTGCCTGCCTTTCCCCAGTGCTCTGCAAGCTCTCCAGGACAACATAAAATCTGGGGCTCTGTGCTTTCTTTCGTCTGAACAAGTGTTACTGTTTTCTGCACAAAAGCGATTCTGCGAAGCAATGTGAACAGGCACAGAGAAGGTGCTAGCAGGGAATTCTCTGCCTGCCTTTCCCCAGTGCTCTGCAAGCTCTCCAGGACAACATAAAATCTGGGGCTCTGTGCTTTCTTTCGTTCTGAACAAGTGTTACTGTTTTCTGCACAAAAGCGATTCTGCGAAGCAATGTGAACACTTCTGCTTCCCAGGCACAGAGAAGGTGCTAGCAGGGAATTCTCTGCCTGCTTTTCCCCAGTGCTCTGCAAGCTCTCCAGGACAACATAAAATCTGGGGCTCTGTGCTTTCTTTCGTTCTGAACAAGTGTTACTGTTTTCTGCACAAAAGCGATTCTGCGAAGCAATGTGAACAGGCACAGAGAAGGTGCTAGCAGGGAATTCTCTGCCTGCCTTTCCCCAGTGCTCTGCAAGCTCTCCAGGACAACAGCAAATCTGGGGCTCTGTGCTTTCTTTCGTTCTGAACAAGTGTTACTGTTTTCTGCACAAAAGCGATTCTGCGAAGCAATGGGAACACTTCTGTTTCCCAGGCACAGAGAAGGTGCTAGCAGGGAATTCTCTGCCTGCTTTTCCCCAGTGCTCTGCAAGCTCTCCAGGACAATATAGAATCTGGGGCTCTGTGCTTTCTTTCGTTCTGAACAAGTGTTACTGTTTTCTGCACAAAAGTGATTCTGCGAAGCAATGTGAACACTTCTGCTTCCCAGGCACAGAGAAGGTGCTAGCAGGGAATTCTCTGCCTGCCTTTCCCCAGTGCTCTGCAAGCTCTCCAGGACAACATAAAATCTGGGGCTCTGTGCTTTCTTTCGTCTGAACAAGTGTTACTGTTTTCTGCACAAAAGCGATTCTGCGAAGCAATGTGAACACTTCTGCTTCCCAGGCACAGAGAAGGTGCTAGCAGGGAATTCTCTGCCTGCTTTTCCCCAGTGCTCTGCAAGCTCTCCAGGACAACATAAAATCTGGGGCTCTGTGCTTTCTTTCGTTCTGAACAAGTGTTACTGTTTTCTGCACAAAAGCGATTCTGCGAAGCAATGTGAACACTTCTGTTTCCCAGGCACAGAGAAGGTGCTAGCAGGGAATTCTCTGCCTGCCTTTCCCCAGTGCTCTGCAAGCTCTCCAGGACAACATAAAATCTGGGGCTCTGTGCTTTCTTTCGTCTGAACAAGTGTTACTGTTTTCTGCACAAAAGCGATTCTGCGAAGCAATGTGAACAGGCACAGAGAAGGTGCTAGCAGGGAATTCTCTGCCTGCCTTTCCCCAGTGCTCTGCAAGCTCTCCAGGACAACATAAAATCTGGGGCTCTGTGCTTTCTTTCGTTCTGAACAAGTGTTACTGTTTTCTGCACAAAAGCGATTCTGCGAAGCAATGTGAACACTTCTGCTTCCCAGGCACAGAGAAGGTGCTAGCAGGGAATTCTCTGCCTGCTTTTCCCCAGTGCTCTGCAAGCTCTCCAGGACAACATAAAATCTGGGGCTCTGTGCTTTCTTTCGTTCTGAACAAGTGTTACTGTTTTCTGCACAAAAGCGATTCTGCGAAGCAATGTGAACAGGCACAGAGAAGGTGCTAGCAGGGAATTCTCTGCCTGCCTTTCCCCAGTGCTCTGCAAGCTCTCCAGGACAACAGCAAATCTGGGGCTCTGTGCTTTCTTTCGTTCTGAACAAGTGTTACTGTTTTCTGCACAAAAGCGATTCTGCCAAGCAATGTGAACAGGCTCAGAAAAGGTGCTAGCAGGGAATTCTCTGCCTGCTTTTCCCCAGTGCTCTGCAAGCTCTCCAGGACAACAGCAAATCTGGGGCTCTGTGCTTTCTTTCGTTCTGAACAACTGTTACTGTTTTCTGCACAAAAGCGATTCTGCGAAGCAATGTGAACACTTCTGTTTCCCAGGCACAGAGAAGGTGCTAGCAGGGAATTCTCTGCCTGCTTTTCCCCAGTGCTCTGCAAGCTCTCCAGGACAAGATAAAATCTGGGGCTCTGTGCTTTCTTTCGTTCTGAACAAGTGTTACTGTTTTCTGCACAAAAGCGATTCTGCGAAGCAATGTGAACACTTCTGCTTCCCAGGCACAGAGAAGGTGCTAGCAGGGAAATATCTGCCTGCTTTTCCCCAGTGCTCTGCAAGCTCTCCAGGACAACATAAAATCTGGGGCTCTGTGCTTTCTTTCGTCTGAACAAGTGTTACTGTTTTCTGCACAAAAGCGATTCTGCGAAGCAATGTGAACAGGCACAGAGAAGGTGCTAGCAGGGAATTCTCTGCCTGCCTTTCCCCAGTGCTCTGCAAGCTCTCCAGGACAACAGCAAATCTGGGGCTCTGTGCTTTCTTTCGTTCTGAACAAGTGTTACTGTTTTCTGCACAAAAGCGATTCTGCGAAGCAATGGGAACACTTCTGTTTCCCAGGAACAGAGAAGGTGCTAGCAGGGAATTCTCTGCCTGCTTTTCCCCAGTGCTCTGCAAGCTCTCCAGGACAATATAGAATCTGGGGCTCTGTGCTTTCTTTCGTTCTGAACAAGTGTTACTGTTTTCTGCACAAAAGTGATTCTGCGAAGCAATGTGAACACTTCTGCTTCCCAGGCACAGAGAAGGTGCTAGCAGGGAATTCTCTGCCTGCCTTTCCCCAGTGCTCTGCAAGCTCTCCAGGACAACATAAAATCTGGGGCTCTGTGCTTTCTTTCGTCTGAACAAGTGTTACTGTTTTCTGCACAAAAGCGATTCTGCGAAGCAATGTGAAGACTTCTGCTTCCCAGGCACAGAGAAGGTGCTAGCAGGGAATTCTCTGCCTGCTTTTCCCCAGTGCTCTGCAAGCTCTCCAGGACAACATAAAATCTGGGGCTCTGTGCTTTCTTTCGTTCTGAACAAGTGTTACTGTTTTCTGCACAAAAGCGATTCTGCGAAGCAATGTGAACACTTCTGTTTCCCAGGCACAGAGAAGGTGCTAGCAGGGAATTCTCTGCCTGCCTTTCCCCAGTGCTCTGCAAGCTCTCCAGGACAACATAAAATCTGGGGCTCTGTGCTTTCTTTCGTCTGAACAAGTGTCACTGTTTTCTGCACAAAAGCGATTCTGCGAAGCAATGTGAACACTTCTGTTTCCCAGGAACAGAGAAGGTGCTAGCAGGGAATTCTCTGCCTGCTTTTCCCCAGTGCTCTGCAAGCTCTCCAGGACAACAGCAAATCTGGGGCTCTGTGCTTTCTTTCGTTCTGAACAAGTGTTACTGTTTTCTGCACAAAAGCGATTCTGCCAAGCAATGTGAACAGGCTCAGAAAAGGTGCTAGCAGGGAATTCTCTGCCTGCATTTCCCCAGTGCTCTGCAAGCTCTCCAGGACAACATAGAATCTGGGGCTCTGTGCTTTCTTTCGTCTGAACAAGTGTTACTGTTTTCTGCACAAAAGCGATTCTGCGAAGCAATGTGAACAGGCACAGAGAAGGTGCTAGCAGGGAATTCTCTGCCTGCCTTTCCCCAGTGCTCTGCAAGCTCTCCAGGACAACATAAAATCTGGGGCTCTGTGCTTTCTTTCGTTCTGAACAACTGTTACTGTTTTCTGCACAAAAGCGATTCTGCGAAGCAATGTGAACACTTCTGTTTCCCAGGCACAGAGAAGGTGCTAGCAGGGAATTCTCTGCCTGCTTTTCCCCAGTGCTCTGCAAGCTCTCCAGGACAATATAGAATCTGGGGCTCTGTGCTTTCTTTCGTTCTGAACAAGTGTTACTGTTTTCTGCACAAAAGTGATTCTGCGAAGCAATGTGAACACTTCTGCTTCCCAGGCACAGAGAAGGTGCTAGCAGGGAATTCTCTGCCTGCCTTTCCCCAGTGCTCTGCAAGCTCTCCAGGACAACATAAAATCTGGGGCTCTGTGCTTTCTTTCGTCTGAACAAGTGTTACTGTTTTCTGCACAAAAGCGATTCTGCGAAGCAATGTGAACACTTCTGTTTCCCAGGCACAGAGAAGGTGCTAGCAGGGAATTCTCTGCCTGCTTTTCCCCAGTGCTCTGCAAGCTCTCCAGGACAACATAAAATCTGGGGCTCTGTGCTTTCTTTCGTTCTGAACAAGTGTTACTGTTTTCTGCACAAAAGCGATTCTGCGAAGCAATGTGAACACTTCTGTTTCCCAGGCACAGAGAAGGTGCTAGCAGGGAATTCTCTGCCTGCCTTTCCCCAGTGCTCTGCAAGCTCTCCAGGACAACATAAAATCTGGGGCTCTGTGCTTTCTTTCGTTCTGAACAACTGTTACTGTTTTCTGCACAAAAGCGATTCTGCGAAGCAATGTGAACACTTCTGTTTCCCAGGCACAGAGAAGGTGCTAGCAGGGAATTCTCTGCCTGCTTTTCCCCAGTGCTCTGCAAGCTCTCCAGGACAATATAGAATCTGGGGCTCTGTGCTTTCTTTCGTTCTGAACAAGTGTTACTGTTTTCTGCACAAAAGTGATTCTGCGAAGCAATGTGAACACTTCTGCTTCCCAGGCACAGAGAAGGTGCTAGCAGGGAATTCTCTGCCTGCCTTTCCCCAGTGCTCTGCAAGCTCTCCAGGACAACATAAAATCTGGGGCTCTGTGCTTTCTTTCGTCTGAACAAGTGTTACTGTTTTCTGCACAAAAGCGATTCTGCGAAGCAATGTGAACACTTCTGTTTCCCAGGCACAGAGAAGGTGCTAGCAGGGAATTCTCTGCCTGCTTTTCCCCAGTGCTCTGCAAGCTCTCCAGGACAACATAAAATCTGGGGCTCTGTGCTTTCTTTCGTTCTGAACAAGTGTTACTGTTTTCTGCACAAAAGCGATTCTGCCAAGCAATGTGAACAGGCTCAGAAAAGGTGCTAGCAGGGAATTCTCTGCCTGCATTTCCCCAGTGCTCTGCAAGCTCTCCAGGACAACATAGAATCTGGGGCTCTGTGCTTTCTTTCGTCTGAACAAGTGTTACTGTTTTCTGCACAAAAGCGATTCTGCGAAGCAATGTGAACAGGCACAGAGAAGGTGCTAGCAGGGAATTCTCTGCCTGCCTTTCCCCAGTGCTCTGCAAGCTCTCCAGGACAACATAAAATCTGGGGCTCTGTGCTTTCTTTCGTTCTGAACAAGTGTTACTGTTTTCTGCACAAAAGCGATTCTGCGAAGCAATGTGAACACTTCTGTTTCCCAGGCACAGAGAAGGTGCTAGCAGGGAATTCTCTGCCTGCTTTTCCCCAGTGCTCTGCAAGCTCTCCAGGACAAGATAAAATCTGGGGCTCTGTGCTTTCTTTCGTTCTGAACAAGTGTTACTGTTTTCTGCACAAAAGCGATTCTGCGAAGCAATGTGAACACTTCTGCTTCCCAGGCACAGAGAAGGTGCTAGCAGGGAATTCTCTGCCTGCTTTTCCCCAGTGCTCTGCAAGCTCTCCAGGACAACATAAAATCTGGGGCTCTGTGCTTTCTTTCGTCTGAACAAGTGTTACTGTTTTCTGCACAAAAGCGATTCTGCGAAGCAATGTGAACAGGCACAGAGAAGGTGCTAGCAGGGAATTCTCTGCCTGCCTTTCCCCAGTGCTCTGCAAGCTCTCCAGGACAACATAAAATCTGGGGCTCTGTGCTTTCTTTCGTTCTGAACAAGTGTTACTGTTTTCTGCACAAAAGCGATTCTGCGAAGCAATGTGAACACTTCTGCTTCCCAGGCACAGAGAAGGTGCTAGCAGGGAATTCTCTGCCTGCTTTTCCCCAGTGCTCTGCAAGCTCTCCAGGACAACATAAAATCTGGGGCTCTGTGCTTTCTTTCGTTCTGAACAAGTGTTACTGTTTTCTGCACAAAAGCGATTCTGCGAAGCAATGTGAACAGGCACAGAGAAGGTGCTAGCAGGGAATTCTCTGCCTGCCTTTCCCCAGTGCTCTGCAAGCTCTCCAGGACAACATAAAATCTGGGGCTCTGTGCTTTCTTTCGTTCTGAACAAGTGTTACTGTTTTCTGCACAAAAGCGATTCTGCGAAGCAATGGGAACACTTCTGTTTCCCAGGAACAGAGAAGGTGCTAGCAGGGAATTCTCTGCCTGCTTTTCCCCAGTGCTCTGCAAGCTCTCCAGGACAATATAGAATCTGGGGCTCTGTGCTTTCTTTCGTTCTGAACAAGTGTTACTGTTTTCTGCACAAAAGTGATTCTGCGAAGCAATGTGAACACTTCTGCTTCCCAGGCACAGAGAAGGTGCTAGCAGGGAATTCTCTGCCTGCTTTTCCCCAGTGCTCTGCAAGCTCTCCAGGACAACATAAAATCTGGGGCTCTGTGCTTTCTTTCGTCTGAACAAGTGTTACTGTTTTCTGCACAAAAGCGATTCTGCGAAGCAATGTGAACACTTCTGTTTCCCAGGCACAGAGAAGGTGCTAGCAGGGAATTCTCTGCCTGCTTTTCCCCAGTGCTCTGCAAGCTCTCCAGGACAACATAAAATCTGGGGCTCTGTGCTTTCTTTCGTTCTGAACAAGTGTTACTGTTTTCTGCACAAAAGCGATTCTGCCAAGCAATGTGAACAGGCTCAGAAAAGGTGCTAGCAGGGAATTCTCTGCCTGCATTTCCCCAGTGCTCTGCAAGCTCTCCAGGACAACATAGAATCTGGGGCTCTGTGCTTTCTTTCGTCTGAACAAGTGTTACTGTTTTCTGCACAAAAGCGATTCTGCGAAGCAATGTGAACAGGCACAGAGAAGGTGCTAGCAGGGAATTCTCTGCCTGCCTTTCCCCAGTGCTCTGCAAGCTCTCCAGGACAACATAAAATCTGGGGCTCTGTGCTTTCTTTCGTTCTGAACAACTGTTACTGTTTTCTGCACAAAAGCGATTCTGCGAAGCAATGTGAACACTTCTGTTTCCCAGGCACAGAGAAGGTGCTAGCAGGGAATTCTCTGCCTGCTTTTCCCCAGTGCTCTGCAAGCTCTCCAGGACAAGATAAAATCTGGGGCTCTGTGCTTTCTTTCGTTCTGAACAAGTGTTACTGTTTTCTGCACAAAAGCGATTCTGCGAAGCAATGTGAACACTTCTGCTTCCCAGGCACAGAGAAGGTGCTAGCAGGGAATTCTCTGCCTGCTTTTCCCCAGTGCTCTGCAAGCTCTCCAGGACAACATAAAATCTGGGGCTCTGTGCTTTCTTTCGTCTGAACAAGTGTTACTGTTTTCTGCACAAAAGCGATTCTGCGAAGCAATGTGAACAGGCACAGAGAAGGTGCTAGCAGGGAATTCTCTGCCTGCCTTTCCCCAGTGCTCTGCAAGCTCTCCAGGACAACATAAAATCTGGGGCTCTGTGCTTTCTTTCGTTCTGAACAAGTGTTACTGTTTTCTGCACAAAAGCGATTCTGCGAAGCAATGTGAACACTTCTGCTTCCCAGGCACAGAGAAGGTGCTAGCAGGGAATTCTCTGCCTGCTTTTCCCCAGTGCTCTGCAAGCTCTCCAGGACAACATAAAATCTGGGGCTCTGTGCTTTCTTTCGTTCTGAACAAGTGTTACTGTTTTCTGCACAAAAGCGATTCTGCGAAGCAATGTGAACAGGCACAGAGAAGGTGCTAGCAGGGAATTCTCTGCCTGCCTTTCCCCAGTGCTCTGCAAGCTCTCCAGGACAACATAAAATCTGGGGCTCTGTGCTTTCTTTCGTTCTGAACAAGTGTTACTGTTTTCTGCACAAAAGCGATTCTGCGAAGCAATGGGAACACTTCTGTTTCCCAGGAACAGAGAAGGTGCTAGCAGGGAATTCTCTGCCTGCTTTTCCCCAGTGCTCTGCAAGCTCTCCAGGACAATATAGAATCTGGGGCTCTGTGCTTTCTTTCGTTCTGAACAAGTGTTACTGTTTTCTGCACAAAAGTGATTCTGCGAAGCAATGTGAACACTTCTGCTTCCCAGGCACAGAGAAGGTGCTAGCAGGGAATTCTCTGCCTGCTTTTCCCCAGTGCTCTGCAAGCTCTCCAGGACAACATAAAATCTGGGGCTCTGTGCTTTCTTTCGTTCTGAACAAGTGTTACTGTTTTCTGCACAAAAGCGATTCTGCGAAGCAATGTGAACAGGCACAGAGAAGGTGCTAGCAGGGAATTCTCTGCCTGCCTTTCCCCAGTGCTCTGCAAGCTCTCCAGGACAACAGCAAATCTGGGGCTCTGTGCTTTCTTTCGTTCTGAACAAGTGTTACTGTTTTCTGCACAAAAGCGATTCTGCGAAGCAATGGGAACACTTCTGTTTCCCAGGAACAGAGAAGGTGCTAGCAGGGAATTCTCTGCCTGCTTTTCCCCAGTGCTCTGCAAGCTCTCCAGGACAATATAGAATCTGGGGCTCTGTGCTTTCTTTCGTTCTGAACAAGTGTTACTGTTTTCTGCACAAAAGCGATTCTGCGAAGCAATGGGAACACTTCTGCTTCCCAGGCACAGAGAAGGTGCTAGCAGGGAATTCTCTGCCTGCCTTTCCCCAGTGCTCTGCAAGCTCTCCAGGACAACATAGAATCTGGGGCTCTGTGCTTTCTTTTGTTCTGAACAAGTGTTAGGGTTTTCTGCACAAAAGCGATTCTGCGAAGCAATGTGAAGACTTCTGCTTCCCAGGCACAGAGAAGGTGCTAGCAGGGAATTCTCTGCCTGCCTTTCCCCAGTGCTCTGCAAGCTCTCCAGGACAACATAAAATCTGGGGCTCTGTGCTTTCTTTCGTCTGAACAAGTGTTACTGTTTTCTGCACAAAAGCGATTCTGCGAAGCAATGTGAACAGGCACAGAGAAGGTGCTAGCAGGGAATTCTCTGCCTGCCTTTCCCCAGTGCTCTGCAAGCTCTCCAGGACAACATAAAATCTGGGGCTCTGTGCTTTCTTTCGTTCTGAACAAGTGTTACTGTTTTCTGCACAAAAGCGATTCTGCGAAGCAATGTGAACAGGCACAGAGAAGGTGCTAGCAGGGAATTCTCTGCCTGCCTTTCCCCAGTGCTCTGCAAGCTCTCCAGGACAACAGCAAATCTGGGGCTCTGTGCTTTCTTTCGTTCTGAACAAGTGTTACTGTTTTCTGCACAAAAGCGATTCTGCGAAGCAATGTGAACAGGCACAGAGAAGGTGCTAGCAGGGAATTCTCTGCCTGCCTTTCCCCAGTGCTCTGCAAGCTCTCCAGGACAACATAAAATCTGGGGCTCTGTGCTTTCTTTCGCTCTGAACAAGTGTTACTGTTTTCTGCACAAAAGCGATTCTGCGAAGCAATGTGAACACTTCTGTTTCCCAGGCACAGAGAAGGTGCTAGCAGGGAATTCTCTGCCTGCTTTTCCCCAGTGCTCTGCAAGCTCTCCAGGACAAGATAAAATCTGGGGCTCTGTGCTTTCTTTCGTTCTGAACAAGTGTTACTGTTTTCTGCACAAAAGCGATTCTGCCAAGCAATGTGAACAGGCTCAGAAAAGGTGCTAGCAGGGAATTCTCTGCCTGCATTTCCCCAGTGCTCTGCAAGCTCTCCAGGACAACATAGAATCTGGGGCTCTGTGCTTTCTTTCGTCTGAACAAGTGTTAATGTTTTCTGCACAAAAGCGATTCTGCGAAGCAATGTGAACAGGCACAGAGAAGGTGCTAGCAGGGAATTCTCTGCCTGCTTTTCCCCAGTGCTCTGCAAGCTCTCCAGGACAACATAAAATCTGGGGCTCTGTGCTTTCTTTCGTTCTGAACAAGTGTTACTGTTTTCTGCACAAAAGCGATTCTGCGAAGCAATGGGAACACTTCTGTTTCCCAGGAACAGAGAATGTGCTAGCAGGGAATTCTCTGCCTGCTTTTCCCCAGTGCTCTGCAAGCTCTCCAGGACAATATAGAATCTGGGGCTCTGTGCTTTCTTTCGTTCTGAACAAGTGTTACTGTTTTCTGCACAAAAGTGATTCTGCGAAGCAATGTGAACACTTCTGCTTCCCAGGCACAGAGAAGGTGCTAGCAGGGAATTCTCTGCCTGCCTTTCCCCAGTGCTCTGCAAGCTCTCCAGGACAACATAAAATCTGGGGCTCTGTGCTTTCTTTCGCTCTGAACAAGTGTTACTGTTTTCTGCACAAAAGCGATTCTGCGAAGCAATGTGAACACTTCTGCTTCCCAGGCACAGAGAAGGTGCTAGCAGGGAATTCTCTGCCTGCTTTTCCCCAGTGCTCTGCAAGCTCTCCAGGACAACATAAAATCTGGGGCTCTGTGCTTTCTTTCGTTGTGAACAAGTGTTACTGTTTTCTGCACAAAAGCGATTCTGCGAAGCAATGGGAACACTTCTGTTTCCCAGGCACAGAGAAGGTGCTAGCAGGGAATTCTCTGCCTGCTTTTCCCCAGTGCTCTGCAAGCTCTCCAGGACAACATAAAATCTGGGGCTCTGTGCTTTCTTTTGTTCTGAACAAGTGTTACTGTTTTCTGCACAAAAGCGATTCTGCCAAGCAGTGTGAACAGGCACAGAGAAGGTGCTAGCAGGGAATTCTCTGCCTGCCTTTCCCCAGTGCTCTGCAATCTCTCCAGGACAACATAGAATCTGGGGCTCTGTGCTTTCTTTTGTTCTGAACAAGTGTTAGGGTTTTCTGCACAAAAGCGATTCTGCGAAGCAATGTGAAGACTTCTGCTTCCCAGGCACAGAGAAGGTGCTAGCAGGGAATTCTCTGCCTGCCTTTCCCCAGTGCTCTGCAAGCTCTCCAGGACAACATAAAATCTGGGGCTCTGTGCTTTCTTTCGTCTGAACAAGTGTTACTGTTTTCTGCACAAAAGCGATTCTGCGAAGCAATGTGAACAGGCACAGAGAAGGTGCTAGCAGGGAATTCTCTGCCTGCCTTTCCCCAGTGCTCTGCAAGCTCTCCAGGACAACATAAAATCTGGGGCTCTGTGCTTTCTTTCGTTCTGAACAAGTGTTACTGTTTTCTGCACAAAAGCGATTCTGCGAAGCAATGTGAACACTTCTGTTTCCCAGGCACAGAGAAGGTGCTAGCAGGGAATTCTCTGCCTGCTTTTCCCCAGTGCTCTGCAAGCTCTCCAGGACAACATAAAATCTGGGGCTCTGTGCTTTCTTTCGTTCTGAACAAGTGTTACTGTTTTCTGCACAAAAGCGATTCTGCGAAGCAATGTGAACAGGCACAGAGAAGGTGCTAGCAGGGAATTCTCTGCCTGCCTTTCCCCAGTGCTCTGCAAGCTCTCCAGGACAACAGCAAATCTGGGGCTCTGTGCTTTCTTTCGTTCTGAACAAGTGTTACTGTTTTCTGCACAAAAGCGATTCTGCGAAGCAATGGGAACACTTCTGTTTCCCAGGCACAGAGAAGGTGCTAGCAGGGAATTCTCTGCCTGCTTTTCCCCAGTGCTCTGCAAGCTCTCCAGGACAATATAGAATCTGGGGCTCTGTGCTTTCTTTCGTTCTGAACAAGTGTTATTGTTTTCTGCACAAAAGCGATTCTGCGAAGCAATGTGAACACTTCTGCTTCCCAGGCACAGAGAAGGTGCTAGCAGGGAATTCTCTGCCTGCCTTTCCCCAGTGCTCTGCAAGCTCTCCAGGACAACATAAAATCTGGGGCTCTGTGCTTTCTTTCGTCTGAACAAGTGTTACTGTTTTCTGCACAAAAGCGATTCTGCGAAGCAATGTGAACACTTCTGCTTCCCAGGCACAGAGAAGGTGCTAGCAGGGAATTCTCTGCCTGCTTTTCCCCAGTGCTCTGCAAGCTCTCCAGGACAACATAAAATCTGGGGCTCTGTGCTTTCTTTCGTTCTGAACAAGTGTTACTGTTTTCTGCACAAAAGCGATTCTGCGAAGCAATGTGAACACTTCTGTTTCCCAGGCACAGAGAAGGTGCTAGCAGGGAATTCTCTGCCTGCCTTTCCCCAGTGCTCTGCAAGCTCTCCAGGACAACATAAAATCTGGGGCTCTGTGCTTTCTTTCGTTCTGAACAAATGTCACTGTTTTCTGCACAAAAGCGATTCTGCGAAGCAATGTGAACACTTCTGTTTCCCAGGAACAGAGAAGGTGCTAGCAGGGAATTCTCTGCCTGCTTTTCCCCAGTGCTCTGCAAGCTCTCCAGGACAACAGCAAATCTGGGGCTCTGTGCTTTCTTTCGTTCTGAACAAGTGTTACTGTTTTCTGCACAAAAGCGATTCTGCCAAGCAATGTGAACAGGCTCAGAAAAGGTGCTAGCAGGGAATTCTCTGCCTGCATTTCCCCAGTGCTCTGCAAGCTCTCCAGGACAACATAGAATCTGGGGCTCTGTGCTTTCTTTCGTCTGAACAAGTGTTACTGTTTTCTGCACAAAAGCGATTCTGCGAAGCAATGTGAACAGGCACAGAGAAGGTGCTAGCAGGGAATTCTCTGCCTGCCTTTCCCCAGTGCTCTGCAAGCTCTCCAGGACAACATAAAATCTGGGGCTCTGTGCTTTCTTTCGTTCTGAACAACTGTTACTGTTTTCTGCACAAAAGCGATTCTGCGAAGCAATGTGAACACTTCTGTTTCCCAGGCACAGAGAAGGTGCTAGCAGGGAATTCTCTGCCTGCTTTTCCCCAGTGCTCTGCAAGCTCTCCAGGACAAGATAAAATCTGGGGCTCTGTGCTTTCTTTCGTTCTGAACAAGTGTTACTGTTTTCTGCACAAAAGCGATTCTGCGAAGCAATGTGAACACTTCTGCTTCCCAGGCACAGAGAAGGTGCTAGCAGGGAAATATCTGCCTGCTTTTCCCCAGTGCTCTGCAAGCTCTCCAGGACAACATAAAATCTGGGGCTCTGTGCTTTCTTTCGTCTGAACAAGTGTTACTGTTTTCTGCACAAAAGCGATTCTGCGAAGCAATGTGAACAGGCACAGAGAAGGTGCTAGCAGGGAATTCTCTGCCTGCCTTTCCCCAGTGCTCTGCAAGCTCTCCAGGACAACATAAAATCTGGGGCTCTGTGCTTTCTTTCGTTCTGAACAAGTGTTACTGTTTTCTGCACAAAAGCGATTCTGCGAAGCAATGTGAACACTTCTGCTTCCCAGGCACAGAGAAGGTGCTAGCAGGGAATTCTCTGCCTGCTTTTCCCCAGTGCTCTGCAAGCTCTCCAGGACAACATAAAATCTGGGGCTCTGTGCTTTCTTTCGTTCTGAACAAGTGTTACTGTTTTCTGCACAAAAGCGATTCTGCGAAGCAATGTGAACAGGCACAGAGAAGGTGCTAGCAGGGAATTCTCTGCCTGCCTTTCCCCAGTGCTCTGCAAGCTCTCCAGGACAACAGCAAATCTGGGGCTCTGTGCTTTCTTTCGTTCTGAACAAGTGTTACTGTTTTCTGCACAAAAGCGATTCTGCGAAGCAATGGGAACACTTCTGTTTCCCAGGAACAGAGAAGGTGCTAGCAGGGAATTCTCTGCCTGCTTTTCCCCAGTGCTCTGCAAGCTCTCCAGGACAATATAGAATCTGGGGCTCTGTGCTTTCTTTCGTTCTGAACAAGTGTTACTGTTTTCTGCACAAAAGTGATTCTGCGAAGCAATGTGAACACTTCTGCTTCCCAGGCACAGAGAAGGTGCTAGCAGGGAATTCTCTGCCTGCCTTTCCCCAGTGCTCTGCAAGCTCTCCAGGACAACATAAAATCTGGGGCTCTGTGCTTTCTTTCGTCTGAACAAGTGTTACTGTTTTCTGCACAAAAGCGATTCTGCGAAGCAATGTGAACACTTCTGTTTCCCAGGCACAGAGAAGGTGCTAGCAGGGAATTCTCTGCCTGCTTTTCCCCAGTGCTCTGCAAGCTCTCCAGGACAACATAAAATCTGGGGCTCTGTGCTTTCTTTCGTTCTGAACAAGTGTTACTGTTTTCTGCACAAAAGCGATTCTGCGAAGCAATGTGAACACTTCTGTTTCCCAGGCACAGAGAAGGTGCTAGCAGGGAATTCTCTGCCTGCCTTTCCCCAGTGCTCTGCAAGCTCTCCAGGACAACATAAAATCTGGGGCTCTGTGCTTTCTTTCGTCTGAACAAGTGTCACTGTTTTCTGCACAAAAGCGATTCTGCGAAGCAATGTGAACACTTCTGTTTCCCAGGAACAGAGAAGGTGCTAGCAGGGAATTCTCTGCCTGCTTTTCCCCAGTGCTCTGCAAGCTCTCCAGGACAACAGCAAATCTGGGGCTCTGTGCTTTCTTTCGTTCTGAACAAGTGTTACTGTTTTCTGCACAAAAGCGATTCTGCCAAGCAATGTGAACAGGCTCAGAAAAGGTGCTAGCAGGGAATTCTCTGCCTGCATTTCCCCAGTGCTCTGCAAGCTCTCCAGGACAACATAGAATCTGGGGCTCTGTGCTTTCTTTCGTCTGAACAAGTGTTACTGTTTTCTGCACAAAAGCGATTCTGCGAAGCAATGTGAACAGGCACAGAGAAGGTGCTAGCAGGGAATTCTCTGCCTGCCTTTCCCCAGTGCTCTGCAAGCTCTCCAGGACAACATAAAATCTGGGGCTCTGTGCTTTCTTTCGTTCTGAACAACTGTTACTGTTTTCTGCACAAAAGCGATTCTGCGAAGCAATGTGAACACTTCTGTTTCCCAGGCACAGAGAAGGTGCTAGCAGGGAATTCTCTGCCTGCTTTTCCCCAGTGCTCTGCAAGCTCTCCAGGACAATATAGAATCTGGGGCTCTGTGCTTTCTTTCGTTCTGAACAAGTGTTACTGTTTTCTGCACAAAAGTGATTCTGCGAAGCAATGTGAACACTTCTGCTTCCCAGGCACAGAGAAGGTGCTAGCAGGGAATTCTCTGCCTGCCTTTCCCCAGTGCTCTGCAAGCTCTCCAGGACAACATAAAATCTGGGGCTCTGTGCTTTCTTTCGTCTGAACAAGTGTTACTGTTTTCTGCACAAAAGCGATTCTGCGAAGCAATGTGAACACTTCTGTTTCCCAGGCACAGAGAAGGTGCTAGCAGGGAATTCTCTGCCTGCTTTTCCCCAGTGCTCTGCAAGCTCTCCAGGACAACATAAAATCTGGGGCTCTGTGCTTTCTTTCGTTCTGAACAAGTGTTACTGTTTTCTGCACAAAAGCGATTCTGCGAAGCAATGTGAACACTTCTGTTTCCCAGGCACAGAGAAGGTGCTAGCAGGGAATTCTCTGCCTGCCTTTCCCCAGTGCTCTGCAAGCTCTCCAGGACAACATAAAATCTGGGGCTCTGTGCTTTCTTTCGTTCTGAACAAATGTCACTGTTTTCTGCACAAAAGCGATTCTGCGAAGCAATGTGAACACTTCTGTTTCCCAGGAACAGAGAAGGTGCTAGCAGGGAATTCTCTGCCTGCTTTTCCCCAGTGCTCTGCAAGCTCTCCAGGACAACAGCAAATCTGGGGCTCTGTGCTTTCTTTCGTTCTGAACAAGTGTTACTGTTTTCTGCACAAAAGCGATTCTGCCAAGCAATGTGAACAGGCTCAGAAAAGGTGCTAGCAGGGAATTCTCTGCCTGCATTTCCCCAGTGCTCTGCAAGCTCTCCAGGACAACATAGAATCTGGGGCTCTGTGCTTTCTTTCGTCTGAACAAGTGTTACTGTTTTCTGCACAAAAGCGATTCTGCGAAGCAATGTGAACAGGCACAGAGAAGGTGCTAGCAGGGAATTCTCTGCCTGCCTTTCCCCAGTGCTCTGCAAGCTCTCCAGGACAACATAAAATCTGGGGCTCTGTGCTTTCTTTCGTTCTGAACAACTGTTACTGTTTTCTGCACAAAAGCGATTCTGCGAAGCAATGTGAACACTTCTGTTTCCCAGGCACAGAGAAGGTGCTAGCAGGGAATTCTCTGCCTGCTTTTCCCCAGTGCTCTGCAAGCTCTCCAGGACAAGATAAAATCTGGGGCTCTGTGCTTTCTTTCGTTCTGAACAAGTGTTACTGTTTTCTGCACAAAAGCGATTATGCGAAGCAATGTGAACACTTCTGCTTCCCAGGCACAGAGAAGGTGCTAGCAGGGAATTCTCTGCCTGCTTTTCCCCAGTGCTCTGCAAGCTCTCCAGGACAACATAAAATCTGGGGCTCTGTGCTTTCTTTCGTCTGAACAAGTGTTACTGTTTTCTGCACAAAAGCGATTCTGCGAAGCAATGTGAACAGGCACAGAGAAGGTGCTAGCAGGGAATTCTCTGCCTGCCTTTCCCCAGTGCTCTGCAAGCTCTCCAGGACAACATAAAATCTGGGGCTCTGTGCTTTCTTTCGTTCTGAACAAGTGTTACTGTTTTCTGCACAAAAGCGATTCTGCGAAGCAATGTGAACACTTCTGCTTCCCAGGCACAGAGAAGGTGCTAGCAGGGAATTCTCTGCCTGCTTTTCCCCAGTGCTCTGCAAGCTCTCCAGGACAACATAAAATCTGGGGCTCTGTGCTTTCTTTCGTTCTGAACAAGTGTTACTGTTTTCTGCACAAAAGCGATTCTGCGAAGCAATGGGAACACTTCTGTTTCCCAGGAACAGAGAAGGTGCTAGCAGGGAATTCTCTGCCTGCTTTTCCCCAGTGCTCTGCAAGCTCTCCAGGACAATATAGAATCTGGGGCTCTGTGCTTTCTTTCGTTCTGAACAAGTGTTACTGTTTTCTGCACAAAAGTGATTCTGCGAAGCAATGTGAACACTTCTGCTTCCCAGGCACAGAGAAGGTGCTAGCAGGGAATTCTCTGCCTGCCTTTCCCCAGTGCTCTGCAAGCTCTCCAGGACAACATAAAATCTGGGGCTCTGTGCTTTCTTTCGTCTGAACAAGTGTTACTGTTTTCTGCACAAAAGCGATTCTGCGAAGCAATGTGAACACTTCTGTTTCCCAGGCACAGAGAAGGTGCTAGCAGGGAATTCTCTGCCTGCTTTTCCCCAGTGCTCTGCAAGCTCTCCAGGACAACATAAAATCTGGGGCTCTGTGCTTTCTTTCGTTCTGAACAAGTGTTACTGTTTTCTGCACAAAAGCGATTCTGCGAAGCAATGGGAACACTTCTGTTTCCCAGGCACAGAGAAGGTGCTAGCAGGGAATTCTCTGCCTGCCTTTCCCCAGTGCTCTGCAAGCTCTCCAGGACAACATAAAATCTGGGGCTCTGTGCTTTCTTTCGTTCTGAACAAATGTCACTGTTTTCTGCACAAAAGCGATTCTGCGAAGCAATGTGAACACTTCTGTTTCCCAGGAACAGAGAAGGTGCTAGCAGGGAATTCTCTGCCTGCTTTTCCCCAGTGCTCTGCAAGCTCTCCAGGACAACAGCAAATCTGGGGCTCTGTGCTTTCTTTCGTTCTGAACAAGTGTTACTGTTTTCTGCACAAAAGCGATTCTGCCAAGCAATGTGAACAGGCTCAGAAAAGGTGCTAGCAGGGAATTCTCTGCCTGCATTTCCCCAGTGCTCTGCAAGCTCTCCAGGACAACATAAAATCTGGGGCTCTGTGCTTTCTTTCGTCTGAACAAGTGTTACTGTTTTCTGCACAAAAGCGATTCTGCGAAGCAATGTGAACAGGCACAGAGAAGGTGCTAGCAGGGAATTCTCTGCCTGCCTTTCCCCAGTGCTCTGCAAGCTCTCCAGGACAACATAAAATCTGGGGCTCTGTGCTTTCTTTCGTTCTGAACAACTGTTACTGTTTTCTGCACAAAAGCGATTCTGCGAAGCAATGTGAACACTTCTGTTTCCCAGGCACAGAGAAGGTGCTAGCAGGGAATTCTCTGCCTGCTTTTCCCCAGTGCTCTGCAAGCTCTCCAGGACAAGATAAAATCTGGGGCTCTGTGCTTTCTTTCGTTCTGAACAAGTGTTACTGTTTTCTGCACAAAAGCGATTCTGCGAAGCAATGTGAACTCTTCTGCTTCCCAGGCACAGAGAAGGTGCTAGCAGGGAAATCTCTGCCTGCTTTTCCCCAGTGCTCTGCAAGCTCTCCAGGACAACATAAAATCTGGGGCTCTGTGCTTTCTTTCGTCTGAACAAGTGTTACTGTTTTCTGCACAAAAGCGATTCTGCGAAGCAATGTGAACAGGCACAGAGAAGGTGCTAGCAGGGAATTCTCTGCCTGCCTTTCCCCAGTGCTCTGCAAGCTCTCCAGGACAACAGCAAATCTGGGGCTCTGTGCTTTCTTTCGTTCTGAACAAGTATTACTGTTTTCTGCACAAAAGCGATTCTGCGAAGCAATGTGAACACTTCTGTTTCCCAGGCACAGAGAAGGTGCTAGCAGGGAATTCTCTGCCTGCTTTTCCCCAGTGCTCTGCAAGCTCTCCAGGACAATATAGAATCTGGGGCTCTGTGCTTTCTTTCGTTCTGAACAAGTGTTACTGTTTTCTGCACAAAAGTGATTCTGCGAAGCAATGTGAACACTTCTGCTTCCCAGGCACAGAGAAGGTGCTAGCAGGGAATTCTCTGCCTGCCTTTCCCCAGTGCTCTGCAAGCTCTCCAGGACAACATAGAATCTGGGGCTCTGTGCTTTCTTTTGTTCTGAACAAGTGTTAGGGTTTTCTGCACAAAAGCGATTCTGCGAAGCAATGTGAAGACTTCTGCTTCCCAGGCACAGAGAAGGTGCTAGCAGGGAATTCTCTGCCTGCCTTTCCCCAGTGCTCTGCAAGCTCTCCAGGACAACATAAAATCTGGGGCTCTGTGCTTTCTTTCGTCTGAACAAGTGTTACTGTTTTCTGCACAAAAGCGATTCTGCGAAGCAATGTGAACAGGCACAGAGAAGGTGCTAGCAGGGAATTCTCTCCCTGCCTTTCCCCAGTGCTCTGCAAGCTCTCCAGGACAACATAAAATCTGGGGCTCTGTGCTTTCTTTTGTTCTGAACAAGTGTTACTGTTTTCTGCACAAAAGCGATTCTGCGAAGCAATGTGAACAGGCACAGAGAAGGTGCTAGCAGGGAATTCTCTGCCTGCCTTTCCCCAGTGCTCTGCAAGCTCTCCAGGACAACATAAAATCTGGGGCTCTGTGCTTTCTTTCGCTCTGAACAAGTGTTACTGTTTTCTGCACAAAAGCGATTCTGCGAAGCAATGTGAACACTTCTGTTTCCCAGGCACAGAGAAGGTGCTAGCAGGGAATTCTCTGCCTGCTTTTCCCCAGTGCTCTGCAAGCTCTCCAGGACAACATAAAATCTGGGGCTCTGTGCTTTCTTTCGTTCTGAACAAGTGTTACTGTTTTCTGCACAAAAGCGATTCTGCGAAGCAATGTGAACACTTCTGTTTCCCAGGAACAGAGAAGGTGCTAGCAGGGAATTCTCTGCCTGCTTTTCCCCAGTGCTCTGCAAGCTCTCCAGGACAACATAAAATCTGGGGCTCTGTGCTTTCTTTCGTTCTGAACAAGTGTCACTGTTTTCTGCACAAAAGCGATTCTGCCAAGCAATGTGAACACTTCTGTTTCCCAGGAACAGAGAAGGTGCTAGCAGGGAATTCTCTGCCTGCTTTTCCCCAGTGCTCTGCAAGCTCTCCAGGACAACAGCAAATCTGGGGCTCTGTGCTTTCTTTCGTTCTGAACAAGTGTTACTGTTTTCTGCACAAAAGCGATTCTGCCAAGCAATGTGAACATGCTCAGAAAAGGTGCTAGCAGGGAATTCTCTGCCTGCATTTCCCCAGTGCTCTGCAAGCTCTCCAGGACAACATAGAATCTGGGGCTCTGTGCTTTCTTTCGTCTGAACAAGTGTTACTGTTTTCTGCACAAAAGCGATTCTGCGAAGCAATGTGAACAGGCACAGAGAAGGTGCTAGCAGGGAATTCTCTGCCTGCTTTTCCCCAGTGCTCTGCAAGCTCTCCAGGACAACATAAAATCTGGGGCTCTGTGCTTTCTTTCGTTGTGAACAAGTGTTACTGTTTTCTGCACAAAAGCGATTCTGCGAAGCAATGTGAACACTTCTGTTTCCCAGGCACAGAGAAGGTGCTAGCAGGGAATTCTCTGCCTGCCTTTCCCCAGTGCTCTGCAAGCTCTCCAGGACAATATAAAATCTGGGGCTCTGTGCTTTCTTTCGTCTGAACAAGTGTTACTGTTTTCTGCACAAAAGCGATTCTGCGAAGCAATGTGAACAGGCACAGAGAAGGTGCTAGCAGGGAATTCTCTGCCTGCCTTTCCCCAGTGCTCTGCAAGCTCTCCAGGACAACATAAAATCTGGGGCTCTGTGCTTTCTTTCGTTCTGAACAAGTGTTACTGTTTTCTGCACAAAAGCGATTCTGCGAAGCAATGTGAACACTTCTGTTTCCCAGGCACAGAGAAGGTGCTAGCAGGGAATTCTCTGCCTGCTTTTCCCCAGTGCTCTGCAAGCTCTCCAGGACAACAGCAAATCTGGGGCTCTGTGCTTTCTTTCGTTCTGAACAAGTGTTACTGTTTTCTGCACAAAAGCGATTCTGCGAAGCAATGTGAACAGGCACAGAGAAGGTGCTAGCAGGGAATTCTCTGCCTGCCTTTCCCCAGTGCTCTGCAAGCTCTCCAGGACAACAGCAAATCTGGGGCTCTGTGCTTTCTTTCGTTCTGAACAAGTGTTACTGTTTTCTGCACAAAAGCGATTCTGCGAAGCAATGTGAACACTTCTGCTTCCCAGGAACAGAGAAGGTGCTAGCAGGGAATTCTCTGCCTGCTTTTCCCCAGTGCTCTGCAAGCTCTCCAGGACAACATAAAATCTGGGGCTCTGTGCTTTCTTTCGTTGTGAACAAGTGTTACTGTTTTCTGCACAAAAGCGTTTCTGCGAAGCAATGTGAACACTTCTGTTTCCCAGGCACAGAGAAGGTGCTAGCAGGGAATTCTCTGCCTGCTTTTCCCCAGTGCTCTGCAAGCTCTCCAGGACAACATAAAATCTGGGGCTCTGTGCTTTCTTTCGTTCTGAACAAGTGTTACTGTTTTCTGCACAAAAGCGATTCTGCGAAGCAATGTGAACACTTCTGTTTCCCAGGCACAGAGAAGGTGCTAGCAGGGAATTCTCTGCCTGCTTTTCCCCAGTGCTCTGCAAGCTCTCCAGGACAACATAAAATCTGGGGCTCTGTGCTTTCTTTCGTTCTGAACAAGTGTCACTGTTTTCTGCACAAAAGCGATTCTGCGAAGCAATGTGAACACTTCTGTTTCCCAGGAACAGAGAAGGTGCTAGCAGGGAATTCTCTGCCTGCTTTTCCCCAGTGCTCTGCAAGCTCTCCAGGACAACAGCAAATCTGGGGCTCTGTGCTTTCTTTCGTTCTGAACAAGTGTTACTGTTTTCTGCACAAAAGCGATTCTGCCAAGCAATGTGAACAGGCTCAGAAAAGGTGCTAGCAGGGAATTCTCTGCCTGCATTTCCCCAGTGCTCTGCAAGCTCTCCAGGACAACATAGAATCTGGGGCTCTGTGCTTTCTTTCGTCTGAACAAGTGTTACTGTTTTCTGCACAAAAGCGATTCTGCGAAGCAATGTGAACAGGCACAGAGAAGGTGCTAGCAGGGAATTCTCTGCCTGCCTTTCCCCAGTGCTCTGCAAGCTCTCCAGGACAACATAAAATCTGGGGCTCTGTGCTTTCTTTCGTTGTGAACAAGTGTTACTGTTTTCTGCACAAAAGCGATTCTGCGAAGCAATGTGAAGACTTCTGCTTCCCAGGCACAGAGAAGGTGCTAGCAGGGAATTCTCTGCCTGCCTTTCCCCAGTGCTCTGCAAGCTCTCCAGGACAATATAAAATCTGGGGCTCTGTGCTTTCTTTCGTCTGAACAAGTGTTACTGTTTTCTGCACAAAAGCGATTCTGCGAAGCAATGTGAACAGGCACAGAGAAGGTGCTAGCAGGGAATTCTCTGCCTGCCTTTCCCCAGTGCTCTGCAAGCTCTCCAGGACAACATAAAATCTGGGGCTCTGTGCTTTCTTTCGTTCTGAACAAGTGTTACTGTTTTCTGCACAAAAGCGATTCTGCGAAGCAATGTGAACACTTCTGCTTCCCAGGCACAGAGAAGGTGCTAGCAGGGAATTCTCTGCCTGCTTTTCCCCAGTGCTCTGCAAGCTCTCCAGGACAACAGCAAATCTGGGGCTCTGTGCTTTCTTTCGTTCTGAACAAGTGTTACTGTTTTCTGCACAAAAGCGATTCTGCGAAGCAATGTGAACAGGCACAGAGAAGGTGCTAGCAGGGAATTCTCTGCCTGCCTTTCCCCAGTGCTCTGCAAGCTCTCCAGGACAACAGCAAATCTGGGGCTCTGTGCTTTCTTTCGTTCTGAACAAGTGTTACTGTTTTCTGCACAAAAGCGATTCTGCGAAGCAATGGGAACACTTCTGTTTCCCAGGAACAGAGAAGGTGCTAGCAGGGAATTCTCTGCCTGCTTTTCCCCAGTGCTCTGCAAGCTCTCCAGGACAATATAGAATCTGGGGCTCTGTGCTTTCTTTCGTTCTGAACAAGTGTTACTGTTTTCTGCACAAAAGCGATTCTGCGAAGCAATGTGAACACTTCTGCTTCCCAGGCACAGAGAAGGTGCTAGCAGGGAATTCTCTGCCTGCCTTTCCCCAGTGCTCTGCAAGCTCTCCAGGACAACATAAAATCTGGGGCTCTGTGCTTTCTTTCGGTCTGAACAAGTGTTACTGTTTTCTGCACAAAAGCGATTCTGCGAAGCAATGTGAACACTTCTGCTTCCCAGGCACAGAGAAGGTGCTAGCAGGGAATTCTCTGCCTGCTTTTCCCCAGTGCTCTGCAAGCTCTCCAGGACAACATAAAATCTGGGGCTCTGTGCTTTCTTTCGTTCTGAACAAGTGTTATAGTTTTCTGCACAAAAGCGATTCTGCGAAGCAATGTGAACACTTCTGCTTCCCAGGCACAGAGAAGGTGCTAGCAGGGAATTCTCTGCCTGCTTTTCCCCAGTGCTCTGCAAGCTCTCCAGGACAACATAAAATCTGGGGCTCTGTGCTTTCTTTCGTTGTGAACAAGTGTTACTGTTTTCTGCACAAAAGCGATTCTGCGAAGCAATGGGAACACTTCTGTTTCCCAGGCACAGAGAAGGTGCTAGCAGGGAATTCTCTGCCTGCTTTTCCCCAGTGCTCTGCAAGCTCTCCAGGACAACATAAAATCTGGGGCTCTGTGCTTTCTTTCGTCTGAACAAGTGTTACTGTTTTCTGCACAAAAGCGATTCTGCGAAGCAATGTGAACAGGCACAGAGAAGGTGCTAGCAGGGAATTCTCTGCCTGCCTTTCCCCAGTGCTCTGCAAGCTCTCCAGGACAACATAAAATCTGGGGCTCTGTGCTTTCTTTCGTTCTGAACAAGTGTTACTGTTTTCTGCACAAAAGCGATTCTGCGAAGCAATGTGAACACTTCTGTTTCCCAGGCACAGAGAAGGTGCTAGCAGGGAATTCTCTGCCTGCTTTTCCCCAGTGCTCTGCAAGCTCTCCAGGACAACATAAAATCTGGGGCTCTGTGCTTTCTTTCGTTGTGAACAAGTGTTACTGTTTTCTGCACAAAAGCGATTCTGCGAAGCAATGTGAACAGGCACAGAGAAGGTGCTAGCAGGGAATTCTCTGCCTGCCTTTCCCCAGTGCTCTGCAAGCTCTCCAGGACAACATAAAATCTGGGGCTCTGTGCTTTCTTTCGTTCTGAACAAGTGTTACTGTTTTCTGCACAAAAGCGATTCTGCGAAGCAATGGGAACACTTCTGTTTCCCAGGCACAGAGAAGGTGCTAGCAGGGAATTCTCTGCCTGCTTTTCCCCAGTGCTCTGCAAGCTCTCCAGGACAACATAGAATCTGGGGCTCTGTGCTTTCTTTTGTTCTGAACAAGTGTTAGGGTTTTCTGCACAAAAGCGATTCTGCGAAGCAATGTGAACACTTCTGCTTCCCAGGCACAGAGAAGGTGCTAGCAGGGAATTCTCTGCCTGCCTTTCCCCAGTGCTCTGCAAGCTCTCCAGGACAACATAAAATCTGGGGCTCTGTGCTTTCTTTCGTCTGAACAAGTGTTACTGTTTTCTGCACAAAAGCGATTCTGCGAAGCAATGTGAACAGGCACAGAGAAGGTGCTAGCAGGGAATTCTCTGCCTGCCTTTCCCCAGTGCTCTGCAAGCTCTCCAGGACAACATAAAATCTGGGGCTCTGTGCTTTCTTTCGTTCTGAACAAGTGTTACTGTTTTCTGCACAAAAGCGATTCTGCGAAGCAATGTGAACACTTCTGTTTCCCAGGCACAGAGAAGGTGTTGGCAGGGAATTCTCTGCCTGCTTTTCCCCAGTGTTCTGCAAGCTCTCCAGGACAACATAAAATCTGGGGCTCTGTGCTTTCTTTCGTTCTGAACAAGTGTTACTGTTTTCTGCACAAAAGCGATTCTGCGAAGCAATGTGAACAGGCACAGAGAAGGTGCTAGCAGGGAATTCTCTGCCTGCCTTTCCCCAGTGCTCTGCAAGCTCTCCAGGACAACAGCAAATCTGGGGCTCTGTGCTTTCTTTCGTTCTGAACAAGTGTTACTGTTTTCTGCACAAAAGCGATTCTGCGAAGCAATGGGAACACTTCTGTTTCCCAGGCACAGAGAAGGTGCTAGCAGGGAATTCTCTGCCTGCTTTTCCCCAGTGCTCTGCAAGCTCTCCAGGACAATATAGAATCTGGGGCTCTGTGCTTTCTTTCGTTCTGAACAAGTGTTACTGTTTTCTGCACAAAAGTGATTCTGCGAAGCAATGTGAACACTTCTGCTTCCCAGGCACAGAGAAGGTGCTAGCAGGGAATTCTCTGCCTGCCTTTCCCCAGTGCTCTGCAAGCTCTCCAGGACAACATAAAATCTGGGGCTCTGTGCTTTCTTTCGTCTGAACAAGTGTTACTGTTTTCTGCACAAAAGCGATTCTGCGAAGCAATGTGAACACTTCTGTTTCCCAGGCACAGAGAAGGTGCTAGCAGGGAATTCTCTGCCTGCTTTTCCCCAGTGCTCTGCAAGCTCTCCAGGACAACATAAAATCTGGGGCTCTGTGCTTTCTTTCGTTCTGAACAAGTGTTACTGTTTTCTGCACAAAAGCGATTCTGCGAAGCAATGTGAACACTTCTGTTTCCCAGGAACAGAGAAGGTGCTAGCAGGGAATTCTCTGCCTGCCTTTCCCCAGTGCTCTGCAAGCTCTCCAGGACAACAGCAAATCTGGGGCTCTGTGCTTTCTTTCGTTCTGAACAAGTGTCACTGTTTTCTGCACAAAAGCGATTCTGCGAAGCAATGTGAACACTTCTGTTTCCCAGGAACAGAGAAGGTGCTAGCAGGGAATTCTCTGCCTGCTTTTCCCCAGTGCTCTGCAAGCTCTCCAGGACAACAGCAAATCTGGGGCTCTGTGCTTTCTTTCGTTCTGAACAAGTGTTACTGTTTTCTGCACAAAAGCGATTCTGCCAAGCAATGTGAACAGGCTCAGAAAAGGTGCTAGCAGGGAATTCTCTGCCTGCATTTCCCCAGTGCTCTGCAAGCTCTCCAGGACAACATAGAATCTGGGGCTCTGTGCTTTCTTTCGTCTGAACAAGTGTTACTGTTTTCTGCACAAAAGCGATTCTGCGAAGCAATGTGAACAGGCACAGAGAAGGTGCTAGCAGGGAATTCTCTGCCTGCCTTTCCCCAGTGCTCTGCAAGCTCTCCAGGACAACATAAAATCTGGGGCTCTGTGCTTTCTTTCGTTCTGAACAACTGTTACTGTTTTCTGCA
The DNA here is from genome assembly GCF_047716275.1 of Strix uralensis. Classification (NCBI taxonomy): domain Eukaryota; kingdom Metazoa; phylum Chordata; class Aves; order Strigiformes; family Strigidae; genus Strix; species Strix uralensis. Next base: position 279,660 of record NC_133991.1, on the reverse strand, counting down.
CAAAAGCGATTCTGCGAAGCAATGTGAACACTTCTGTTTCCCAGGCACAGAGAAGGTGCTAGCAGGGAATTCTCTGCCTGCCTTTCCCCAGTGCTCTGCAAGCTCTCCAGGACAACATAAAATCTGGGGCTCTGTGCTTTCTTTCGTTCTGAACAACTGTTACTGTTTTCTGCACAAAAGCGATTCTGCGAAGCAATGTGAACACTTCTGTTTCCCAGGCACAGAGAAGGTGCTAGCAGGGAAATCTCTGCCTGCTTTTCCCCAGTGCTCTGCAAGCTCTCCAGGACAACATAAAATCTGGGGCTCTGTGCTTTCTTTCGTCTGAACTAGTGTTACTGTTTTCTGCACAAAAGCGATTCTGCGAAGCAATGTGAACACTTCTGCTTCCCAGGCACAGAGAAGGTGCTAGCAGGGAATTCTCTGCCTGCTTTTCCCCAGTGCTCTGCAAGCTCTCCAGGACAACATAAAATCTGGGGCTCTGTGCTTTCTTTCGTTCTGAACAAGTGTTATTGTTTTCTGCACAAAAGCGATTCTGCGAAGCAATGTGAACAGGCACAGAGAAGGTGCTAGCAGGGAATTCTCTGCCTGCCTTTCCCCAGTGCTCTGCAAGCTCTCCAGGACAACATAAAATCTGGGGCTCTGTGCTTTCTTTCGTTCTGAACAAGTGTCACTGTTTTCTGCACAAAAGCGATTCTGCGAAGCAATGTGAACACTTCTGTTTCCCAGGAACAGAGAAGGTGCTAGCAGGGAATTCTCTGCCTGCTTTTCCCCAGTGCTCTGCAAGCTCTCCAGGACAACAGCAAATCTGGGGCTCTGTGCTTTCTTTCGTTCTGAACAAGTGTTACTGTTTTCTGCACAAAAGCGATTCTGCCAAGCAATGTGAACAGGCTCAGAAAAGGTGCTAGCAGGGAATTCTCTGCCTGCCTTTCCCCAGTGCTCTGCAAGCTCTCCAGGACAACATAGAATCTGGGATTCTGTGCTTTCTTTCGTCTGAACAAGTGTTACTGTTTTCTGCACAAAAGCGATTCTGCGAAGCAATGTGAACACTTCTGTTTCCCAGGAACAGAGAAGGTGCTAGCAGGGAATTCTCTGCCTGCCTTTCCCCAGTGCTCTGCAAGCTCTCCAGGACAACATAAAATCTGGGGCTCTGTGCTTTCTTTCGTTCTGAACAAGTGTCACTGTTTTCTGCACAAAAGCGATTCTGCGAAGCAATGTGAACACTTCTGTTTCCCAGGAACAGAGAAGGTGCTAGCAGGGAATTCTCTGCCTGCTTTTCCCCAGTGCTCTGCAAGCTCTCCAGGACAACAGCAAATCTGGGGCTCTGTGCTTTCTTTCGTTCTGAACAAGTGTTACTGTTTTCTGCACAAAAGCGATTCTGCCAAGCAATGTGAACAGGCTCAGAAAAGGTGCTAGCAGGGAATTCTCTGCCTGCATTTCCCCAGTGCTCTGCAAGCTCTCCAGGACAACATAGAATCTGGGGCTCTGTGCTTTCTTTCGTCTGAACAAGTGTTACTGTTTTCTGCACAAAAGCGATTCTGCGAAGCAATGTGAACAGGCACAGAGAAGGTGCTAGCAGGGAATTCTCTGCCTGCTTTTCCCCAGTGCTCTGCAAGCTCTCCAGGACAACATAAAATCTGGGGCTCTGTGCTTTCTTTCGTTCTGAACAAGTGTTACTGTTTTCTGCACAAAAGCGATTCTGCGAAGCAATGTGAACACTTCTGCTTCCCAGGCACAGAGAAGGTGCTAGCAGGGAAATCTCTGCCTGCTTTTCCCCAGTGCTCTGCAAGCTCTCCAGGACAACATAAAATCTGGGGCTCTGTGCTTTCTTTCGTTCTGAACAAGTGTTATTGTTTTCTGCACAAAAGCGATTCTGCGAAGCAATGTGAAGACTTCTGCTTCCCAGGCACAGAGAAGGTGCTAGCAGGGAATTCTCTGCCTGCCTTTCCCCAGTGCTCTGCAAGCTCTCCAGGACAACATAAAATCTGGGGCTCTGTGCTTTCTTTCGTCTGAACAAGTGTTACTGTTTTCTGCACAAAAGCGATTCTGCGAAGCAATGTGAACACTTCTGCTTCCCAGGCACAGAGAAGGTGCTAGCAGGGAATTCTCTGCCTGCTTTTCCCCAGTGCTCTGCAAGCTCTCCAGGACAACATAAAATCTGGGGCTCTGTGCTTTCTTTCGTTCTGAACAAGTGTTACTGTTTTCTGCACAAAAGCGATTCTGCGAAGCAATGTGAACAGGCACAGAGAAGGTGCTAGCAGGGAATTCTCTGCCTGCCTTTCCCCAGTGCTCTGCAAGCTCTCCAGGACAACATAAAATCTGGGGCTCTGTGCTTTCTTTCGTTCTGAACAAGTGTTACTGTTTTCTGCACAAAAGCGATTCTGCGAAGCAATGTGAACAGGCACAGAGAAGGTGCTAGCAGGGAATTCTCTGCCTGCCTTTCCCCAGTGCTCTGCAAGCTCTCCAGGACAACATAAAATCTGGGGCTCTGTGCTTTCTTTCGTTGTGAACAAGTGTTACTGTTTTCTGCACAAAAGCGATTCTGCGAAGCAATGTGAACAGGCACAGAGAAGGTGCTAGCAGGGAATTCTCTGCCTGCCTTTCCCCAGTGCTCTGCAAGCTCTCCAGGACAACATAAAATCTGGGGCTCTGTGCTTTCTTTCGTCTGAACAAGTGTTACTGTTTTCTGCACAAAAGCGATTCTGCGAAGCAATGTGAACAGGCACAGAGAAGGTGCTAGCAGGGAATTCTCTGCCTGCCTTTCCCCAGTGCTCTGCAAGCTCTCCAGGACAACATAAAATCTGGGGCTCTGTGCTTTCTTTCGTTCTGAACAAGTGTTACTGTTTTCTGCACAAAAGCGATTCTGCGAAGCAATGTGAACACTTCTGTTTCCCAGGCACAGAGAAGGTGCTAGCAGGGAATTCTCTGCCTGCTTTTCCCCAGTGCTCTGCAAGCTCTCCAGGACAACATAGAATCTGGGGCTCTGTGCTTTCTTTCGTTCTGAACAAGTGTTACTGTTTTCTGCACAAAAGCGATTCTGCCAAGCAATGTGAACAGGCTCAGAAAAGGTGCTAGCAGGGAATTCTCTGCCTGCATTTCCCCAGTGCTCTGCAAGCTCTCCAGGACAACATAGAATCTGGGGCTCTGTGCTTTCTTTCGTCTGAACAAGTGTTACTGTTTTCTGCACAAAAGCGATTCTGCGAAGCAATGTGAACAGGCACAGAGAAGGTGCTAGCAGGGAATTCTCTGCCTGCCTTTCCCCAGTGCTCTGCAAGCTCTCCAGGACAACATAAAATCTGGGGCTCTGTGCTTTCTTTCGTTCTGAACAACTGTTACTGTTTTCTGCACAAAAGCGATTCTGCGAAGCAATGTGAACACTTCTGTTTCCCAGGCACAGAGAAGGTGCTAGCAGGGAATTCTCTGCCTGCCTTTCCCCAGTGCTCTGCAAGCTCTCCAGGACAACATAAAATCTGGGGCTCTGTGCTTTCTTTCGTTCTGAACAACTGTTACTGTTTTCTGCACAAAAGCGATTCTGCGAAGCAATGTGAACACTTCTGTTTCCCAGGCACAGAGAAGGTGCTAGCAGGGAAATCTCTGCCTGCTTTTCCCCAGTGCTCTGCAAGCTCTCCAGGACAACATAAAATCTGGGGCTCTGTGCTTTCTTTCGTTCTTAACAAGTGTTATTGTTTTCTGCACAAAAGCGATTCTGCGAAGCAATGTGAAGACTTCTGCTTCCCAGGCACAGAGAAGGTGCTAGCAGGGAATTCTCTGCCTGCCTTTCCCCAGTGCTCTGCAAGCTCTCCAGGACAACATAAAATCTGGGGCTCTGTGCTTTCTTTCGTTCTGAACAAGTGTTACTGTTTTCTGCACAAAAGCGATTCTGCCAAGCAATGTGAACAGGCTCAGAAAAGGTGCTAGCAGGGAATTCTCTGCCTGCCTTTCCCCAGTGCTCTGCAAGCTCTCCAGGACAACATAAAATCTGGGGCTCTGTGCTTTCTTTCGTTCTGAACAAGTGTTACTGTTTTCTGCACAAAAGCGATTCTGCGAAGCAATGTGAACACTTCTGTTTCCCAGGCACAGAGAAGGTGCTAGCAGGGAATTCTCTGCCTTCTTTTCCCCAGTGCTCTGCAAGCTCTCCAGGACAACATAAAATCTGGGGCTCTGTGCTTTCTTTCGTTCTGAACAAGTGTTACTGTTTTCTGCACAAAAGCGATTCTGCGAAGCAATGTGAACACTTCTGTTTCCCAGGCACAGAGAAGGTGCTAGCAGGGAATTCTCTGCCTGCTTTTCCCCAGTGCTCTGCAAGCTCTCCAGGACAACATAAAATCTGGGGCTCTGTGCTTTCTTTCGTTCTGAACAAGTGTTACTGTTTTCTGCACAAAAGCGATTCTGCGAAGCAATGTGAACAGGCACAGAGAAGGTGCTAGCAGGGAATTCTCTGCCTGCTTTTCCCCAGTGCTCTGCAAGCTCTCCAGGACAATATAGAATCTGGGGCTCTGTGCTTTCTTTCGTTCTGAACAAGTGTTACTGTTTTCTGCACAAAAGCGATTCTGCGAAGCAATGTGAACACTTCTGCTTCCCAGGCACAGAGAAGGTGCTAGCAGGGAATTCTCTGCCTGCCTTTCCCCAGTGCTCTGCAAGCTCTCCAGGACAACATAAAATCTGGGGCTCTGTGCTTTCTTTCGTCTGAACAAGTGTTACTGTTTTCTGCACAAAAGCGATTCTGCGAAGCAATGTGAACACTTCTGTTTCCCAGGCACAGAGAAGGTGCTAGCAGGGAATTCTCTGCCTGCTTTTCCCCAGTGCTCTGCAAGCTCTCCAGGACAACAGCAAATCTGGGGCTCTGTGCTTTCTTTCGTTCTGAACAAGTGTCACTGTTTTCTGCACAAAAGCGATTCTGCGAAGCAATGTGAACACTTCTGTTTCCCAGGAACAGAGAAGGTGCTAGCAGGGAATTCTCTGCCTGCTTTTCCCCAGTGCTCTGCAAGCTCTCCAGGACAACAGCAAATCTGGGGCTCTGTGCTTTCTTTCGTTCTGAACAAGTGTTACTGTTTTCTGCACAAAAGCGATTCTGCCAAGCAATGTGAACAGGCTCAGAAAAGGTGCTAGCAGGGAATTCTCTGCCTGCATTTCCCCAGTGCTCTGCAAGCTCTCCAGGACAACATAGAATCTGGGGCTCTGTGCTTTCTTTCGTCTGAACAAGTGTTACTGTTTTCTGCACAAAAGCGATTCTGCGAAGCAATGTGAACAGGCACAGAGAAGGTGCTAGCAGGGAATTCTCTGCCTGCCTTTCCCCAGTGCTCTGCAAGCTCTCCAGGACAACATAAAATCTGGGGCTCTGTGCTTTCTTTCGTTCTGAACAACTGTTACTGTTTTCTGCACAAAAGCGATTCTGCGAAGCAATGTGAACACTTCTGTTTCCCAGGCACAGAGAAGGTGCTAGCAGGGAATTCTCTGCCTGCTTTTCCCCAGTGCTCTGCAAGCTCTCCAGGACAAGATAAAATCTGGGGCTCTGTGCTTTCTTTCGTTCTGAACAAGTGTTACTGTTTTCTGCACAAAAGCGATTCTGCGAAGCAATGTGAACACTTCTGCTTCCCAGGCACAGAGAAGGTGCTAGCAGGGAAATCTCTGCCTGCTTTTCCCCAGTGCTCTGCAAGCTCTCCAGGACAACATAAAATCTGGGGCTCTGTGCTTTCTTTCGTTCTGAACAAGTGTTATTGTTTTCTGCACAAAAGCGATTCTGCGAAGCAATGTGAAGACTTCTGCTTCCCAGGCACAGAGAAGGTGCTAGCAGGGAATTCTCTGCCTGCCTTTCCCCAGTGCTCTGCAAGCTCTCCAGGACAACATAAAATCTGGGGCTCTGTGCTTTCTTTCGTCTGAACAAGTGTTACTGTTTTCTGCACAAAAGCGATTCTGCGAAGCAATGTGAACACTTCTGCTTCCCAGGCACAGAGAAGGTGCTAGCAGGGAATTCTCTGCCTGCTTTTCCCCAGTGCTCTGCAAGCTCTCCAGGACAACATAAAATCTGGGGCTCTGTGCTTTCTTTCGTTCTGAACAAGTGTTATTGTTTTCTGCACAAAAGCGATTCTGCGAAGCAATGTGAACAGGCACAGAGAAGGTGCTAGCAGGGAATTCTCTGCCTGCCTTTCCCCAGTGCTCTGCAAGCTCTCCAGGACAACATAAAATCTGGGGCTCTGTGCTTTCTTTCGTTCTGAACAAGTGTTACTGTTTTCTGCACAAAAGCGATTCTGCGAAGCAATGTGAACAGGCACAGAGAAGGTGCTAGCAGGGAATTCTCTGCCTGCCTTTCCCCAGTGCTCTGCAAGCTCTCCAGGACAACATAAAATCTGGGGCTCTGTGCTTTCTTTCGTTGTGAACAAGTGTTACTGTTTTCTGCACAAAAGCGATTCTGCGAAGCAATGGGAACACTTCTGTTTCCCAGGCACAGAGAAGGTGCTAGCAGGGAATTCTCTGCCTGCTTTTCCCCAGTGCTCTGCAAGCTCTCCAGGACAACATAAAATCTGGGGCTCTGTGCTTTCTTTTGTTCTGAACAAGTGTTACTGTTTTCTGCACAAAAGCGATTCTGCCAAGCAGTGTGAACAGGCACAGAAAAGGTGCTAGCAGGGAATTCTCTGCCTGCCTTTCCCCAGTGCTCTGCAAGCTCTCCAGGACAACATAAAATCTGGGGCTCTGTGCTTTCTTTCGTCTGAACAAGTGTTACTGTTTTCTGCACAAAAGCGATTCTGCGAAGCAATGTGAACAGGCACAGAGAAGGTGCTAGCAGGGAATTCTCTGCCTGCCTTTCCCCAGTGCTCTGCAAGCTCTCCAGGACAACATAAAATCTGGGGCTCTGTGCTTTCTTTCGTTCTGAACAAGTGTTACTGTTTTCTGCACAAAAGCGATTCTGCGAAGCAATGTGAACAGGCACAGAGAAGGTGCTAGCAGGGAATTCTCTGCCTGCCTTTCCCCAGTGCTCTGCAAGCTCTCCAGGACAACAGCAAATCTGGGGCTCTGTGCTTTCTTTCGTTCTGAACAAGTGTTACTGTTTTCTGCACAAAAGCGATTCTGCCAAGCAATGTGAACAGGCTCAGAAAAGGTGCTAGCAGGGAATTCTCTGCCTGCATTTCCCCAGTGCTCTGCAAGCTCTCCAGGACAACATAGAATCTGGGGCTCTGTGCTTTCTTTCGTCTGAACAAGTGTTACTGTTTTCTGCACAAAAGCGATTCTGCGAAGCAATGTGAACAGGCACAGAGAAGGTGCTAGCAGGGAATTCTCTGCCTGCCTTTCCCCAGTGCTCTGCAAGCTCTCCAGGACAACATAAAATCTGGGGCTCTGTGCTTTCTTTCGTTCTGAACAACTGTTACTGTTTTCTGCACAAAAGCGATTCTGCGAAGCAATGTGAACACTTCTGTTTCCCAGGCACAGAGAAGGTGCTAGCAGGGAAATCTCTGCCTGCTTTTCCCCAGTGCTCTGCAAGCTCTCCAGGACAACATAAAATCTGGGGCTCTGTGCTTTCTTTCGTTCTTAACAAGTGTTATTGTTTTCTGCACAAAAGCGATTCTGCGAAGCAATGTGAAGACTTCTGCTTCCCAGGCACAGAGAAGGTGCTAGCAGGGAATTCTCTGCCTGCCTTTCCCCAGTGCTCTGCAAGCTCTCCAGGACAACATAAAATCTGGGGCTCTGTGCTTTCTTTCGTCTGAACTAGTGTTACTGTTTTCTGCACAAAAGCGATTCTGCGAAGCAATGTGAACACTTCTGCTTCCCAGGCACAGAGAAGGTGCTAGCAGGGAATTCTCTGCCTGCTTTTCCCCAGTGCTCTGCAAGCTCTCCAGGACAACATAAAATCTGGGGCTCTGTGCTTTCTTTCGTTCTGAACAAGTGTTATTGTTTTCTGCACAAAAGCGATTCTGCGAAGCAATGTGAACAGGCACAGAGAAGGTGCTAGCAGGGAATTCTCTGCCTGCCTTTCCCCAGTGCTCTGCAAGCTCTCCAGGACAACATAAAATCTGGGGCTCTGTGCTTTCTTTCGTTCTGAACAAGTGTCACTGTTTTCTGCACAAAAGCGATTCTGCGAAGCAATGTGAACACTTCTGTTTCCCAGGAACAGAGAAGGTGCTAGCAGGGAATTCTCTGCCTGCTTTTCCCCAGTGCTCTGCAAGCTCTCCAGGACAACAGCAAATCTGGGGCTCTGTGCTTTCTTTCGTTCTGAACAAGTGTTACTGTTTTCTGCACAAAAGCGATTCTGCCAAGCAATGTGAACAGGCTCAGAATAGGTGCTAGCAGGGAATTCTCTGCCTGCATTTCCCCAGTGCTCTGCAAGCTCTCCAGGACAACATAGAATCTGGGATTCTGTGCTTTCTTTCGTCTGAACAAGTGTTACTGTTTTCTGCACAAAAGCGATTCTGCGAAGCAATGTGAACACTTCTGTTTCCCAGGAACAGAGAAGGTGCTAGCAGGGAATTCTCTGCCTGCTTTTCCCCAGTGCTCTGCAAGCTCTCCAGGACAACATAAAATCTGGGGCTCTGTGCTTTCTTTCGTTCTGAACAAGTGTTACTGTTTTCTGCACAAAAGCGATTCTGCGAAGCAATGTGAACAGGCACAGAGAAGGTGCTAGCAGGGAATTCTCTGCCTGCCTTTCCCCAGTGCTCTGCAAGCTCTCCAGGACAACAGCAAATCTGGGGCTCTGTGCTTTCTTTCGTTCTGAACAACTGTTACTGTTTTCTGCACAAAAGCGATTCTGCGAAGCAATGGGAACACTTCTGTTTCCCAGGCACAGAGAAGGTGCTAGCAGGGAATTCTCTGCCTGCTTTTCCCCAGTGCTCTGCAAGCTCTCCAGGACAATATAGAATCTGGGGCTCTGTGCTTTCTTTCGTTCTGAACAAGTGTTACTGTTTTCTGCACAAAAGCGATTCTGCGAAGCAATGTGAACACTTCTGTTTCCCAGGAACAGAGAAGGTGCTAGCAGGGAATTCTCTGCCTGCTTTTCCCCAGTGCTCTGCAAGCTCTCCAGGACAACAGCAAATCTGGGGCTCTGTGCTTTCTTTCGTTCTGAACAAGTGTTACTGTTTTCTGCACAAAAGCGATTCTGCGAAGCAATGTGAACACTTCTGCTTCCCAGGCACAGAGAAGGTGCTAGCAGGGAAATCTCTGCCTGCTTTTCCCCAGTGCTCTGCAAGCTCTCCAGGACAACATAAAATCTGGGGCTCTGTGCTTTCTTTCGTTCTGAACAAGTGTTATTGTTTTCTGCACAAAAGCGATTCTGCGAAGCAATGTGAAGACTTCTGCTTCCCAGGCACAGAGAAGGTGCTAGCAGGGAATTCTCTGCCTGCCTTTCCCCAGTGCTCTGCAAGCTCTCCAGGACAACATAAAATCTGGGGCTCTGTGCTTTCTTTCGTCTGAACAAGTGTTACTGTTTTCTGCACAAAAGCGATTCTGCGAAGCAATGTGAACACTTCTGCTTCCCAGGCACAGAGAAGGTGCTAGCAGGGAATTCTCTGCCTGCTTTTCCCCAGTGCTCTGCAAGCTCTCCAGGACAACAGCAAATCTGGGGCTCTGTGCTTTCTTTCGTTCTGAACAAGTGTTATTGTTTTCTGCACAAAAGCGATTCTGCGAAGCAATGTGAACAGGCACAGAGAAGGTGCTAGCAGGGAATTCTCTGCCTGCCTTTCCCCAGTGCTCTGCAAGCTCTCCAGGACAACATAAAATCTGGGGCTCTGTGCTTTCTTTCGTTCTGAACAAGTGTTACTGTTTTCTGCACAAAAGCGATTCTGCGAAGCAATGTGAACAGGCACAGAGAAGGTGCTAGCAGGGAATTCTCTGCCTGCCTTTCCCCAGTGCTCTGCAAGCTCTCCAGGACAACATAAAATCTGGGGCTCTGTGCTTTCTTTCGTTCTGAACAAGTGTTACTGTTTTCTGCACAAAAGCGATTCTGCGAAGCAATGGGAACACTTCTGTTTCCCAGGCACAGAGAAGGTGCTAGCAGGGAATTCTCTGCCTGCTTTTCCCCAGTGCTCTGCAAGCTCTCCAGGACAACATAAAATCTGGGGCTCTGTGCTTTCTTTTGTTCTGAACAAGTGTTACTGTTTTCTGCACAAAAGCGATTCTGCCAAGCAGTGTGAACAGGCACAGAAAAGGTGCTAGCAGGGAATTCTCTGCCTGCCTTTCCCCAGTGCTCTGCAAGCTCTCCAGGACAACATAAAATCTGGGGCTCTGTGCTTTCTTTCGTCTGAACAAGTGTTACTGTTTTCTGCACAAAAGCGATTCTGCGAAGCAATGTGAACAGGCACAGAGAAGGTGCTAGCAGGGAATTCTCTGCCTGCCTTTCCCCAGTGCTCTGCAAGCTCTCCAGGACAACATAAAATCTGGGGCTCTGTGCTTTCTTTCGTTCTGAACAAGTGTTACTGTTTTCTGCACAAAAGCGATTCTGTGAAGCAATGTGAACACTTCTGTTTCCCAGGCACAGAGAAGGTGCTAGCAGGGAATTCTCTGCCTGCTTTTCCCCAGTGCTCTGCAAGCTCTCCAGGACAACATAGAATCTGGGGCTCTGTGCTTTCTTTCGTTCTGAACAAGTGTTACTGTTTTCTGCACAAAAGCGATTCTGCGAAGCAATGTGAACAGGCACAGAGAAGGTGCTAGCAGGGAATTCTCTGCCTGCCTTTCCCCAGTGCTCTGCAAGCTCTCCAGGACAACAGCAAATCTGGGGCTCTGTGCTTTCTTTCGTTCTGAACAAGTGTTACTGTTTTCTGCACAAAAGCGATTCTGCCAAGCAATGTGAACAGGCTCAGAAAAGGTGCTAGCAGGGAATTCTCTGCCTGCATTTCCCCAGTGCTCTGCAAGCTCTCCAGGACAACATAGAATCTGGGGCTCTGTGCTTTCTTTCGTCTGAACAAGTGTTACTGTTTTCTGCACAAAAGCGATTCTGCGAAGCAATGTGAACACTTCTGTTTCCCAGGCACAGAGAAGGTGCTAGCAGGGAATTCTCTGCCTGCCTTTCCCCAGTGCTCTGCAAGCTCTCCAGGACAACATAAAATCTGGGGCTCTGTGCTTTCTTTCGTTCTGAACAACTGTTACTGTTTTCTGCACAAAAGCGATTCTGCGAAGCAATGTGAACACTTCTGTTTCCCAGGCACAGAGAAGGTGCTAGCAGGGAAATCTCTGCCTGCTTTTCCCCAGTGCTCTGCAAGCTCTCCAGGACAACATAAAATCTGGGGCTCTGTGCTTTCTTTCGTTCTTAACAAGTGTTATTGTTTTCTGCACAAAAGCGATTCTGCGAAGCAATGTGAAGACTTCTGCTTCCCAGGCACAGAGAAGGTGCTAGCAGGGAATTCTCTGCCTGCCTTTCCCCAGTGCTCTGCAAGCTCTCCAGGACAACATAAAATCTGGGGCTCTGTGCTTTCTTTCGTCTGAACTAGTGTTACTGTTTTCTGCACAAAAGCGATTCTGCGAAGCAATGTGAACACTTCTGCTTCCCAGGCACAGAGAAGGTGCTAGCAGGGAATTCTCTGCCTGCTTTTCCCCAGTGCTCTGCAAGCTCTCCAGGACAACATAAAATCTGGGGCTCTGTGCTTTCTTTCGTTCTGAACAAGTGTTATTGTTTTCTGCACAAAAGCGATTCTGCGAAGCAATGTGAACAGGCACAGAGAAGGTGCTAGCAGGGAATTCTCTGCCTGCCTTTCCCCAGTGCTCTGCAAGCTCTCCAGGACAACATAAAATCTGGGGCTCTGTGCTTTCTTTCGTTCTGAACAAGTGTCACTGTTTTCTGCACAAAAGCGATTCTGCGAAGCAATGTGAACACTTCTGTTTCCCAGGAACAGAGAAGGTGCTAGCAGGGAATTCTCTGCCTGCTTTTCCCCAGTGCTCTGCAAGCTCTCCAGGACAACAGCAAATCTGGGGCTCTGTGCTTTCTTTCGTTCTGAACAAGTGTTACTGTTTTCTGCACAAAAGCGATTCTGCCAAGCAATGTGAACAGGCTCAGAAAAGGTGCTAGCAGGGAATTCTCTGCCTGCATTTCCCCAGTGCTCTGCAAGCTCTCCAGGACAACATAGAATCTGGGATTCTGTGCTTTCTTTCGTCTGAACAAGTGTTACTGTTTTCTGCACAAAAGCGATTCTGCGAAGCAATGTGAACACTTCTGTTTCCCAGGAACAGAGAAGGTGCTAGCAGGGAATTCTCTGCCTGCTTTTCCCCAGTGCTCTGCAAGCTCTCCAGGACAACATAAAATCTGGGGCTCTGTGCTTTCTTTCGTTCTGAACAAGTGTTACTGTTTTCTGCACAAAAGCGATTCTGCGAAGCAATGTGAACAGGCACAGAGAAGGTGCTAGCAGGGAATTCTCTGCCTGCCTTTCCCCAGTGCTCTGCAAGCTCTCCAGGACAACAGCAAATCTGGGGCTCTGTGCTTTCTTTCGTTCTGAACAAGTGTTACTGTTTTCTGCACAAAAGCGATTCTGCGAAGCAATGGGAACACTTCTGTTTCCCAGGCACAGAGAAGGTGCTAGCAGGGAATTCTCTGCCTGCTTTTCCCCAGTGCTCTGCAAGCTCTCCAGGACAATATAGAATCTGGGGCTCTGTGCTTTCTTTCGTTCTGAACAAGTGTTACTGTTTTCTGCACAAAAGCGATTCTGCGAAGCAATGTGAACACTTCTGTTTCCCAGGAACAGAGAAGGTGCTAGCAGGGAATTCTCTGCCTGCTTTTCCCCAGTGCTCTGCAAGCTCTCCAGGACAACAGCAAATCTGGGGCTCTGTGCTTTCTTTCGTTCTGAACAAGTGTTACTGTTTTCTGCACAAAAGCGATTCTGCGAAGCAATGTGAACACTTCTGCTTCCCAGGCACAGAGAAGGTGCTAGCAGGGAAATCTCTGCCTGCTTTTCCCCAGTGCTCTGCAAGCTCTCCAGGACAACATAAAATCTGGGGCTCTGTGCTTTCTTTCGTTCTGAACAAGTGTTATTGTTTTCTGCACAAAAGCGATTCTGCGAAGCAATGTGAAGACTTCTGCTTCCCAGGCACAGAGAAGGTGCTAGCAGGGAATTCTCTGCCTGCCTTTCCCCAGTGCTCTGCAAGCTCTCCAGGACAACATAAAATCTGGGGCTCTGTGCTTTCTTTCGTCTGAACAAGTGTTACTGTTTTCTGCACAAAAGCGATTCTGCGAAGCAATGTGAACACTTCTGCTTCCCAGGCACAGAGAAGGTGCTAGCAGGGAATTCTCTGCCTGCTTTTCCCCAGTGCTCTGCAAGCTCTCCAGGACAACATAAAATCTGGGGCTCTGTGCTTTCTTTCGTTCTGAACAAGTGTTACTGTTTTCTGCACAAAAGCGATTCTGCGAAGCAATGTGAACAGGCACAGAGAAGGTGCTAGCAGGGAATTCTCTGCCTGCCTTTCCCCAGTGCTCTGCAAGCTCTCCAGGACAACATAAAATCTGGGGCTCTGTGCTTTCTTTCGTTCTGAACAAGTGTTACTGTTTTCTGCACAAAAGCGATTCTGCGAAGCAATGTGAACAGGCACAGAGAAGGTGCTAGCAGGGAATTCTCTGCCTGCCTTTCCCCAGTGCTCTGCAAGCTCTCCAGGACAACATAAAATCTGGGGCTCTGTGCTTTCTTTCGTTGTGAACAAGTGTTACTGTTTTCTGCACAAAAGCGATTCTGCGAAGCAATGGGAACACTTCTGTTTCCCAGGCACAGAGAAGGTGCTAGCAGGGAATTCTCTGCCTGCTTTTCCCCAGTGCTCTGCAAGCTCTCCAGGACAACATAAAATCTGGGGCTCTGTGCTTTCTTTTGTTCTGAACAAGTGTTACTGTTTTCTGCACAAAAGCGATTCTGCCAAGCAGTGTGAACAGGCACAGAAAAGGTGCTAGCAGGGAATTCTCTGCCTGCCTTTCCCCAGTGCTCTGCAAGCTCTCCAGGACAACATAAAATCTGGGGCTCTGTGCTTTCTTTCGTCTGAACAAGTGTTACTGTTTTCTGCACAAAAGCGATTCTGCGAAGCAATGTGAACAGGCACAGAGAAGGTGCTAGCAGGGAATTCTCTGCCTGCCTTTCCCCAGTGCTCTGCAAGCTCTCCAGGACAACATAAAATCTGGGGCTCTGTGCTTTCTTTCGTTGTGAACAAGTGTTACTGTTTTCTGCACAAAAGCGATTCTGCGAAGCAATGTGAACACTTCTGTTTCCCAGGCACAGAGAAGGTGCTAGCAGGGAATTCTCTGCCTGCTTTTCCCCAGTGCTCTGCAAGCTCTCCAGGACAACATAGAATCTGGGGCTCTGTGCTTTCTTTCGTTCTGAACAAGTGTTACTGTTTTCTGCACAAAAGCGATTCTGCGAAGCAATGTGAACAGGCACAGAGAAGGTGCTAGCAGGGAATTCTCTGCCTGCCTTTCCCCAGTGCTCTGCAAGCTCTCCAGGACAACAGCAAATCTGGGGCTCTGTGCTTTCTTTCGTTCTGAACAAGTGTTACTGTTTTCTGCACAAAAGCGATTCTGCCAAGCAATGTGAACAGGCTCAGAAAAGGTGCTAGCAGGGAATTCTCTGCCTGCATTTCCCCAGTGCTCTGCAAGCTCTCCAGGACAACATAGAATCTGGGGCTCTGTGCTTTCTTTCGTCTGAACAAGTGTTACTGTTTTCTGCACAAAAGCGATTCTGCGAAGCAATGTGAACAGGCACAGAGAAGGTGCTAGCAGGGAATTCTCTGCCTGCCTTTCCCCAGTGCTCTGCAAGCTCTCCAGGACAACATAAAATCTGGGGCTCTGTGCTTTCTTTCGTTCTGAACAACTGTTACTGTTTTCTGCACAAAAGCGATTCTGCGAAGCAATGTGAACACTTCTGTTTCCCAGGCACAGAGAAGGTGCTAGCAGGGAATTCTCTGCCTGCTTTTCCCCAGTGCTCTGCAAGCTCTCCAGGACAAGATAAAATCTGGGGCTCTGTGCTTTCTTTCGTTCTGAACAAGTGTTACTGTTTTCTGCACAAAAGCGATTCTGCGAAGCAATGTGAACACTTCTGCTTCCCAGGCACAGAGAAGGTGCTAGCAGGGAAATCTCTGCCTGCTTTTCCCCAGTGCTCTGCAAGCTCTCCAGGACAACATAAAATCTGGGGCTCTGTGCTTTCTTTCGTTCTGAACAAGTGTTATTGTTTTCTGCACAAAAGCGATTCTGCGAAGCAATGTGAAGACTTCTGCTTCCCAGGCACAGAGAAGGTGCTAGCAGGGAATTCTCTGCCTGCCTTTCCCCAGTGCTCTGCAAGCTCTCCAGGACAACATAAAATCTGGGGCTCTGTGCTTTCTTTCGTCTGAACAAGTGTTACTGTTTTCTGCACAAAAGCGATTCTGCGAAGCAATGTGAACACTTCTGCTTCCCAGGCACAGAGAAGGTGCTAGCAGGGAATTCTCTGCCTGCTTTTCCCCAGTGCTCTGCAAGCTCTCCAGGACAACATAAAATCTGGGGCTCTGTGCTTTCTTTCGTTCTGAACAAGTGTTACTGTTTTCTGCACAAAAGCGATTCTGCGAAGCAATGTGAACAGGCACAGAGAAGGTGCTAGCAGGGAATTCTCTGCCTGCCTTTCCCCAGTGCTCTGCAAGCTCTCCAGGACAACATAAAATCTGGGGCTCTGTGCTTTCCTTCGTTCTGAACAAGTGTTACTGTTTTCTGCACAAAAGCGATTCTGCGAAGCAATGTGAACAGGCACAGAGAAGGTGCTAGCAGGGAATTCTCTGCCTGCCTTTCCCCAGTGCTCTGCAAGCTCTCCAGGACAACATAAAATCTGGGGCTCTGTGCTTTCTTTCGTTGTGAACAAGTGTTACTGTTTTCTGCACAAAAGCGATTCTGCGAAGCAATGGGAACACTTCTGTTTCCCAGGCACAGAGAAGGTGCTAGCAGGGAATTCTCTGCCTGCTTTTCCCCAGTGCTCTGCAAGCTCTCCAGGACAACATAAAATCTGGGGCTCTGTGCTTTCTTTTGTTCTGAACAAGTGTTACTGTTTTCTGCACAAAAGCGATTCTGCCAAGCAGTGTGAACAGGCACAGAAAAGGTGCTAGCAGGGAATTCTCTGCCTGCCTTTCCCCAGTGCTCTGCAAGCTCTCCAGGACAACATAAAATCTGGGGCTCTGTGCTTTCTTTCGTTCTGAACAACTGTTACTGTTTTCTGCACAAAAGCGATTCTGCGAAGCAATGTGAACACTTCTGTTTCCCAGGCACAGAGAAGGTGCTAGCAGGGAAATCTCTGCCTGCTTTTCCCCAGTGCTCTGCAAGCTCTCCAGGACAACATAAAATCTGGGGCTCTGTGCTTTCTTTCGTTCTTAACAAGTGTTATTGTTTTCTGCACAAAAGCGATTCTGCGAAGCAATGTGAAGACTTCTGCTTCCCAGGCACAGAGAAGGTGCTAGCAGGGAATTCTCTGCCTGCCTTTCCCCAGTGCTCTGCAAGCTCTCCAGGACAACATAAAATCTGGGGCTCTGTGCTTTCTTTCGTTCTGAACAAGTGTTACTGTTTTCTGCACAAAAGCGATTCTGCCAAGCAATGTGAACAGGCTCAGAAAAGGTGCTAGCAGGGAATTCTCTGCCTGCCTTTCCCCAGTGCTCTGCAAGCTCTCCAGGACAACATAGAATCTGGGATTCTGTGCTTTCTTTCGTCTGAACAAGTGTTACTGTTTTCTGCACAAAAGCAATTCTGCGAAGCAATGTGAACAGGCACAGAGAAGGTGCTAGCAGGGAATTCTCTGCCTGCCTTTCCCCAGTGCTCTGCAAGCTCTCCAGGACAACATAAAATCTGGGGCTCTGTGCTTTCTTTCGTTCTGAACAAGTGTTACTGTTTTCTGCACAAAAGCGATTCTGCGAAGCAATGTGAACACTTCTGTTTCCCAGGCACAGAGAAGGTGCTAGCAGGGAATTCTCTGCCTTCTTTTCCCCAGTGCTCTGCAAGCTCTCCAGGACAACATAAAATCTGGGGCTCTGTGCTTTCTTTCGTTCTGAACAAGTGTTACTGTTTTCTGCACAAAAGCGATTCTGCGAAGCAATGTGAACACTTCTGTTTCCCAGGCACAGAGAAGGTGCTAGCAGGGAATTCTCTGCCTGCTTTTCCCCAGTGCTCTGCAAGCTCTCCAGGACAACATAAAATCTGGGGCTCTGTGCTTTCTTTCGTTCTGAACAAGTGTTACTGTTTTCTGCACAAAAGCGATTCTGCGAAGCAATGTGAACAGGCACAGAGAAGGTGCTAGCAGGGAATTCTCTGCCTGCCTTTCCCCAGTGCTCTGCAAGCTCTCCAGGACAACATAAAATCTGGGGCTCTGTGCTTTCTTTCGTTCTGAACAAGTGTTACTGTTTTCTGCACAAAAGCGATTCTGCGAAGCAATGGGAACACTTCTGCTTCCCAGGCACAGAGAAGGTGCTAGCAGGGAATTCTCTGCCTGCTTTTCCCCAGTGCTCTGCAAGCTCTCCAGGACAATATAGAATCTGGGGCTCTGTGCTTTCTTTCGTTCTGAACAAGTGTTACTGTTTTCTGCACAAAAGCGATTCTGCGAAGCAATGTGAACACTTCTGCTTCCCAGGCACAGAGAAGGTGCTAGCAGGGAATTCTCTGCCTGCCTTTCCCCAGTGCTCTGCAAGCTCTCCAGGACAACATAAAATCTGGGGCTCTGTGCTTTCTTTCGTCTGAACAAGTGTTACTGTTTTCTGCACAAAAGCGATTCTGCGAAGCAATGTGAACACTTCTGTTTCCCAGGCACAGAGAAGGTGCTAGCAGGGAATTCTCTGCCTGCTTTTCCCCAGTGCTCTGCAAGCTCTCCAGGACAACATAAAATCTGGGGCTCTGTGCTTTCTTTCGTTCTGAACAAGTGTTACTGTTTTCTGCACAAAAGCGATTCTGCGAAGCAATGTGAACACTTCTGTTTCCCAGGAACAGAGAAGGTGCTAGCAGGGAATTCTCTGCCTGCCTTTCCCCAGTGCTCTGCAAGCTCTCCAGGACAACAGCAAATCTGGGGCTCTGTGCTTTCTTTCGTTCTGAACAAGTGTTACTGTTTTCTGCACAAAAGCGATTCTGCCAAGCAATGTGAACAGGCTCAGAAAAGGTGCTAGCAGGGAATTCTCTGCCTGCATTTCCCCAGTGCTCTGCAAGCTCTCCAGGACAACATAGAATCTGGGGCTCTGTGCTTTCTTTCGTCTGAACAAGTGTTACTGTTTTCTGCACAAAAGCGATTCTGCGAAGCAATGTGAACAGGCACAGAGAAGGTGCTAGCAGGGAATTCTCTGCCTGCCTTTCCCCAGTGCTCTGCAAGCTCTCCAGGACAACATAAAATCTGGGGCTCTGTGCTTTCTTTCGTTCTGAACAACTGTTACTGTTTTCTGCACAAAAGCGATTCTGCGAAGCAATGTGAACACTTCTGTTTCCCAGGCACAGAGAAGGTGCTAGCAGGGAATTCTCTGCCTGCTTTTCCCCAGTGCTCTGCAAGCTCTCCAGGACAAGATAAAATCTGGGGCTCTGTGCTTTCTTTCGTTCTGAACAAGTGTTACTGTTTTCTGCACAAAAGCGATTCTGCGAAGCAATGTGAACACTTCTGCTTCCCAGGCACAGAGAAGGTGCTAGCAGGGAAATCTCTGCCTGCTTTTCCCCAGTGCTCTGCAAGCTCTCCAGGACAACATAAAATCTGGGGCTCTGTGCTTTCTTTCGTTCTGAACAAGTGTTATTGTTTTCTGCACAAAAGCGATTCTGCGAAGCAATGTGAAGACTTCTGCTTCCCAGGCACAGAGAAGGTGCTAGCAGGGAATTCTCTGCCTGCCTTTCCCCAGTGCTCTGCAAGCTCTCCAGGACAACATAAAATCTGGGGCTCTGTGCTTTCTTTCGTCTGAACAAGTGTTACTGTTTTCTGCACAAAAGCGATTCTGCGAAGCAATGTGAACACTTCTGCTTCCCAGGCACAGAGAAGGTGCTAGCAGGGAATTCTCTGCCTGCTTTTCCCCAGTGCTCTGCAAGCTCTCCAGGACAACATAAAATCTGGGGCTCTGTGCTTTCTTTCGTTCTGAACAAGTGTTATTGTTTTCTGCACAAAAGCGATTCTGCCAAGCAATGTGAACAGGCTCAGAAAAGGTGCTAGCAGGGAATTCTCTGCCTGCATTTCCCCAGTGCTCTGCAAGCTCTCCAGGACAACATAGAATCTGGGGCTCTGTGCTTTCTTTCGTCTGAACAAGTGTTACTGTTTTCTGCACAAAAGCGATTCTGCGAAGCAATGTGAACAGGCACAGAGAAGGTGCTAGCAGGGAATTCTCTGCCTGCCTTTCCCCAGTGCTCTGCAAGCTCTCCAGGACAACATAAAATCTGGGGCTCTGTGCTTTCTTTCGTTCTGAACAACTGTTACTGTTTTCTGCACAAAAGCGATTCTGCGAAGCAATGTGAACACTTCTGTTTCCCAGGCACAGAGAAGGTGCTAGCAGGGAAATCTCTGCCTGCTTTTCCCCAGTGCTCTGCAAGCTCTCCAGGACAACATAAAATCTGGGGCTCTGTGCTTTCTTTCGTTCTGAACAACTGTTACTGTTTTCTGCACAAAAGCGATTCTGCGAAGCAATGTGAACACTTCTGTTTCCCAGGCACAGAGAAGGTGCTAGCAGGGAAATCTCTGCCTGCTTTTCCCCAGTGCTCTGCAAGCTCTCCAGGACAACATAAAATCTGGGGCTCTGTGCTTTCTTTCGTTCTGAACAAGTGTTATTGTTTTCTGCACAAAAGCGATTCTGCGAAGCAATGTGAACAGGCACAGAGAAGGTGCTAGCAGGGA
This sequence comes from Strix uralensis, assembly GCF_047716275.1. Taxonomy (NCBI): domain Eukaryota; kingdom Metazoa; phylum Chordata; class Aves; order Strigiformes; family Strigidae; genus Strix; species Strix uralensis. Next base: position 259,924 of record NC_133991.1, on the reverse strand, counting down.
ATTCTCTGCCTGCCTTTCCCCAGTGCTCTGCAAGCTCTTCAGGACAACATAAAATCTGGGGCTCTGTGCTTTCTTTCGTTCTGAACAAGTGTCACTGTTTTCTGCACAAAAGCGATTCTGCGAAGCAATGTGAACACTTCTGTTTCCCAGGAACAGAGAAGGTGCTAGCAGGGAATTCTCTGCCTGCTTTTCCCCAGTGCTCTGCAAGCTCTCCAGGACAACAGCAAATCTGGGGCTCTGTGCTTTCTTTCGTTCTGAACAAGTGTTACTGTTTTCTGCACAAAAGCGATTCTGCCAAGCAATGTGAACAGGCTCAGAAAAGGTGCTAGCAGGGAATTCTCTGCCTGCATTTCCCCAGTGCTCTGCAAGCTCTCCAGGACAACATAGAATCTGGGATTCTGTGCTTTCTTTCGTCTGAACAAGTGTTACTGTTTTCTGCACAAAAGCGATTCTGCGAAGCAATGTGAACACTTCTGTTTCCCAGGAACAGAGAAGGTGCTAGCAGGGAATTCTCTGCCTGCTTTTCCCCAGTGCTCTGCAAGCTCTCCAGGACAACATAAAATCTGGGGCTCTGTGCTTTCTTTCGTTCTGAACAAGTGTTACTGTTTTCTGCACAAAAGCGATTCTGCGAAGCAATGTGAACAGGCACAGAGAAGGTGCTAGCAGGGAATTCTCTGCCTGCCTTTCCCCAGTGCTCTGCAAGCTCTCCAGGACAACAGCAAATCTGGGGCTCTGTGCTTTCTTTCGTTCTGAACAAGTGTTACTGTTTTCTGCACAAAAGCGATTCTGCGAAGCAATGGGAACACTTCTGTTTCCCAGGCACAGAGAAGGTGCTAGCAGGGAATTCTCTGCCTGCTTTTCCCCAGTGCTCTGCAAGCTCTCCAGGACAATATAGAATCTGGGGCTCTGTGCTTTCTTTCGTTCTGAACAAGTGTTACTGTTTTCTGCACAAAAGCGATTCTGCGAAGCAATGTGAACACTTCTGTTTCCCAGGAACAGAGAAGGTGCTAGCAGGGAATTCTCTGCCTGCTTTTCCCCAGTGCTCTGCAAGCTCTCCAGGACAACAGCAAATCTGGGGCTCTGTGCTTTCTTTCGTCTGAACAAGTGTTACTGTTTTCTGCACAAAAGCGATTCTGCGAAGCAATGTGAACACTTCTGCTTCCCAGGCACAGAGAAGGTGCTAGCAGGGAAATCTCTGCCTGCTTTTCCCCAGTGCTCTGCAAGCTCTCCAGGACAACATAAAATCTGGGGCTCTGTGCTTTCTTTCGTTCTGAACAAGTGTTATTGTTTTCTGCACAAAAGCGATTCTGCGAAGCAATGTGAAGACTTCTGCTTCCCAGGCACAGAGAAGGTGCTAGCAGGGAATTCTCTGCCTGCCTTTCCCCAGTGCTCTGCAAGCTCTCCAGGACAACATAAAATCTGGGGCTCTGTGCTTTCTTTCGTCTGAACAAGTGTTACTGTTTTCTGCACAAAAGCGATTCTGCGAAGCAATGTGAACACTTCTGCTTCCCAGGCACAGAGAAGGTGCTAGCAGGGAATTCTCTGCCTGCTTTTCCCCAGTGCTCTGCAAGCTCTCCAGGACAACATAAAATCTGGGGCTCTGTGCTTTCTTTCGTTCTGAACAAGTGTTATTGTTTTCTGCACAAAAGCGATTCTGCGAAGCAATGTGAACAGGCACAGAGAAGGTGCTAGCAGGGAATTCTCTGCCTGCCTTTCCCCAGTGCTCTGCAAGCTCTCCAGGACAACATAAAATCTGGGGCTCTGTGCTTTCTTTCGTTCTGAACAAGTGTTACTGTTTTCTGCGCAAAAGCGATTCTGCGAAGCAATGTGAACAGGCACAGAGAAGGTGCTAGCAGGGAATTCTCTGCCTGCCTTTCCCCAGTGCTCTGCAAGCTCTCCAGGACAACATAAAATCTGGGGCTCTGTGCTTTCTTTCGTTCTGAACAAGTGTTACTGTTTTCTGCACAAAAGCGATTCTGCGAAGCAATGTGAACACTTCTGTTTCCCAGGCACAGAGAAGGTGCTAGCAGGGAATTCTCTGCCTGCTTTTCCCCAGTGCTCTGCAAGCTCTCCAGGACAACATAAAATCTGGGGCTCTGTGCTTTCTTTCGTTGTGAACAAGTGTTACTGTTTTCTGCACAAAAGCGATTCTGCGAAGCAATGTGAACACTTCTGTTTCCAAGGAACAGAGAAGGTGCTAGCAGGGAATTCTCTGCCTGCCTTTCCCCAGTGCTCTGCAAGCTCTCCAGGACAACATAAAATCTGGGGCTCTGTGCTTTCTTTCGTTCTGAACAAGTGTCACTGTTTTCTGCACAAAAGCGATTCTGCGAAGCAATGTGAACACTTCTGTTTCCCAGGAACAGAGAAGGTGCTAGCAGGGAATTCTCTGCCTGCTTTTCCCCAGTGCTCTGCAAGCTCTCCAGGACAACAGCAAATCTGGGGCTCTGTGCTTTCTTTCGTTCTGAACAACTGTTACTGTTTTCTGCACAAAAGCGATTCTGCCAAGCAATGTGAACAGGCTCAGAAAAGGTGCTAGCAGGGAATTCTCTGCCTGCCTTTCCCCAGTGCTCTGCAAGCTCTCCAGGACAACATAGAATCTGGGGCTCTGTGCTTTCTTTCGTCTGAACAAGTGTTACTGTTTTCTGCACAAAAGCGATTCTGCGAAGCAATGGGAACACTTCTGTTTCCCAGGCACAGAGAAGGTGCTAGCAGGGAATTCTCTGCCTGCTTTTCCCCAGTGCTCTGCAAGCTCTCCAGGACAACATAAAATCTGGGGCTCTGTGCTTTCTTTCGTTCTGAACAAGTGTTACTGTTTTCTGCACAAAAGCGATTCTGCGAAGCAATGTGAACACTTCTGCTTCCCAGGCACAGAGAAGGTGCTAGCAGGGAAATCTCTGCCTGCTTTTCCCCAGTGCTCTGCAAGCTCTCCAGGACAACATAAAATCTGGGGCTCTGTGCTTTCTTTCGTTCTGAACAATTGTTATTGTTTTCTGCACAAAAGCGATTCTGCGAAGCAATGTGAAGACTTCTGCTTCCCAGGCACAGAGAAGGTGCTAGCAGGGAATTCTCTGCCTGCCTTTCCCCAGTGCTCTGCAAGCTCTCCAGGACAACATAAAATCTGGGGCTCTGTGCTTTCTTTCGTCTGAACAAGTGTTACTGTTTTCTGCACAAAAGCGATTCTGCGAAGCAATGTGAACACTTCTGCTTCCCAGGCACAGAGAAGGTGCTAGCAGGGAATTCTCTGCCTGCTTTTCCCCAGTGCTCTGCAAGCTCTCCAGGACAACAGCAAATCTGGGGCTCTGTGCTTTCTTTCGTTCTGAACAAGTGTTATTGTTTTCTGCACAAAAGCGATTCTGCGAAGCAATGTGAACAGGCACAGAGAAGGTGCTAGCAGGGAATTCTCTGCCTGCCTTTCCCCAGTGCTCTGCAAGCTCTCCAGGACAACATAAAATCTGGGGCTCTGTGCTTTCTTTCGTTCTGAACAAGTGTTACTGTTTTCTGCACAAAAGCGATTCTGCGAAGCAATGTGAACAGGCACAGAGAAGGTGCTAGCAGGGAATTCTCTGCCTGCCTTTTCCCCAGTGCTCTGCAAGCTCTCCAGGACAACATAGAATCTGGGGCTCTGTGCTTCCTTTTGTTCTGAACAAGTGTTAGGGTTTTCTGCACAAAAGCGATTCTGCGAAGCAATGGGAACACTTCTGCTTCCCAGGCACAGAGAAGGTGCTAGCAGGGAATTCTCTGCCTGCCTTTCCCCAGTGCTCTGCAAGCTCTCCAGGACAACATAAAATCTGGGGCTCTGTGCTTTCTTTCGTCTGAACAAGTGTTACTGTTTTCTGCACAAAAGCGATTCTGCGAAGCAATGTGAACAGGCACAGAGAAGGTGCTAGCAGGGAATTCTCTGCCTGCCTTTCCCCAGTGCTCTGCAAGCTCTCCAGGACAACATAGAATCTGGGGCTCTGTGCTTTCTTTCGTTCTGAACAAGTGTTATTGTTTTCTGCACAAAAGCGATTCTGCGAAGCAATGTGAAGACTTCTGCTTCCCAGGCACAGAGAAGGTGCTAGCAGGGAATTCTCTGCCTGCCTTTCCCCAGTGCTCTGCAAGCTCTCCAGGACAACATAAAATCTGGGGCTCTGTGCTTTCTTTCGTCTGAACAAGTGTTACTGTTTTCTGCACAAAAGCGATTCTGCGAAGCAATGTGAACACTTCTGCTTCCCAGGCACAGAGAAGGTGCTAGCAGGGAATTCTCTGCCTGCTTTTCCCCAGTGCTCTGCAAGCTCTCCAGGACAACATAAAATCTGGGGCTCTGTGCTTTCTTTCGTTCTGAACAAGTGTTATTGTTTTCTGCACAAAAGCGATTCTGCGAAGCAATGTGAACAGGCACAGAGAAGGTGCTAGCAGGGAATTCTCTGCCTGCCTTTCCCCAGTGCTCTGCAAGCTCTCCAGGACAACATAAAATCTGGGGCTCTGTGCTTTCTTTCGTTCTGAACAAGTGTTACTGTTTTCTGCACAAAAGCGATTCTGCGAAGCAATGTCAACAGGCACAGAGAAGGTGCTAGCAGGGAATTCTCTGCCTGCCTTTCCCCAGTGCTCTGCAAGCTCTCCAGGACAACATAGAATCTGGGGCTCTGTGCTTTCTTTTGTTCTGAACAAGTGTTAGGGTTTTCTGCACAAAAGCGATTCTGCGAAGCAATGGGAACACTTCTGCTTCCCAGGCACAGAGAAGGTGCTAGCAGGGAATTCTCTGCCTGCCTTTCCCCAGTGCTCTGCAAGCTCTCCAGGACAACATAAAATCTGGGGCTCTGTGCTTTCTTTCGTCTGAACAAGTGTTACTGTTTTCTGCACAAAAGCGATTCTGCGAAGCAATGTGAACAGGCACAGAGAAGGTGCTAGCAGGGAATTCTCTGCCTGCCTTTCCCCAGTGCTCTGCAAGCTCTCCAGGACAACATAGAATCTGGGGCTCTGTGCTTTCTTTCGTTCTGAACAAGTGTTAGTGTTTTCTGCACAAAAGCGATTCTGCGAAGCAATGTGAACACTTCTGTTTCCCAGGCACAGAGAAGGTGCTAGCAGGGAATTCTCTGCCTGCTTTTCCCCAGTGCTCTGCAAGCTCTCCTGGACAACATAGAATCTGGGGCTCTGTGCTTTCTTTCGTTCTGAACAAGTGTTATTGTTTTCTGCACAAAAGTGATTCTGCGAAGCAATGTGAACACTTCTGTTTCCCAGGCACAGAGAAGGTGCTAGCAGGGAATTCTCTGCCTGATTTTCCCCAGTGCTCTGCAAGCTCTCCAGGACAACATAAAATTGGGGCTCTGTGCTTTCTTTCGTTCTGAACAAGTGTTACTGTTTTCTGCACAAAAGCGATTCTGCGAAGGAATGTGAACAGGCACAGAGAAGGTGCTAGCAGGGAATTCTCTGCCTGCCTTTCCCCAGTGCTCTGCAAGCTCTCCAGGACAACATAAAATCTGGGGCTCTGTGCTTTCTTTCGTTCTGAACAAGTGTTACTGTTTTCTGCACAAAAGCGATTCTGCGAAGCAATGTGAACACTTCTGTTTCCCAGGCACAGAGAAGGTGCTAGCAGGGAATTCTCTGCCTTCTTTTCCCCAGTGCTCTGCAAGCTCTCCAGGACAACATAAAATCTGGGGCTCTGTGCTTTCTTTCGTTCTGAACAAGTGTTACTGTTTTCTGCACAAAAGCGATTCTGCGAAGCAATGTGAACACTTCTGTTTCCCAGGAACAGAGAAGGTGCTAGCAGGGAATTCTCTGCCTGCTTTTCCCCAGTGCTCTGCAAGCTCTCCAGGACAACATAAAATCTGGGGCTCTGTGCTTTCTTTCGTTGTGAACAAGTGTTACTGTTCTCTACACAAAAGCGATTCTGCGAAGCAATGTGAACACTTCTGTTTCCCAGGCACAGAGAAGGTGCTAGCAGGGAATTCTCTGCCTGCTTTTCCCCAGTGCTCTGCAAGCTCTCCAGGACAACATAAAATCTGGGGCTCTGTGCTTTCTTTCGTTCTGAACAAGTGTTACTGTTTTCTGCACAAAAGCGATTCTGCGAAGCAATGTGAACAGGCACAGAAAAGGTGCTAGCAGGGAATTCTCTGCCTGCCTTTCCCCAGTGCTCTGCAAGCTCTCCAGGACAACATAGAATCTGGGGCTCTGTGCTTTCTTTTGTTCTGAACAATTGTTAGGGTTTTCTGCACAAAAGCGATTCTGCGAAGCAATGTGAAGACTTCTGCTTCCCAAGCACAGAGAAGGTGCTAGCACGGAATTCTCTGCCTGCCTTTCCCCAGTGCTCTGCAAGCTCTCCAGGACAACATAAAATCTGGGGCTCTGTGCTTTCTTTCGTCTGAACAAGTGTTACTGTTTTCTGCACAAAAGCGATTCAGCGAAGCAATGTGAACAGGCACAGAGAAGGTGCTAGCAGGGAATTCTCTGCCTGCCTTTCCCCAGTGCTCTGCAAGCTCTCCAGGACAACATAAAATCTGGGGCTCTGTGCTTTATTTCGTTCTGAACAAGTGTTACTGTTTTCTTCACAAAAGCGATTCTGCGAAGCAATGTGAACACTTCTGTTTCCCGGGCACAGAGAAGGTGCTAGCAGGGAATTCTCTGCCTGCTTTTCCCCAGTGCTCTGCAAGCTCTCCAGGACAACATAGAATCTGGGGCTCTGTGCTTTCTTTCGTTCTGAAGAAGTGTTACTGTTTTCTGCACAAAAGCGATTCTGCGAAGCAATGTGAACAGGCACAGAGAAGGTGCTAGCAGGGAATTCTCTGCCTGCCTTTCCCCAGTGCTCTGCAAGCTCTCCAGGACAACAGCAAATCTGGGGCTCTGTGCTTTCTTTCGTTCTGAACAAGTGTTACTGTTTTCTGCACAAAAGCGATTCTGCCAAGCAATGTGAACAGGCTCAGAAAAGGTGCTAGCAGGGAATTCTCTGCCTGCATTTCCCCAGTGCTCTGCAAGCTCTCCAGGACAACATAGAATCTGGGGCTCTGTGCTTTCTTTCGTCTGAACAAGTGTTACTGTTTTCTGCACAAAAGCGATTCTGCGAAGCAATGTGAACAGGCACAGAGAAGGTGCTAGCAGGGAATTCTCTGCCTGCCTTTCCCCAGTGCTCTGCAAGCTCTCCAGGACAACATAAAATCTGGGGCTCTGTGCTTTCTTTCGTTCTGAACAACTGTTACTGTTTTCTGCACAAAAGCGATTCTGCGAAGCAATGTGAACACTTCTGTTTCCCAGGCACAGAGAAGGTGCTAGCAGGGAATTCTCTGCCTGCCTTTCCCCAGTGCTCTGCAAGCTCTCCAGGACAACATAAAATCTGGGGCTCTGTGCTTTCTTTCGTTCTGAACAACTGTTACTGTTTTCTGCACAAAAGCGATTCTGCGAAGCAATGTGAACACTTCTGTTTCCCAGGCACAGAGAAGGTGCTAGCAGGGAAATCTCTGCCTGCTTTTCCCCAGTGCTCTGCAAGCTCTCCAGGACAACATAAAATCTGGGGCTCTGTGCTTTCTTTCGTTCTTAACAAGTGTTATTGTTTTCTGCACAAAAGCGATTCTGCGAAGCAATGTGAAGACTTCTGCTTCCCAGGCACAGAGAAGGTGCTAGCAGGGAATTCTCTGCCTGCCTTTCCCCAGTGCTCTGCAAGCTCTCCAGGACAACATAAAATCTGGGGCTCTGTGCTTTCTTTCGTCTGAACTAGTGTTACTGTTTTCTGCACAAAAGCGATACTGCGAAGCAATGTGAACACTTCTGCTTCCCAGGCACAGAGAAGGTGCTAGCAGGGAATTCTCTGCCTGCTTTTCCCCAGTGCTCTGCAAGCTCTCCAGGACAACATAAAATCTGGGGCTCTGTGCTTTCTTTCGTTCTGAACAAGTGTTATTGTTTTCTGCACAAAAGCGATTCTGCGAAGCAATGTGAACAGGCACAGAGAAGGTGCTAGCAGGGAATTCTCTGCCTGCCTTTCCCCAGTGCTCTGCAAGCTCTCCAGGACAACATAAAATCTGGGGCTCTGTGCTTTCTTTCGTTCTGAACAAGTGTCACTGTTTTCTGCACAAAAGCGATTCTGCGAAGCAATGTGAACACTTCTGTTTCCCAGGAACAGAGAAGGTGCTAGCAGGGAATTCTCTGCCTGCTTTTCCCCAGTGCTCTGCAAGCTCTCCAGGACAACAGCAAATCTGGGGCTCTGTGCTTTCTTTCGTTCTGAACAAGTGTTACTGTTTTCTGCACAAAAGCGATTCTGCCAAGCAATGTGAACAGGCTCAGAAAAGGTGCTAGCAGGGAATTCTCTGCCTGCCTTTCCCCAGTGCTCTGCAAGCTCTCCAGGACAACATAGAATCTGGCGCTCTGTGCTTTCTTTCGTCTGAACAAGTGTTACTGTTTTCTGCACAAAAGCGATTCTGCGAAGCAATGTGAACACTTCTGCTTCCCAGGCACAGAGAAGGTGCTAGCAGGGAAATCTCTGCCTGCTTTTCCCCAGTGCTCTGCAAGCTCTCCAGGACAACATAAAATCTGGGGCTCTGTGCTTTCTTTCGTTCTGAACAAGTGTTATTGTTTTCTGCACAAAAGCGATTCTGCGAAGCAATGTGAAGACTTCTGCTTCCCAGGCACAGAGAAGGTGCTAGCAGGGAATTCTCTGCCTGCCTTTCCCCAGTGCTCTGCAAGCTCTCCAGGACAACATAAAATCTGGGGCTCTGTGCTTTCTTTCGTTCTGAACAAGTGTTACTGTTTTCTGCACAAAAGCGATTCTGCGAAGCAATGTGAACACTTCTGTTTCCCAGGCACAGAGAAGGTGCTAGCAGGGAATTCTCTGCCTGCTTTTCCCCAGTGCTCTGCAAGCTCTCCAGGACAACATAAAATCTGGGGCTCTGTGCTTTCTTTCGTTGTGAACAAGTGTTACTGTTTTCTGCACAAAAGCGATTCTGCGAAGCAATGTGAACACTTCTGTTTCCAAGGAACAGAGAAGGTGCTAGCAGGGAATTCTCTGCCTGCCTTTCCCCAGTGCTCTGCAAGCTCTCCAGGACAACATAAAATCTGGGGCTCTGTGCTTTCTTTCGTTCTGAACAAGTGTCACTGTTTTCTGCACAAAAGCGATTCTGCGAAGCAATGTGAACACTTCTGTTTCCCAGGAACAGAGAAGGTGCTAGCAGGGAATTCTCTGCCTGCTTTTCCCCAGTGCTCTGCAAGCTCTCCAGGACAACAGCAAATCTGGGGCTCTGTGCTTTCTTTCGTTCTGAACAACTGTTACTGTTTTCTGCACAAAAGCGATTCTGCCAAGCAATGTGAACAGGCTCAGAAAAGGTGCTAGCAGGGAATTCTCTGCCTGCCTTTCCCCAGTGCTCTGCAAGCTCTCCAGGACAACAGCAAATCTGGGGCTCTGTGCTTTCTTTCGTCTGAACAAGTGTTACTGTTTTCTGCACAAAAGCGATTCTGCGAAGCAATGGGAACACTTCTGTTTCCCAGGCACAGAGAAGGTGCTAGCAGGGAATTCTCTGCCTGCTTTTCCCCAGTGCTCTGCAAGCTCTCCAGGACAACATAAAATCTGGGGCTCTGTGCTTTCTTTCGTTCTGAACAAGTGTTACTGTTTTCTGCACAAAAGCGATTCTGCGAAGCAATGTGAACACTTCTGCTTCCCAGGCACAGAGAAGGTGCTAGCAGGGAAATCTCTGCCTGCTTTTCCCCAGTGCTCTGCAAGCTCTCCAGGACAACATAAAATCTGGGGCTCTGTGCTTTCTTTCGTTCTGAACAATTGTTATTGTTTTCTGCACAAAAGCGATTCTGCGAAGCAATGTGAAGACTTCTGCTTCCCAGGCACAGAGAAGGTGCTAGCAGGGAATTCTCTGCCTGCCTTTCCCCAGTGCTCTGCAAGCTCTCCAGGACAACAGCAAATCTGGGGCTCTGTGCTTTCTTTCGTTCTGAACAAGTGTTATTGTTTTCTGCACAAAAGCGATTCTGCGAAGCAATGTGAACAGGCACAGAGAAGGTGCTAGCAGGGAATTCTCTGCCTGCCTTTCCCCAGTGCTCTGCAAGCTCTCCAGGACAACATAAAATCTGGGGCTCTGTGCTTTCTTTCGTTCTGAACAAGTGTTACTGTTTTCTGCACAAAAGCGATTCTGCGAAGCAATGTGAACAGGCACAGAGAAGGTGCTAGCAGGGAATTCTCTGCCTGCCTTTTCCCCAGTGCTCTGCAAGCTCTCCAGGACAACATAGAATCTGGGGCTCTGTGCTTCCTTTTGTTCTGAACAAGTGTTAGGGTTTTCTGCACAAAAGCGATTCTGCGAAGCAATGGGAACACTTCTGCTTCCCAGGCACAGAGAAGGTGCTAGCAGGGAATTCTCTGCCTGCCTTTCCCCAGTGCTCTGCAAGCTCTCCAGGACAACATAAAATCTGGGGCTCTGTGCTTTCTTTCGTCTGAACAAGTGTTACTGTTTTCTGCACAAAAGCGATTCTGCGAAGCAATGTGAACAGGCACAGAGAAGGTGCTAGCAGGGAATTCTCTGCCTGCCTTTCCCCAGTGCTCTGCAAGCTCTCCAGGACAACATAGAATCTGGGGCTCTGTGCTTTCTTTCGTTCTGAACAAGTGTTATTGTTTTCTGCACAAAAGCGATTCTGCGAAGCAATGTGAAGACTTCTGCTTCCCAGGCACAGAGAAGGTGCTAGCAGGGAATTCTCTGCCTGCCTTTCCCCAGTGCTCTGCAAGCTCTCCAGGACAACATAAAATCTGGGGCTCTGTGCTTTCTTTCGTCTGAACAAGTGTTACTGTTTTCTGCACAAAAGCGATTCTGCGAAGCAATGTGAACACTTCTGCTTCCCAGGCACAGAGAAGGTGCTAGCAGGGAATTCTCTGCCTGCTTTTCCCCAGTGCTCTGCAAGCTCTCCAGGACAACATAAAATCTGGGGCTCTGTGCTTTCTTTCGTTCTGAACAAGTGTTATTGTTTTCTGCACAAAAGCGATTCTGCGAAGCAATGTGAACAGGCACAGAGAAGGTGCTAGCAGGGAATTCTCTGCCTGCCTTTCCCCAGTGCTCTGCAAGCTCTCCAGGACAACATAAAATCTGGGGCTCTGTGCTTTCTTTCGTTCTGAACAAGTGTTACTGTTTTCTGCACAAAAGCGATTCTGCGAAGCAATGTCAACAGGCACAGAGAAGGTGCTAGCAGGGAATTCTCTGCCTGCCTTTCCCCAGTGCTCTGCAAGCTCTCCAGGACAACATAGAATCTGGGGCTCTGTGCTTTCTTTTGTTCTGAACAAGTGTTAGGGTTTTCTGCACAAAAGCGATTCTGCGAAGCAATGGGAACACTTCTGCTTCCCAGGCACAGAGAAGGTGCTAGCAGGGAATTCTCTGCCTGCCTTTCCCCAGTGCTCTGCAAGCTCTCCAGGACAACATAAAATCTGGGGCTCTGTGCTTTCTTTCGTCTGAACAAGTGTTACTGTTTTCTGCACAAAAGCGATTCTGCGAAGCAATGTGAACAGGCACAGAGAAGGTGCTAGCAGGGAATTCTCTGCCTGCCTTTCCCCAGTGCTCTGCAAGCTCTCCAGGACAACATAGAATCTGGGGCTCTGTGCTTTCTTTCGTTCTGAACAAGTGTTAGTGTTTTCTGCACAAAAGCGATTCTGCGAAGCAATGTGAACACTTCTGTTTCCCAGGCACAGAGAAGGTGCTAGCAGGGAATTCTCTGCCTGCTTTTCCCCAGTGCTCTGCAAGCTCTCCTGGACAACATAGAATCTGGGGCTCTGTGCTTTCTTTCGTTCTGAACAAGTGTTATTGTTTTCTGCACAAAAGTGATTCTGCGAAGCAATGTGAACACTTCTGTTTCCCAGGCACAGAGAAGGTGCTAGCAGGGAATTCTCTGCCTGCTTTTCCCCAGTGCTCTGCAAGCTCTCCAGGACAACATAAAATTGGGGCTCTGTGCTTTCTTTCGTTCTGAACAAGTGTTACTGTTTTCTGCACAAAAGCGATTCTGCGAAGCAATGTGAACACTTCTGTTTCCCAGGCACAGAGAAGGTGCTAGCAGGGAATTCTCTGCCTGCTTTTCCCCAGTGCTCTGCAAGCTCTCCAGGACAACATAAAATCTGGGGCTCTGTGCTTTCTTTCGTTCTGAACAAGTGTTACTGTTTTCTGCACAAAAGCGATTCTGCGAAGCAATGTGAACACTTCTGTTTCCCAGGAACAGAGAAGGTGCTAGCAGGGAATTCTCTGCCTGCTTTTCCCCAGTGCTCTGCAAGCTCTCCAGGACAACATAAAATCTGGGGCTCTGTGCTTTCTTTCGTTGTGAACAAGTGTTACTGTTCTCTACACAAAAGCGATTCTGCGAAGCAATGTGAACACTTCTGTTTCCCAGGCACAGAGAAGGTGCTAGCAGGGAATTCTCTGCCTGCTTTTCCCCAGTGCTCTGCAAGCTCTCCAGGACAACATAAAATCTGGGGCTCTGTGCTTTCTTTCGTTCTGAACAAGTGTTACTGTTTTCTGCACAAAAGCGATTCTGCGAAGCAATGTGAACAGGCACAGAAAAGGTGCTAGCAGGGAATTCTCTGCCTGCCTTTCCCCAGTGCTCTGCAAGCTCTCCAGGACAACATAGAATCTGGGGCTCTGTGCTTTCTTTTGTTCTGAACAATTGTTAGGGTTTTCTGCACAAAAGCGATTCTGCGAAGCAATGTGAAGACTTCTGCTTCCCAGGCACAGAGAAGGTGCTAGCACGGAATTCTCTGCCTGCCTTTCCCCAGTGCTCTGCAAGCTCTCCAGGACAACATAAAATCTGGGGCTCTGTGCTTTCTTTCGTCTGAACAAGTGTTACTGTTTTCTGCACAAAAGCGATTCAGCGAAGCAATGTGAACAGGCACAGAGAAGGTGCTAGCAGGGAATTCTCTGCCTGCCTTTCCCCAGTGCTCTGCAAGCTCTCCAGGACAACATAAAATCTGGGGCTCTGTGCTTTATTTCGTTCTGAACAAGTGTTACTGTTTTCTTCACAAAAGCGATTCTGCGAAGCAATGTGAACACTTCTGTTTCCCGGGCACAGAGAAGGTGCTAGCAGGGAATTCTCTGCCTGCTTTTCCCCAGTGCTCTGCAAGCTCTCCAGGACAACATAGAATCTGGGGCTCTGTGCTTTCTTTCGTTCTGAAGAAGTGTTACTGTTTTCTGCACAAAAGCGATTCTGCGAAGCAATGTGAACAGGCACAGAGAAGGTGCTAGCAGGGAATTCTCTGCCTGCCTTTCCCCAGTGCTCTGCAAGCTCTCCAGGACAACAGCAAATCTGGGGCTCTGTGCTTTCTTTCGTTCTGAACAAGTGTTACTGTTTTCTGCACAAAAGCGATTCTGCCAAGCAATGTGAACAGGCTCAGAAAAGGTGCTAGCAGGGAATTCTCTGCCTGCATTTCCCCAGTGCTCTGCAAGCTCTCCAGGACAACATAGAATCTGGGGCTCTGTGCTTTCTTTCGTCTGAACAAGTGTTACTGTTTTCTGCACAAAAGCGATTCTGCGAAGCAATGTGAACAGGCACAGAGAAGGTGCTAGCAGGGAATTCTCTGCCTGCCTTTCCCCAGTGCTCTGCAAGCTCTCCAGGACAACATAAAATCTGGGGCTCTGTGCTTTCTTTCGTTCTGAACAAGTGTTACTGTTTTCTGCACAAAAGCGATTCTGCGAAGCAATGTGAACACTTCTGTTTCCCAGGCACAGAGAAGGTGCTAGCAGGGAATTCTCTGCCTGCCTTTCCCCAGTGCTCTGCAAGCTCTCCAGGACAACATAAAATCTGGGGCTCTGTGCTTTCTTTCGTTCTGAACAACTGTTACTGTTTTCTGCACAAAAGCGATTCTGCGAAGCAATGTGAACACTTCTGTTTCCCAGGCACAGAGAAGGTGCTAGCAGGGAAATCTCTGCCTGCTTTTCCCCAGTGCTCTGCAAGCTCTCCAGGACAACATAAAATCTGGGGCTCTGTGCTTTCTTTCGTTCTTAACAAGTGTTATTGTTTTCTGCACAAAAGCGATTCTGCGAAGCAATGTGAAGACTTCTGCTTCCCAGGCACAGAGAAGGTGCTAGCAGGGAATTCTCTGCCTGCCTTTCCCCAGTGCTCTGCAAGCTCTCCAGGACAACATAAAATCTGGGGCTCTGTGCTTTCTTTCGTCTGAACTAGTGTTACTGTTTTCTGCACAAAAGCGATACTGCGAAGCAATGTGAACACTTCTGCTTCCCAGGCACAGAGAAGGTGCTAGCAGGGAATTCTCTGCCTGCTTTTCCCCAGTGCTCTGCAAGCTCTCCAGGACAACATAAAATCTGGGGCTCTGTGCTTTCTTTCGTTCTGAACAAGTGTTATTGTTTTCTGCACAAAAGCGATTCTGCGAAGCAATGTGAACAGGCACAGAGAAGGTGCTAGCAGGGAATTCTCTGCCTGCCTTTCCCCAGTGCTCTGCAAGCTCTCCAGGACAACATAAAATCTGGGGCTCTGTGCTTTCTTTCGTTGTGAACAAGTGTTACTGTTTTCTGCACAAAAGCGATTCTGCGAAGCAATGTGAACACTTCTGTTTCCCAGGAACAGAGAAGGTGCTAGCAGGGAATTCTCTGCCTGCCTTTCCCCAGTGCTCTGCAAGCTCTCCAGGACAACATAAAATCTGGGGCTCTGTGCTTTCTTTCGTTCTGAACAAGTGTTACTGTTTTCTGCACAAAAGCGATTCTGCGAAGCAATGTGAAGACTTCTGCTTCCCAGGCACAGAGAAGGTGCTAGCAGGGAATTCTCTGCCTGCCTTTCCCCAGTGCTCTGCAAGCTCTCCAGGACAACATAAAATCTGGGGCTCTGTGCTTTCTTTCGTCTGAACAAGTGTTACTGTTTTCTGCACAAAAGCGATTCTGCGAAGCAATGGGAACACTTCTGCTTCCCAGGCACAGAGAAGGTGCTAGCAGGGAATTCTCTGCCTGCTTTTCCCCAGTGCTCTGCAAGCTCTCCAGGACAACATAAAATCTGGGGCTCTGTGCTTTCTTTCGTTCTGAACAAGTGTTATTGTTTTCTGCACAAAAGCGATTCTGCGAAGCAATGTGAACAGGCACAGAGAAGGTGCTAGCAGGGAATTCTCTGCCTGCCTTTCCCCAGTGCTCTGCAAGCTCTCCAGGACAACATAAAATCTGGGGCTCTGTGCTTTCTTTCGTTCTGAACAAGTGTTACTGTTTTCTGCACAAAAGCGATTCTGCGAAGCAATGTGAACAGGCACAGAGAAGGTGCTAGCAGGGAATTCTCTGCCTGCCTTTCCCCAGTGCTCTGCAAGCTCTCCAGGACAACATAGAATCTGGGGCTCTGTGCTTTCTTTTGTTCTGAACAAGTGTTAGGGTTTTCTGCACAAAAGCGATTCTGCGAAGCAATGTGAAGACTTCTGCTTCCCAGGCACAGAGAAGGTGCTAGCAGGGAATTCTCTGCCTGCCTTTCCCCAGTGCTCTGCAAGCTCTCCAGGACAACATAAAATCTGGGGCTCTGTGCTTTCTTTCGTCTGAACAAGTGTTACTGTTTTCTGCACAAAAGCGATTCTGCGAAGCAATGTGAACAGGCACAGAGAAGGTGCTAGCAGGGAATTCTCTGCCTGCCTTTCCCCAGTGCTCTGCAAGCTCTCCAGGACAACATAGAATCTGGGGCTCTGTGCTTTCTTTCGTTCTGAACAAGTGTTAGTGTTTTCTGCACAAAAGCGATTCTGCGAAGCAATGTGAACACTTCTGTTTCCCAGGCACAGAGAAGGTGCTAGCAGGGAATTCTCTGCCTGCTTTTCCCCAGTGCTCTGCAAGCTCTCCAGGACAACATAAAATTGGGGCTCTGTGCTTTCTTTCGTTCTGAACAAGTGTTACTGTTTTCTGCACAAAAGCGGTTCTGCGAAGGAATGTGAACAGGCACAGAGAAGGTGCTAGCAGGGAATTCTCTGCCTGCCTTTCCCCAGTGCTCTGCAAGCTCTCCAGGACAACATAAAATCTGGGGCTCTGTGCTTTCTTTCGTTCTGAACAAGTGTTACTGTTTTCTGCACAAAAGCGATTCTGCGAAGCAATGTGAACACTTCTGTTTCCCAGGCACAGAGAAGGTGCTAGCAGGGAATTCTCTGCCTTCTTTTCCCCAGTGCTCTGCAAGCTCTCCAGGACAACATAAAATCTGGGGCTCTGTGCTTTCTTTCGTTCTGAACAAGTGTTACTGTTTTCTGCACAAAAGCGATTCTGCGAAGCAATGTGAACACTTCTGTTTCCCAGGAACAGAGAAGGTGCTAGCAGGGAATTCTCTGCCTGCTTTTCCCCAGTGCTCTGCAAGCTCTCCAGGACAACATAAAATCTGGGGCTCTGTGCTTTCTTTCGTTGTGAACAAGTGTTACTGTTCTCTACACAAAAGCGATTCTGCGAAGCAATGTGAACACTTCTGTTTCCCAGACACAGAGAAGGTGCTAGCAGGGAATTCTCTGCCTGCTTTTCCCCAGTGCTCTGCAAGCTCTCCAGGACAACATAAAATCTGGGGCTCTGTGCTTTCTTTTGTTCTGAACAAGTGTTACTGTTTTCTGCACAAAAGCGATTCTGCCAAGCAATGTGAACAGGCACAGAAAAGGTGCTAGCAGGGAATTCTCTGCCTGCCTTTCCCCAGTGCTCTGCAAGCTCTCCAGGACAACATAGAATCTGGGGCTCTGTGCTTTCTTTTGTTCTGAACAAGTGTTAGGGTTTTCTGCACAAAAGCGATTCTGCGAAGCAATGTGAAGACTTCTGCTTCCCAGGCACAGAGAAGGTGCTAGCAGGGAATTCTCTGCCTGCCTTTCCCCAGTGCTCTGCAAGCTCTCCAGGACAACATAAAATCTGGGGCTCTGTGCTTTCTTTCGTCTGAACAAGTGTTACTGTTTTCTGCACAAAAGCGATTCAGCGAAGCAATGTGAACAGGCACAGAGAAGGTGCTAGCAGGGAATTCTCTGCCTGCCTTTCCCCAGTGCTCTGCAAGCTCTCCAGGACAACATAAAATCTGGGGCTCTGTGCTTTCTTTCGTTCTGAACAAGTGTTACTGTTTTCTTCACAAAAGCGATTCTGCGAAGCAATGTGAACACTTCTGTTTCCCGGGCACAGAGAAGGTGCTAGCAGGGAATTCTCTGCCTGCTTTTCCCCAGTGCTCTGCAAGCTCTCCAGGACAACATAAAATCTGGGGCTCTGTGCTTTCTTTCGTTCTGAACAAGTGTTACTGTTTTCTGCACAAAAGCGATTCAGCGAAGCAATGTGAACAGGCACAGAGAAGGTGCTAGCATGGAATTCTCTGCCTGCCTTTCCCCAGTGCTCTGCAAGCTCTCCAGGACAACAGCAAATCTGGGGCTCTGTGCTTTCTTTCGTTCTGAACAAGTGTTACTGTTTTCTGCACAAAAGCGATTCTGCGAAGCAATGGGAACACTTCTGTTTCCCAGACACAGAGAAGGTGCTAGCAGGGAATTCTCTGCCTGCTTTTCCCCAGTGCTCTGCAATCTCTCCAGGACAACATAAAATCTGGGGCTCTGTGCTTTCTTTCGTTCTGAACAAGTGTTACTGTTTTCTGCACAAAAGCGATTCTGCGAAGCAATGTGAACACTTCTGTTTCCCAGGCACAGAGAAGGTGCTAGCAGGGAATTCTCTGCCTGCCTTTCCCCAGTGCTCTGCAAGCTCTCCAGGACAACATAAAATCTGGGGCTCTGTGCTTTCTTTCGTCTGAACAAGTGTTACTGTTTTCTGCACAAAAGCGATTCTGCGAAGCAATGTGAACAGGCACAGAGAAGGTGCTAGCAGGGAATTCTCTGCCTGCTTTTCCCCAGTGCTCTGCAAGCTCTCCAGGACAACAGCAAATATGGGGCTCTGTGCTTTCTTTCGTTCTGAACAAGTGTTACTGTTTTCTGCACAAAAGCGATTCTGCGAAGCAATGTGAACACTTCTGTTTCCCAGGCACAGAGAAGGTGCTACCAGGGAATTCTCTGCCTGCTTTTCCCCAGTGCTCTGCAAGCTCTCCAGGACAACATAAAATCTGGGGCTCTGTGCTTTCTTTCGTTCTGAACAAGTGTTACTGTTTTCTGCACAAAAGCGATTCTGCGAAGCAATGGGAACACTTCTGCTTCCCAGGCACAGAGAAGGTGCTAGCAGGGAATTCTCTGCCTGCTTTTCCCCAGTGCTCTGCAAGCTCTCCAGGACAACATAAAATCTGGGGCTCTGTGCTTTCTTTTGTTCTGAACAAGTGTTATTGTTTTCTGCACAAAAGCGATTCTGCGAAGCAATGTGAACAGGCACAGAGAAGGTGCTAGCAGGGAATTCTCTGCCTGCCTTTCCCCAGTGCTCTGCAAGCTCTCCAGGACAACATAAAATCTGGGGCTCTGTGCTTTCTTTCGTTCTGAACAAGTGTTACTGTTTTCTGCACAAAAGCGATTCTGCGAAGCAATGTGAACACTTCTGTTTCCCAGGAACAGAGAAGGTGCTAGCAGGTAATTCTCTGCCTGCTTTTCCCCAGTGCTCTGCAAGCTCTCCAGGACAACATAAAATCTGGGGCTCTGTGCTTTCTTTCGTTGTGAACAAGTGTTACTGTTTTCTGCACAAAAGCGATTCTGCGAAGCAATGTGAACAGGCACAGAGAAGGTGCTAGCAGGGAATTCTCTGCCTGCCTTTCCCCAGTGCTCTGCAAGCTCTCCAGGACAACAGCAAATCTGGGGCTCTGTGCTTTCTTTCGTTCTGAACAAGTGTTATTGTTTTCTGCACAAAAGCGATTCTGCGAAGCAATGTGAACACTTCTGTTTCCCAGGCACAGAGAAGGTGCTAGCAGGGAATTCTCTGCCTGCTTTTCCCCAGTGCTCTGCAAGCTCTCCAGGACAACATAAAATCTGGGGCTCTGTGCTTTCTTTTGTTCTGAACAAGTGTTACTGTTTTCTGCACAAAAGCGATTCTGCCAAGCAATGTGAACAGGCACAGAAAAGGTGCTAGCAGGGAATTCTCTGCCTGCCTTTCCCCAGTGCTCTGCAAGCTCTCCAGGACAACATAAAATCTGGGGCTCTGTGCTTTCTTTCGTTCTGAACAAGTGTTACTGTTTTCTGCACAAAAGCGATTCTGCGAAGCAATGTGAACACTTCTGTTTCCCAGGAACAGAGAAGGTGCTAGCAGGGAATTCTCTGCCTGCTTTTCCCCAGTGCTCTGCAAGCTCTCCAGGACAACATAAAATCTGGGGCTCTGTGCTTTCTTTCGTCTGAACAAGTGTTACTGTTTTCTGCACAAAGGCGATTCTGCGAAGCAATGTGAACACTTCTGTTTCCCAGGCACAGAGAAGGTGCTAGCAGGGAATTCTCTGCCTGCCCTTCCCCAGTGCTCTGCAAGCTCTCCAGGACAACATAAAATCTGGGGCTCTGTGCTTTCTTTCGTCTGAACAAGTGTTACTGTTTTCTGCACAAAAGCGATTCAGCGAAGCAATGTGAACAGGCACAGAGAAGGTGCTAGCAGGGAATTCTCTGCCTGCCTTTCCCCAGTGCTCTGCAAGCTCTCCAGGACAACATAAAATCTGGGGCTCTGTGCTTTCTTTCGTTCTGAACAAGTGTTACTGTTTTCTGCACAAAAGCGATTCTGCGAAGCAATGTGAACACTTCTGTTTCCCAGGCACAGAGAAGGTGCTAGCAGGGAATTCTCTGCCTGCTTTTCCCCAGTGCTCTGCAAGCTCTCCAGGACAACATAAAATCTGGGGCTCTGTGCTTTCTTTCTGCTGAACAAGTGTTACTGTTTTCTGCACAAAAGCGATTCTGCGAAGCAATGTGAACAGGCACAGAGAAGGTGCTAGCAGGGAATTCTCTGCCTGCCTTTCCCCAGTGCTCTGCAAGCTCTCCAGGACAACAGCAAATCTGGGGCTCTGTGCTTTCTTTCGTTCTGAACAAGTGTTACTGTTTTCTGCACAAAAGCGATTCTGCGAAGCAATGTGAACACTTCTGTTTCCCAGGCACAGAGAAGGTGCTAGCAGGGAATTCTCTGCCTGCTTTTCCCCAGTGCTCTGCAAGCTCTCCAGGACAACATAAAATCTGGGGCTCTGTGCTTTCTTTCGTCTGAACAAGTGTTACTGTTTTCTGCACAAAAGCGATTCTGCGAAGGATTGTGAACAGGCACAGAGAAGGTGCTAGCAGGGAATTCTCTGCCTGCTTTTCCCCAGTGCTCTGCAAGCTCTCCAGGACAACATAAAATCTGGGGCTCTGTGCTTTCCTTCGTTCTGAACAAGTGTTACTGTTTTCTGCACAAAAGCGATTCTGCGAAGCAATGGGAACACTTCTGTTTCCCAGGCACAGAGAAGGTGCTAGCAGGGAATTCTCTGCCTGCTTTTCCCCAGTGCTCTGCAAGCTCTCCAGGACAACATAAAATCTGGGGCTCTGTGCTTTCTTTCGTCTGAACAAGTGTTACTGTTTTCTGCACAAAAGCGATTCTGCGAAGCAATGTGAACACTTCTGCTTCCCAGGCACAGAGAAGGTGCTAGCAGGGAATTCTCTGCCTGCCTTTCCCCAGTGCTCTGCAAGCTCTCCAGGACAACATAAAATCTGGGGCTCTGTGCTTTCTTTCGTTCTGAACAAGTGTTACTGTTTTCTGCACAAAAGCGATTCTGCGAAGCAATGTGAACACTTCTGTTTCCCAGGAACAGAGAAGGTGCTAGCAGGGAATTCTCTGCCTGCTTTTCCCCAGTGCTCTGCAAGCTCTCCAGGACAACATAAAATCTGGGGCTCTGTGCTTTCTTTCTTCTGAACAAGTGTTACTGTTTTCTGCACAAAGGCGATTCTGCGAAGCAATGTGAACACTTCTGTTTCCCAGGCACAGAGAAGGTGCTAGCAGGGAATTCTCTGCCTGCTTTTCCCCAGTGCTCTGCAAGCTCTCCAGGACAACATAAAATCTGGGGCTCTGTGCTTTCTTTCGTCTGAACAAGTGTTACTGTTTTCTGCACAAAAGCGATTCTGCGAAGCAATGTGAACAGGCACAGAGAAGGTGCTAGCAGGGAATTCTCTGCCTGCTTTTCCCCAGTGCTCTGCAAGCTCTCCAGGACAACAGCAAATATGGGGCTCTGTGCTTTCTTTCGTTCTGAACAAGTGTTACTGTTTTCTGCACAAAAGCGATTCTGCGAAGCAATGTGAACACTTCTGTTTCCCAGGCACAGAGAAGGTGCTACCAGGGAATTCTCTGCCTGCTTTTCCCCAGTGCTCTGCAAGCTCTCCAGGACAACATAAAATCTGGGGCTCTGTGCTTTCTTTCGTTCTGAACAAGTGTTACTGTTTTCTGCACAAAAGCGATTCTGCGAAGCAATGGGAACACTTCTGCTTCCCAGGCACAGAGAAGGTGCTAGCAGGGAATTCTCTGCCTGCTTTTCCCCAGTGCTCTGCAATCTCTCCAGGACAACATAAAATCTGGGGCTCTGTGCTTTCTTTCGTTCTGAACAAGTGTTACTGTTTTCTGCACAAAAGCGATTCTGCCAAGCAATGTGAACACTTCTGCTTCCCAGGCACAGAGAAGGTGCTAGCAGGGAATTCTCTGCCTGCCTTTCCCCAGTGCTCTGCAAGCTCTCCAGGACAACATAAAATCTGGGGCTCTGTGCTTTCTTTCGTCTGAACAAGTGTTACTGTTTTCTGCACAAAAGCGATTCTGCGAAGCAATGTGAACAGGCACAGAGAAGGTGCTAGCAGGGAATTCTCTGCCTGCTTTTCCCCAGTGCTCTGCAAGCTCTCCAGGACAACAGCAAATATGGGGCTCTGTGCTTTCTTTCGTTCTGAACAAGTGTTACTGTTTTCTGCACAAAAGCGATTCTGCGAAGCAATGTGAACACTTCTGCTTCCCAGGCACAGAGAAGGTGCTAGCAGGGAATTCTCTGCCTGCTTTTCCCCAGTGCTCTGCAAGCTCTCCAGGACAACATAAAATCTGGGGCTCTGTGCTTTCTTTCGTCTGAACAAGTGTTACTGTTTTCTGCACAAAAGCGATTCTGCGAAGCAATGGGAACACTTCTGTTTCCCAGGCACAGAGAAGGTGCTAGCAGGGAATTCTCTGCCTGCTTTTCCCCAGTGCTCTGCAAGCTCTCCAGGACAACATAAAATCTGGGGCTCTGTGCTTTCTTTCGTCTGAACAAGTGTTACTGTTTTCTGCACAAAAGCGATTCTGCGAAGCAATGTGAACACTTCTGCTTCCCAGGCACAGAGAAGGTGCTAGCAGGGAATTCTCTGCCTGCTTTTCCCCAGTGCTCTGCAAGCTCTCCAGGACAACATAAAATCTGGGGCTCTGTGCTTTCTTTTGTTCTGAACAAGTGTTATTGTTTTCTGCACAAAAGCGATTCTGCGAAGCAATGTGAACAGGCACAGAGAAGGTGCTAGCAGGGAATTCTCTGCCTGCCTTTCCCCAGTGCTCTGCAAGCTCTCCAGGACAACATAAAATCTGGGGCTCTGTGCTTTCTTTCGTTCTGAACAAGTGTTACTGTTTTCTGCACAAAAGCGATTCTGCGAAGCAATGTGAACACTTCTGTTTCCCAGGAACAGAGAAGGTGCTAGCAGGTAATTCTCTGCCTGCTTTTCCCCAGTGCTCTGCAAGCTCTCCAGGACAACATAAAATCTGGGGCTCTGTGCTTTCTTTCGTTGTGAACAAGTGTTACTGTTTTCTGCACAAAAGCGATTCTGCGAAGCAATGTGAACAGGCACAGAGAAGGTGCTAGCAGGGAATTCTCTGCCTGCCTTTCCCCAGTGCTCTGCAAGCTCTCCAGGACAACAGCAAATCTGGGGCTCTGTGCTTTCTTTCGTTCTGAACAAGTGTTATTGTTTTCTGCACAAAAGCGATTCTGCGAAGCAATGTGAACACTTCTGTTTCCCAGGCACAGAGAAGGTGCTAGCAGGGAATTCTCTGCCTGCTTTTCCCCAGTGCTCTGCAAGCTCTCCAGGACAACATAAAATCTGGGGCTCTGTGCTTTCTTTTGTTCTGAACAAGTGTTACTGTTTTCTGCACAAAAGCGATTCTGCCAAGCAATGTGAACAGGCACAGAAAAGGTGCTAGCAGGGAATTCTCTGCCTGCCTTTCCCCAGTGCTCTGCAAGCTCTCCAGGACAACATAAAATCTGGGGCTCTGTGCTTTCTTTCGTTCTGAACAAGTGTTACTGTTTTCTGCACAAAAGCGATTCTGCGAAGCAATGTGAACACTTCTGTTTCCCAGGAACAGAGAAGGTGCTAGCAGGGAATTCTCTGCCTGCTTTTCCCCAGTGCTCTGCAAGCTCTCCAGGACAACATAAAATCTGGGGCTCTGTGCTTTCTTTCGTCTGAACAAGTGTTACTGTTTTCTGCACAAAGGCGATTCTGCGAAGCAATGTGAACACTTCTGTTTCCCAGGCACAGAGAAGGTGCTAGCAGGGAATTCTCTGCCTGCCCTTCCCCAGTGCTCTGCAAGCTCTCCAGGACAACATAAAATCTGGGGCTCTGTGCTTTCTTTCGTCTGAACAAGTGTTACTGTTTTCTGCACAAAAGCGATTCAGCGAAGCAATGTGAACAGGCACAGAGAAGGTGCTAGCAGGGAATTCTCTGCCTGCCTTTCCCCAGTGCTCTGCAAGCTCTCCAGGACAACATAAAATCTGGGGCTCTGTGCTTTCTTTCGTTCTGAACAAGTGTTACTGTTTTCTGCACAAAAGCGATTCTGCGAAGCAATGTGAACACTTCTGTTTCCCAGGCACAGAGAAGGTGCTAGCAGGGAATTCTCTGCCTGCTTTTCCCCAGTGCTCTGCAAGCTCTCCAGGACAACATAAAATCTGGGGCTCTGTGCTTTCTTTCTGCTGAACAAGTGTTACTGTTTTCTGCACAAAAGCGATTCTGCGAAGCAATGTGAACAGGCACAGAGAAGGTGCTAGCAGGGAATTCTCTGCCTGCCTTTCCCCAGTGCTCTGCAAGCTCTCCAGGACAACAGCAAATCTGGGGCTCTGTGCTTTCTTTCTGCTGAACAAGTGTTACTGTTTTCTGCACAAAAGCGATTCTGCGAAGGATTGTGAACAGGCACAGAGAAGGTGCTAGCAGGGAATTCTCTGCCTGCTTTTCCCCAGTGCTCTGCAAGCTCTCCAGGACAACATAAAATCTGGGGCTCTGTGCTTTCCTTCGTTCTGAACAAGTGTTACTGTTTTCTGCACAAAAGCGATTCTGCGAAGCAATGGGAACACTTCTGTTTCCCAGGCACAGAGAAGGTGCTAGCAGGGAATTCTCTGCCTGCTTTTCCCCAGTGCTCTGCAAGCTCTCCAGGACAACATAAAATCTGGGGCTCTGTGCTTTCTTTCGTCTGAACAAGTGTTACTGTTTTCTGCACAAAAGCGATTCTGCGAAGCAATGTGAACACTTCTGCTTCCCAGGCACAGAGAAGGTGCTAGCAGGGAATTCTCTGCCTGCCTTTCCCCAGTGCTCTGCAAGCTCTCCAGGACAACATAAAATCTGGGGCTCTGTGCTTTCTTTCGTTCTGAACAAGTGTTACTGTTTTCTGCACAAAAGCGATTCTGCGAAGCAATGTGAACACTTCTGTTTCCCAGGAACAGAGAAGGTGCTAGCAGGGAATTCTCTGCCTGCTTTTCCCCAGTGCTCTGCAAGCTCTCCAGGACAACATAAAATCTGGGGCTCTGTGCTTTCTTTCGTCTGAACAAGTGTTACTGTTTTCTGCACAAAGGCGATTCTGCGAAGCAATGTGAACACTTCTGTTTCCCAGGCACAGAGAAGGTGCTAGCAGGGAATTCTCTGCCTGCTTTTCCCCAGTGCTCTGCAAGCTCTCCAGGACAACATAAAATCTGGGGCTCTGTGCTTTCTTTCGTCTGAACAAGTGTTACTGTTTTCTGCACAAAAGCGATTCTGCGAAGCAATGTGAACACTTCTGCTTCCCAGGCACAGAGAAGGTGCTAGCAGGGAATTCTCTGCCTGCTTTTCCCCAGTGCTCTGCAAGCTCTCCAGGACAACATAAAATCTGGGGCTCTGTGCTTTCTTTTGTTCTGAACAAGTGTTATTGTTTTTGCACAAAAGCGATTCTGCGAAGCAATGTGAACAGGCACAGAGAAGGTGCTAGCAGGGAATTCTCTGCCTGCCTTTCCCCAGTGCTCTGCAAGCTCTCCAGGACAACATAAAATCTGGGGCTCTGTGCTTTCTTTCGTTCTGAACAAGTGTTACTGTTTTCTGCACAAAAGCGATTCTGCGAAGCAATGTGAACACTTCTGTTTCCCAGGAACAGAGAAGGTGCTAGCAGGTAATTCTCTGCCTGCTTTTCCCCAGTGCTCTGCAAGCTCTCCAGGACAACATAAAATCTGGGGCTCTGTGCTTTCTTTCGTTCTGAACAAGTGTTACTGTTTTCTGCACAAAAGCGATTCTGCGAAGCAATGTGAACAGGCACAGAGAAGGTGCTAGCAGGGAATTCTCTGCCTGCCTTTCCCCAGTGCTCTGCAAGCTCTCCAGGACAACAGCAAATCTGGGGCTCTGTGCTTTCTTTCGTTCTGAACAAGTGTTACTGTTTTCTGCACAAAAGCGATTCTGCGAAGCAATGTGAACACTTCTGTTTCCCAGGCACAGAGAAGGTGCTAGCAGGGAATTCTCTGCCTGCTTTTCCCCAGTGCTCTGCAAGCTCTCCAGGACAACATAAAATCTGGGGCTCTGTGCTTTCTTTCTGCTGAACAAGTGTTACTGTTTTCTGCACAAAAGCGATTCTGCGAAGCAATGTGAACAGGCACAGAGAAGGTGCTAGCAGGGAATTCTCTGCCTGCCTTTCCCCAGTGCTCTGCAAGCTCTCCAGGACAACAGCAAATCTGGGGCTCTGTGCTTTCTTTCGTTCTGAACAAGTGTTACTGTTTTCTGCACAAAAGCGATTCTGCGAAGCAATGTGAACACTTCTGTTTCCCAGGCACAGAGAAGGTGCTAGCAGGGAATTCTCTGCCTGCTTTTCCCCAGTGCTCTGCAAGCTCTCCAGGACAACATAAAATCTGGGGCTCTGTGCTTTCTTTCGTCTGAACAAGTGTTACTGTTTTCTGCACAAAAGCGATTCTGCGAAGGATTGTGAACAGGCACAGAGAAGGTGCTAGCAGGGAATTCTCTGCCTGCTTTTCCCCAGTGCTCTGCAAGCTCTCCAGGACAACATAAAATCTGGGGCTCTGTGCTTTCCTTCGTTCTGAACAAGTGTTACTGTTTTCTGCACAAAAGCGATTCTGCGAAGCAATGGGAACACTTCTGTTTCCCAGGCACAGAGAAGGTGCTAGCAGGGAATTCTCTGCCTGCTTTTCCCCAGTGCTCTGCAAGCTCTCCAGGACAACATAAAATCTGGGGCTCTGTGCTTTCTTTCGTCTGAACAAGTGTTACTGTTTTCTGCACAAAAGCGATTCTGCGAAGCAATGTGAACACTTCTGCTTCCCAGGCACAGAGAAGGTGCTAGCAGGGAATTCTCTGCCTGCCTTTCCCCAGTGCTCTGCAAGCTCTCCAGGACAACATAAAATCTGGGGCTCTGTGCTTTCTTTCGTTCTGAACAAGTGTTACTGTTTTCTGCACAAAAGCGATTCTGCGAAGCAATGTGAACACTTCTGTTTCCCAGGAACAGAGAAGGTGCTAGCAGGGAATTCTCTGCCTGCTTTTCCCCAGTGCTCTGCAAGCTCTCCAGGACAACATAAAATCTGGGGCTCTGTGCTTTCTTTCTTCTGAACAAGTGTTACTGTTTTCTGCACAAAGGCGATTCTGCGAAGCAATGTGAACACTTCTGTTTCCCAGGCACAGAGAAGGTGCTAGCAGGGAATTCTCTGCCTGCTTTTCCCCAGTGCTCTGCAAGCTCTCCAGGACAACATAAAATCTGGGGCTCTGTGCTTTCTTTCGTCTGAACAAGTGTTACTGTTTTCTGCACAAAAGCGATTCTGCGAAGCAATGTGAACAGGCACAGAGAAGGTGCTAGCAGGGAATTCTCTGCCTGCTTTTCCCCAGTGCTCTGCAAGCTCTCCAGGACAACAGCAAATATGGGGCTCTGTGCTTTCTTTCGTTCTGAACAAGTGTTACTGTTTTCTGCACAAAAGCGATTCTGCGAAGCAATGTGAACACTTCTGTTTCCCAGGCACAGAGAAGGTGCTACCAGGGAATTCTCTGCCTGCTTTTCCCCAGTGCTCTGCAAGCTCTCCAGGACAACATAAAATCTGGGGCTCTGTGCTTTCTTTCGTTCTGAACAAGTGTTACTGTTTTCTGCACAAAAGCGATTCTGCGAAGCAATGGGAACACTTCTGCTTCCCAGGCACAGAGAAGGTGCTAGCAGGGAATTCTCTGCCTGCTTTTCCCCAGTGCTCTGCAATCTCTCCAGGACAACATAAAATCTGGGGCTCTGTGCTTTCTTTCGTTCTGAACAAGTGTTACTGTTTTCTGCACAAAAGCGATTCTGCCAAGCAATGTGAACACTTCTGCTTCCCAGGCACAGAGAAGGTGCTAGCAGGGAATTCTCTGCCTGCCTTTCCCCAGTGCTCTGCAAGCTCTCCAGGACAACATAAAATCTGGGGCTCTGTGCTTTCTTTCGTCTGAACAAGTGTTACTGTTTTCTGCACAAAAGCGATTCTGCGAAGCAATGTGAACAGGCACAGAGAAGGTGCTAGCAGGGAATTCTCTGCCTGCTTTTCCCCAGTGCTCTGCAAGCTCTCCAGGACAACAGCAAATATGGGGCTCTGTGCTTTCTTTCGTTCTGAACAAGTGTTACTGTTTTCTGCACAAAAGCGATTCTGCGAAGCAATGTGAACACTTCTGCTTCCCAGGCACAGAGAAGGTGCTAGCAGGGAATTCTCTGCCTGCTTTTCCCCAGTGCTCTGCAAGCTCTCCAGGACAACATAAAATCTGGGGCTCTGTGCTTTCTTTCGTCTGAACAAGTGTTACTGTTTTCTGCACAAAAGCGATTCTGCGAAGCAATGGGAACACTTCTGTTTCCCAGGCACAGAGAAGGTGCTAGCAGGGAATTCTCTGCCTGCTTTTCCCCAGTGCTCTGCAAGCTCTCCAGGACAACATAAAATCTGGGGCTCTGTGCTTTCTTTCGTCTGAACAAGTGTTACTGTTTTCTGCACAAAAGCGATTCTGCGAAGCAATGTGAACACTTCTGCTTCCCAGGCACAGAGAAGGTGCTAGCAGGGAATTCTCTGCCTGCTTTTCCCCAGTGCTCTGCAAGCTCTCCAGGACAACATAAAATCTGGGGCTCTGTGCTTTCTTTTGTTCTGAACAAGTGTTATTGTTTTCTGCACAAAAGCGATTCTGCGAAGCAATGTGAACAGGCACAGAGAAGGTGCTAGCAGGGAATTCTCTGCCTGCCTTTCCCCAGTGCTCTGCAAGCTCTCCAGGACAACATAAAATCTGGGGCTCTGTGCTTTCTTTCGTTCTGAACAAGTGTTACTGTTTTCTGCACAAAAGCGATTCTGCGAAGCAATGTGAACACTTCTGTTTCCCAGGAACAGAGAAGGTGCTAGCAGGTAATTCTCTGCCTGCTTTTCCCCAGTGCTCTGCAAGCTCTCCAGGACAACATAAAATCTGGGGCTCTGTGCTTTCTTTCGTTGTGAACAAGTGTTACTGTTTTCTGCACAAAAGCGATTCTGCGAAGCAATGTGAACAGGCACAGAGAAGGTGCTAGCAGGGAATTCTCTGCCTGCCTTTCCCCAGTGCTCTGCAAGCTCTCCAGGACAACAGCAAATCTGGGGCTCTGTGCTTTCTTTCGTTCTGAACAAGTGTTATTGTTTTCTGCACAAAAGCGATTCTGCGAAGCAATGTGAACACTTCTGTTTCCCAGGCACAGAGAAGGTGCTAGCAGGGAATTCTCTGCCTGCTTTTCCCCAGTGCTCTGCAAGCTCTCCAGGACAACATAAAATCTGGGGCTCTGTGCTTTCTTTTGTTCTGAACAAGTGTTACTGTTTTCTGCACAAAAGCGATTCTGCCAAGCAATGTGAACAGGCACAGAAAAGGTGCTAGCAGGGAATTCTCTGCCTGCCTTTCCCCAGTGCTCTGCAAGCTCTCCAGGACAACATAAAATCTGGGGCTCTGTGCTTTCTTTCGTTCTGAACAAGTGTTACTGTTTTCTGCACAAAAGCGATTCTGCGAAGCAATGTGAACACTTCTGTTTCCCAGGAACAGAGAAGGTGCTAGCAGGGAATTCTCTGCCTGCTTTTCCCCAGTGCTCTGCAAGCTCTCCAGGACAACATAAAATCTGGGGCTCTGTGCTTTCTTTCGTCTGAACAAGTGTTACTGTTTTCTGCACAAAGGCGATTCTGCGAAGCAATGTGAACACTTCTGTTTCCCAGGCACAGAGAAGGTGCTAGCAGGGAATTCTCTGCCTGCCCTTCCCCAGTGCTCTGCAAGCTCTCCAGGACAACATAAAATCTGGGGCTCTGTGCTTTCTTTCGTCTGAACAAGTGTTACTGTTTTCTGCACAAAAGCGATTCAGCGAAGCAATGTGAACAGGCACAGAGAAGGTGCTAGCAGGGAATTCTCTGCCTGCCTTTCCCCAGTGCTCTGCAAGCTCTCCAGGACAACATAAAATCTGGGGCTCTGTGCTTTCTTTCGTTCTGAACAAGTGTTACTGTTTTCTGCACAAAAGCGATTCTGCGAAGCAATGTGAACACTTCTGTTTCCCAGGCACAGAGAAGGTGCTAGCAGGGAATTCTCTGCCTGCTTTTCCCCAGTGCTCTGCAAGCTCTCCAGGACAACATAAAATCTGGGGCTCTGTGCTTTCTTTCTGCTGAACAAGTGTTACTGTTTTCTGCACAAAAGCGATTCTGCGAAGCAATGTGAACAGGCACAGAGAAGGTGCTAGCAGGGAATTCTCTGCCTGCCTTTCCCCAGTGCTCTGCAAGCTCTCCAGGACAACAGCAAATCTGGGGCTCTGTGCTTTCTTTCTGCTGAACAAGTGTTACTGTTTTCTGCACAAAAGCGATTCTGCGAAGGATTGTGAACAGGCACAGAGAAGGTGCTAGCAGGGAATTCTCTGCCTGCTTTTCCCCAGTGCTCTGCAAGCTCTCCAGGACAACATAAAATCTGGGGCTCTGTGCTTTCCTTCGTTCTGAACAAGTGTTACTGTTTTCTGCACAAAAGCGATTCTGCGAAGCAATGGGAACACTTCTGTTTCCCAGGCACAGAGAAGGTGCTAGCAGGGAATTCTCTGCCTGCTTTTCCCCAGTGCTCTGCAAGCTCTCCAGGACAACATAAAATCTGGGGCTCTGTGCTTTCTTTCGTCTGAACAAGTGTTACTGTTTTCTGCACAAAAGCGATTCTGCGAAGCAATGTGAACACTTCTGCTTCCCAGGCACAGAGAAGGTGCTAGCAGGGAATTCTCTGCCTGCCTTTCCCCAGTGCTCTGCAAGCTCTCCAGGACAACATAAAATCTGGGGCTCTGTGCTTTCTTTCGTTCTGAACAAGTGTTACTGTTTTCTGCACAAAAGCGATTCTGCGAAGCAATGTGAACACTTCTGTTTCCCAGGAACAGAGAAGGTGCTAGCAGGGAATTCTCTGCCTGCTTTTCCCCAGTGCTCTGCAAGCTCTCCAGGACAACATAAAATCTGGGGCTCTGTGCTTTCTTTCGTCTGAACAAGTGTTACTGTTTTCTGCACAAAGGCGATTCTGCGAAGCAATGTGAACACTTCTGTTTCCCAGGCACAGAGAAGGTGCTAGCAGGGAATTCTCTGCCTGCTTTTCCCCAGTGCTCTGCAAGCTCTCCAGGACAACATAAAATCTGGGGCTCTGTGCTTTCTTTCGTCTGAACAAGTGTTACTGTTTTCTGCACAAAAGCGATTCTGCGAAGCAATGTGAACACTTCTGCTTCCCAGGCACAGAGAAGGTGCTAGCAGGGAATTCTCTGCCTGCTTTTCCCCAGTGCTCTGCAAGCTCTCCAGGACAACATAAAATCTGGGGCTCTGTGCTTTCTTTTGTTCTGAACAAGTGTTATTGTTTTTGCACAAAAGCGATTCTGCGAAGCAATGTGAACAGGCACAGAGAAGGTGCTAGCAGGGAATTCTCTGCCTGCCTTTCCCCAGTGCTCTGCAAGCTCTCCAGGACAACATAAAATCTGGGGCTCTGTGCTTTCTTTCGTTCTGAACAAGTGTTACTGTTTTCTGCACAAAAGCGATTCTGCGAAGCAATGTGAACACTTCTGTTTCCCAGGAACAGAGAAGGTGCTAGCAGGTAATTCTCTGCCTGCTTTTCCCCAGTGCTCTGCAAGCTCTCCAGGACAACATAAAATCTGGGGCTCTGTGCTTTCTTTCGTTCTGAACAAGTGTTACTGTTTTCTGCACAAAAGCGATTCTGCGAAGCAATGTGAACAGGCACAGAGAAGGTGCTAGCAGGGAATTCTCTGCCTGCCTTTCCCCAGTGCTCTGCAAGCTCTCCAGGACAACAGCAAATCTGGGGCTCTGTGCTTTCTTTCGTTCTGAACAAGTGTTATTGTTTTCTGCACAAAAGCGATTCTGCGAAGCAATGTGAACACTTCTGTTTCCCAGGCACAGAGAAGGTGCTAGCAGGGAGTTCTCTGCCTGCTTTTCCCCAGTGCTCTGCAAGCTCTCCAGGACAACATAAAATCTGGGGCTCTGTGCTTTCTTTTGTTCTGAACAAGTGTTACTGTTTTCTGCACAAAAGCGATTCTGCCAAGCAATGTGAACAGGCACAGAAAAGGTGCTAGCAGGGAATTCTCTGCCTGCCTTTCCCCAGTGCTCTGCAAGCTCTCCAGGACAACATAAAATCTGGGGCTCTGTGCTTTCTTTCGTTCTGAACAAGTGTTACTGTTTTCTGCACAAAAGCGATTCTGCGAAGCAATGTGAACACTTCTGTTTCCCAGGAACAGAGAAGGTGCTAGCAGGGAATTCTCTGCCTGCTTTTCCCCAGTGCTCTGCAAGCTCTCCAGGACAACATAAAATCTGGGGCTCTGTGCTTTCTTTCGTCTGAACAAGTGTTACTGTTTTCTGCACAAAGGCGATTCTGCGAAGCAATGTGAACACTTCTGTTTCCCAGGCACAGAGAAGGTGCTAGCAGGGAATTCTCTGCCTGCTTTTCCCCAGTGCTCTGCAAGCTCTCCAGGACAACATAAAATCTGGGGCTCTGTGCTTTCTTTCGTCTGAACAAGTGTTACTGTTTTCTGCACAAAGGCGATTCTGCGAAGCAATGTGAACACTTCTGTTTCCCAGGCACAGAGAAGGTGCTAGCAGGGAATTCTCTGCCTGCTTTTCCCCAGTGCTCTGCAAGCTCTCCAGGACAACATAAAATCTGGGGCTCTGTGCTTTCTTTCGTCTGAACAAGTGTTACTGTTTTCTGCACAAAAGCGATTCTGCGAAGCAATGTGAACACTTCTGCTTCCCAGGCACAGAGAAGGTGCTAGCAGGGAATTCTCTGCCTGCTTTTCCCCAGTGCTCTGCAAGCTCTCCAGGACAACATAAAATCTGGGGCTCTGTGCTTTCTTTTGTTCTGAACAAGTGTTATTGTTTTTGCACAAAAGCGATTCTGCGAAGCAATGTGAACAGGCACAGAGAAGGTGCTAGCAGGGAATTCTCTGCCTGCCTTTCCCCAGTGCTCTGCAAGCTCTCCAGGACAACATAAAATCTGGGGCTCTGTGCTTTCTTTCGTTCTGAACAAGTGTTACTGTTTTCTGCACAAAAGCGATTCTGCGAAGCAATGTGAACACTTCTGTTTCCCAGGAACAGAGAAGGTGCTAGCAGGTAATTCTCTGCCTGCTTTTCCCCAGTGCTCTGCAAGCTCTCCAGGACAACATAAAATCTGGGGCTCTGTGCTTTCTTTCGTTCTGAACAAGTGTTACTGTTTTCTGCACAAAAGCGATTCTGCGAAGCAATGTGAACAGGCACAGAGAAGGTGCTAGCAGGGAATTCTCTGCCTGCCTTTCCCCAGTGCTCTGCAAGCTCTCCAGGACAACAGCAAATCTGGGGCTCTGTGCTTTCTTTCGTTCTGAACAAGTGTTATTGTTTTCTGCACAAAAGCGATTCTGCGAAGCAATGTGAACACTTCTGTTTCCCAGGCACAGAGAAGGTGCTAGCAGGGAATTCTCTGCCTGCTTTTCCCCAGTGCTCTGCAAGCTCTCCAGGACAACATAAAATCTGGGGCTCTGTGCTTTCTTTTGTTCTGAACAAGTGTTACTGTTTTCTGCACAAAAGCGATTCTGCCAAGCAATGTGAACAGGCACAGAAAAGGTGCTAGCAGGGAATTCTCTGCCTGCCTTTCCCCAGTGCTCTGCAAGCTCTCCAGGACAACATAAAATCTGGGGCTCTGTGCTTTCTTTCGTTCTGAACAAGTGTTACTGTTTTCTGCACAAAAGCGATTCTGCGAAGCAATGTGAACACTTCTGTTTCCCAGGAACAGAGAAGGTGCTAGCAGGGAATTCTCTGCCTGCTTTTCCCCAGTGCTCTGCAAGCTCTCCAGGACAACATAAAATCTGGGGCTCTGTGCTTTCTTTCGTCTGAACAAGTGTTACTGTTTTCTGCACAAAGGCGATTCTGCGAAGCAATGTGAACACTTCTGTTTCCCAGGCACAGAGAAGGTGCTAGCAGGGAATTCTCTGCCTGCTTTTCCCCAGTGCTCTGCAAGCTCTCCAGGACAACATAAAATCTGGGGCTCTGTGCTTTCTTTCGTCTGAACAAGTGTTACTGTTTTCTGCACAAAAGCGATTCTGCGAAGCAATGTGAACAGGCACAGAGAAGGTGCTAGCAGGGAATTCTCTGCCTGCTTTTCCCCAGTGCTCTGCAAGCTCTCCAGGACAACATAAAATCTGGGGCTCTGTGCTTTCTTTTGTTCTGAACAAGTGTTATTGTTTTCTGCACAAAAGCGATTCTGCGAAGCAATGTGAACAGGCACAGAGAAGGTGCTAGCAGGGAATTCTCTGCCTGCCTTTCCCCAGTGCTCTGCAAGCTCTCCAGGACAACAGCAAATCTGGGGCTCTGTGCTTTCTTTCGTTCTGAACAAGTGTTACTGTTTTCTGCACAAAAGCGATTCTGCGAAGCAATGTGAACACTTCTGTTTCCCAGGAACAGAGAAGGTGCTAGCAGGGAATTCTCTGCCTGCTTTTCCCCAGTGCTCTGCAAGCTCTCCAGGACAACATAAAATCTGGGGCTCTGTGCTTTCTTTCTGCTGAACAAGTGTTACTGTTTTCTGCACAAAAGCGATTCTGCGAAGCAATGTGAACAGGCACAGAGAAGGTGCTAGCAGGGAATTCTCTGCCTGCCTTTCCCCAGTGCTCTGCAAGCTCTCCAGGACAACAGCAAATCTGGGGCTCTGTGCTTTCTTTCGTTCTGAACAAGTGTTACTGTTTTCTGCACAAAAGCGATTCTGCGAAGCAATGTGAACACTTCTGTTTCCCAGGCACAGAGAAGGTGCTAGCAGGGAATTCTCTGCCTGCTTTTCCCCAGTGCTCTGCAAGCTCTCCAGGACAACATAAAATCTGGGGCTCTGTGCTTTCTTTCGTTCTGAACAAGTGTTACTGTTTTCTGCACAAAAGCGATTCTGCGAAGGATTGTGAACAGGCACAGAGAAGGTGCTAGCAGGGAATTCTCTGCCTGCTTTTCCCCAGTGCTCTGCAAGCTCTCCAGGACAACATAAAATCTGGGGCTCTGTGCTTTCTTTCGTTCTGAACAAGTGTTACTGTTTTCTGCACAAAAGCGATTCTGCGAAGGAATGTGAACAGGCACAGAGAAGGTGCTAGCAGGGAATTCTCTGCCTGCCTTTCCCCAGTGCTCTGCAAGCTCTCCAGGACAACATAAAATCTGGGGCTCTGTGCTTTCTTTCGTTCTGAACAAGTGTTACTGTTTTCTTCACAAAAGCGATTCTGCGAAGCAATGTGAACACTTCTGTTTCCCAGGCACAGAGAAGGTGCTAGCAGGGAATTCTCTGCCTTCTTTTCCCAGTTCTCTGCAAGCTCTCAAGAACAACATAAAATCTGGGGCTCTGTGCTTTCTTTCGTTCTGAACAATTGTTACTGTTTTCTGCACAAAAGCGATTCTGCGAAGCAATGTGAACACTTCTGTTTCCCAGGCACAGAGAAGGTGCTAGCAGGGAATTCTCTGCCTTCTTTTCCCAGTTCTCTGCAAGCTCTCAAGAACAACATAAAATCTAGGGCTCTGTGCTTTCTTTCGTTCTGAACAATTGTTACTGTTTTCTGCACAAAAGCGATTCTGCGAAGCAATGTGAACACTTCTGCTTCCCAGGCACAGAGAAGGTGCTAGCAGGGAATTCTCTGCCTGCTTTTCCCCAGTGCTCTGCAAGCTCTCCAGGACAACATAAAATCTGGGGCTCTGTGCTTTCTTTCGTTCTGAACAAGTGTTACTGTTTTCTGCACAAAAGCGATTCTGCGAAGCAATGTGAACAGGCACAGAGAAGGTGCTAGCAGGGAATTCTCTGCCTGCCTTTCCCCAGTGCTCTGCAAGCTCTCCAGGACAACATAAAATCTGGGGCTCTGTGCTTTCTTTCGTTCTGAACAAGTGTCACTGTTTTCTGCACAAAAGCGATTCTGCGAAGCAATGTGAACACTTCTGTTTCCCAGGAACAGAGAAGGTGCTAGCAGGTAATTCTCTGCCTGCTTTTCCCCAGTGCTCTGCAAGCTCTCCAGGACAACAGCAAATCTGGGGCTCTGTGCTTTCTTTCGTTCTGAACAAGTGTTACTGTTTTCTGCACAAAAGCGATTCTGCCAAGCAATGTGAACAGGCTCAGAAAAGGTGCTAGCAGGGAATTCTCTGCCTGCCTTTCCCCAGTGCTCTGCAAGCTCTCCAGGACAACATAGAATCTGGGGCTCTGTGCTTTCTTTCGTCTGAACAAGTGTTACTGTTTTCTGCACAAAAGCGATTCTGCGAAGCAATGTGAACACTTCTGCTTCCCAGGCACAGAGAAGGTGCTAGCAGGGAAATCTCTGCCTGCTTTTCCCCAGTGCTCTGCAAGCTCTCCAGGACAACATAAAATCTGGGGCTCTGTGCTTTCTTTCGTTCTGAACAAGTGTTATTGTTTTCTGCACAAAAGCGATTCTGCGAAGCAATGTGAAGACTTCTGCTTCCCAGGCACAGAGAAGGTGCTAGCAGGGAATTCTCTGCCTGCCTTTCCCCAGTGCTCTGCAAGCTCTCCAGGACAACATAAAATCTGGGGCTCTGTGCTTTCTTTCGTCTGAACAAGTGTTACTGTTTTCTGCACAAAAGCGATTCTGCGAAGCAATGTGAACACTTCTGCTTCCCAGGCACAGAGAAGGTGCTAGCAGGGAATTCTCTGCCTGCTTTTCCCCAGTGCTCTGCAAGCTCTCCAGGACAACATAAAATCTGGGGCTCTGTGCTTTCTTTCGTTCTGAACAAGTGTTATTGTTTTCTGCACAAAAGCGATTCTGCGAAGCAATGTGAACAGGCACAGAGAAGGTGCTAGCAGGGAATTCTCTGCCTGCCTTTCCCCAGTGCTCTGCAAGCTCTCCAGGACAACAGCAAATCTGGGGCTCTGTGCTTTCTTTCGTTCTGAACAAGTGTTACTGTTTTCTGCACAAAAGCGATTCTGCGAAGCAATGTGAACACTTCTGTTTCCCAGGCACAGAGAAGGTGGTAGCAGGGAATTCTCTGCCTGCTTTTCCCCAGTGCTCTGCAAGCTCTCCAGGACAACATAAAATCTGGGGCTCTGTGCTTTCTTTCGTTGTGAACAAGTGTTACTGTTTTCTGCACAAAAGCGATTCTGCGAAGCAATGTGAACACTTCTGTTTCCCAGGAACAGAGAAGGTGCTAGCAGGGAATTCTCTGCCTGCCTTTCCCCAGTGCTCTGCAAGCTCTCCAGGACAACATAAAATCTGGGGCTCTGTGCTTTCTTTCGTTCTGAACAAGTGTTACTGTTTTCTGCACAAAAGCGATTCTGCGAAGCAATGTGAAGACTTCTGCTTCCCAGGCACAGAGAAGGTGCTAGCAGGGAATTCTCTGCCTGCCTTTCCCCAGTGCTCTGCAAGCTCTCCAGGACAACATAAAATCTGGGGCTCTGTGCTTTCTTTCGTCTGAACAAGTGTTACTGTTTTCTGCACAAAAGCGATTCTGCGAAGCAATGGGAACACTTCTGCTTCCCAGGCACAGAGAAGGTGCTAGCAGGGAATTCTCTGCCTGCTTTTCCCCAGTGCTCTGCAAGCTCTCCAGGACAACATAAAATCTGGGGCTCTGTGCTTTCTTTCGTTCTGAACAAGTGTTATTGTTTTCTGCACAAAAGCGATTCTGCGAAGCAATGTGAACAGGCACAGAGAAGGTGCTAGCAGGGAATTCTCTGCCTGCCTTTCCCCAGTGCTCTGCAAGCTCTCCAGGACAACATAAAATCTGGGGCTCTGTGCTTTCTTTCGTTCTGAACAAGTGTTACTGTTTTCTGCACAAAAGCGATTCTGCGAAGCAATGTGAACAGGCACAGAGAAGGTGCTAGCAGGGAATTCTCTGCCTGCCTTTCCCCAGTGCTCTGCAAGCTCTCCAGGACAACATAGAATCTGGGGCTCTGTGCTTTCTTTTGTTCTGAACAAGTGTTAGGGTTTTCTGCACAAAAGCGATTCTGCGAAGCAATGTGAAGACTTCTGCTTCCCAGGCACAGAGAAGGTGCTAGCAGGGAATTCTCTGCCTGCCTTTCCCCAGTGCTCTGCAAGCTCTCCAGGACAACATAAAATCTGGGGCTCTGTGCTTTCTTTCGTCTGAACAAGTGTTACTGTTTTCTGCACAAAAGCGATTCTGCGAAGCAATGTGAACAGGCACAGAGAAGGTGCTAGCAGGGAATTCTCTGCCTGCCTTTCCCCAGTGCTCTGCAAGCTCTCCAGGACAACATAGAATCTGGGGCTCTGTGCTTTCTTTCGTTCTGAACAAGTGTTAGTGTTTTCTGCACAAAAGCGATTCTGCGAAGCAATGTGAACACTTCTGTTTCCCAGGCACAGAGAAGGTGCTAGCAGGGAATTCTCTGCCTGCTTTTCCCCAGTGCTCTGCAAGCTCTCCTGGACAACATAGAATCTGGCGCTCTGTGCTTTCTTTCGTTCTGAACAAGTGTTATTGTTTTCTGCACAAAAGTGATTCTGCGAAGCAATGTGAACACTTCTGTTTCCCAGGCACAGAGAAGGTGCTAGCAGGGAATTCTCTGCCTGCTTTTCCCCAGTGCTCTGCAAGCTCTCCAGGACAACATAAAATTGGGGCTCTGTGCTTTCTTTCGTTCTGAACAAGTGTTACTGTTTTCTGCACAAAAGCGGTTCTGCGAAGGAATGTGAACAGGCACAGAGAAGGTGCTAGCAGGGAATTCTCTGCCTGCCTTTCCCCAGTGCTCTGCAAGCTCTCCAGGACAACATAAAATCTGGGGCTCTGTGCTTTCTTTCGTTCTGAACAAGTGTTACTGTTTTCTGCACAAAAGCGATTCTGCGAAGCAATGTGAACACTTCTGTTTCCCAGGCACAGAGAAGGTGCTAGCAGGGAATTCTCTGCCTTCTTTTCCCCAGTGCTCTGCAAGCTCTCCAGGACAACATAAAATCTGGGGCTCTGTGCTTTCTTTCGTTCTGAACAAGTGTTACTGTTTTCTGCACAAAAGCGATTCTGCGAAGCAATGTGAACACTTCTGTTTCCCAGGAACAGAGAAGGTGCTAGCAGGGAATTCTCTGCCTGCTTTTCCCCAGTGCTCTGCAAGCTCTCCAGGACAACATAAAATCTGGGGCTCTGTGCTTTCTTTCGTTGTGAACAAGTGTTACTGTTCTCTACACAAAAGCGATTCTGCGAAGCAATGTGAACACTTCTGTTTCCCAGGCACAGAGAAGGTGCTAGCAGGGAATTCTCTGCCTGCTTTTCCCCAGTGCTCTGCAAGCTCTCCAGGACAACATAAAATCTGGGGCTCTGTGCTTTCTTTTGTTCTGAACAAGTGTTACTGTTTTCTGCACAAAAGCGATTCTGCCAAGCAATGTGAACAGGCACAGAAAAGGTGCTAGCAGGGAATTCTCTGCCTGCCTTTCCCCAGTGCTCTGCAAGCTCTCCAGGACAACATAGAATCTGGGGCTCTGTGCTTTCTTTTGTTCTGAACAAGTGTTAGGGTTTTCTGCACAAAAGCGATTCTGCGAAGCAATGTGAAGACTTCTGCTTCCCAGGCACAGAGAAGGTGCTAGCAGGGAATTCTCTGCCTGCCTTTCCCCAGTGCTCTGCAAGCTCTCCAGGACAACATAAAATCTGGGGCTCTGTGCTTTCTTTCGTCTGAACAAGTGTTACTGTTTTCTGCACAAAAGCGATTCAGCGAAGCAATGTGAAGAGGCACAGAGAAGGTGCTAGCAGGGAATTCTCTGCCTGCCTTTCCCCAGTGCTCTGCAAGCTCTCCAGGACAACATAAAATCTGGGGCTCTGTGCTTTATTTCGTTCTGAACAAGTGTTACTGTTTTCTTCACAAAAGCGATTCTGCGAAGCAATGTGAACACTTCTGTTTCCCGGGCACAGAGAAGGTGCTAGCAGGGAATTCTCTGCCTGCTTTTCCCCAGTGCTCTGCAAGCTCTCCAGGACAACATAAAATCTGGGGCTCTGTGCTTTCTTTCGTTCTGAACAAGTGTTACTGTTTTCTGCACAAAAGCGATTCAGCGAAGCAATGTGAACAGGCACAGAGAAGGTGCTAGCAGGGAATTCTCTGCCTGCCTTTCCCCAGTGCTCTGCAAGCTCTCCAGGACAACATAGAATCTGGGGCTCTGTGCTTTCTTTCGTCTGAACAAGTGTTACTGTTTTCTGCACAAAAGCGATTCTGCGAAGCAATGTGAACAGGCACAGAGAAGGTGCTAGCATGGAATTCTCTGCCTGCCTTTCCCCAGTGCTCTGCAAGCTCTCCAGGACAACAGCAAATCTGGGGCTCTGTGCTTTCTTTCGTTCTGAACAAGTGTTACTGTTTTCTGCACAAAAGCGATTCTGCGAAGCAATGGGAACACTTCTGTTTCCCAGACACAGAGAAGGTGCTAGCAGGGAATTCTCTGCCTGCTTTTCCCCAGTGCTCTGCAATCTCTCCAGGACAACATAAAATCTGGGGCTCTGTGCTTTCTTTCGTTCTGAACAAGTGTTACTGTTTTCTGCACAAAAGCGATTCTGCGAAGCAATGTGAACACTTCTGTTTCCCAGGCACAGAGAAGGTGCTAGCAGGGAATTCTCTGCCTGCCTTTCCCCAGTGCTCTGCAAGCTCTCCAGGACAACATAAAATCTGGGGCTCTGTGCTTTCTTTCGTCTGAACAAGTGTTACTGTTTTCTGCACAAAAGCGATTCTGCGAAGCAATGTGAACAGGCACAGAGAAGGTGCTAGCAGGGAATTCTCTGCCTGCTTTTCCCCAGTGCTCTGCAATCTCTCCAGGACAACATAAAATCTGGGGCTCTGTGCTTTCTTTCGTTCTGAACAAGTGTTACTGTTTTCTGCACAAAAGCGATTCTGCCAAGCAATGTGAACACTTCTGCTTCCCAGGCACAGAGAAGGTGCTAGCAGGGAATTCTCTGCCTGCCTTTCCCCAGTGCTCTGCAAGCTCTCCAGGACAACATAAAATCTGGGGCTCTGTGCTTTCTTTCGTTCTGAACAAGTGTTACTGTTTTCTGCACAAAAGCGATTCTGCGAAGCAATGGGAACACTTCTGTTTCCCAGGCACAGAGAAGGTGCTAGCAGGGAATTCTCTGCCTGCTTTTCCCCAGTGCTCTGCAAGCTCTCCAGGACAACATAAAATCTGGGGCTCTGTGCTTTCTTTCGTCTGAACAAGTGTTACTGTTTTCTGCACAAAAGCGATTCTGCGAAGCAATGTGAACACTTCTGCTTCCCAGGCACAGAGAAGGTGCTAGCAGGGAATTCTCTGCCTGCTTTTCCCCAGTGCTCTGCAAGCTCTCCAGGACAACATAAAATCTGGGGCTCTGTGCTTTCTTTTGTTCTGAACAAGTGTTATTGTTTTCTGCACAAAAGCGATTCTGCGAAGCAATGTGAACAGGCACAGAGAAGGTGCTAGCAGGGAATTCTCTGCCTGCCTTTCCCCAGTGCTCTGCAAGCTCTCCAGGACAACATAAAATCTGGGGCTCTGTGCTTTCTTTCGTTCTGAACAAGTGTTACTGTTTTCTGCACAAAAGCGATTCTGCGAAGCAATGTGAACACTTCTGTTTCCCAGGAACAGAGAAGGTGCTAGCAGGTAATTCTCTGCCTGCTTTTCCCCAGTGCTCTGCAAGCTCTCCAGGACAACATAAAATCTGGGGCTCTGTGCTTTCTTTCGTTGTGAACAAGTGTTACTGTTTTCTGCACAAAAGCGATTCTGCGAAGCAATGTGAACAGGCACAGAGAAGGTGCTAGCAGGGAATTCTCTGCCTGCCTTTCCCCAGTGCTCTGCAAGCTCTCCAGGACAACAGCAAATATGGGGCTCTGTGCTTTCTTTCGTTCTGAACAAGTGTTATTGTTTTCTGCACAAAAGCGATTCTGCGAAGCAATGTGAACACTTCTGTTTCCCAGGCACAGAGAAGGTGCTAGCAGGGAATTCTCTGCCTGCTTTTCCCCAGTGCTCTGCAAGCTCTCCAGGACAACATAAAATCTGGGGCTCTGTGCTTTCTTTTGTTCTGAACAAGTGTTACTGTTTTCTGCACAAAAGCGATTCTGCCAAGCAATGTGAACAGGCACAGAAAAGGTGCTAGCAGGGAATTCTCTGCCTGCCTTTCCCCAGTGCTCTGCAAGCTCTCCAGGACAACATAAAATCTGGGGCTCTGTGCTTTCTTTCGTTCTGAACAAGTGTTACTGTTTTCTGCACAAAAGCGATTCTGCGAAGCAATGTGAACACTTCTGTTTCCCAGGAACAGAGAAGGTGCTAGCAGGGAATTCTCTGCCTGCTTTTCCCCAGTGCTCTGCAAGCTCTCCAGGACAACATAAAATCTGGGGCTCTGTGCTTTCTTTCGTCTGAACAAGTGTTACTGTTTTCTGCACAAAAGCGATTCAGCGAAGCAATGTGAACAGGCACAGAGAAGGTGCTAGCAGGGAATTCTCTGCCTGCCTTTCCCCAGTGCTCTGCAAGCTCTCCAGGACAACAGCAAATCTGGGGCTCTGTGCTTTCTTTCGTTCTGAACAAGTGTTACTGTTTTCTGCACAAAAGCGATTCTGCGAAGCAATGTGAACACTTCTGTTTCCCAGGCACAGAGAAGGTGCTAGCAGGGAATTCTCTGCCTGCTTTTCCCCAGTGCTCTGCAAGCTCTCCAGGACAACATAAAATCTGGGGCTCTGTGCTTTCTTTCGTCTGAACAAGTGTTACTGTTTTCTGCACAAAAGCGATTCTGCGAAGGATTGTGAACAGGCACAGAGAAGGTGCTAGCAGGGAATTCTCTGCCTGCTTTTCCCCAGTGCTCTGCAAGCTCTCCAGGACAACATAAAATCTGGGGCTCTGTGCTTTCCTTCGTTCTGAACAAGTGTTACTGTTTTCTGCACAAAAGCGATTCTGCGAAGCAATGGGAACACTTCTGTTTCCCAGGCACAGAGAAGGTGCTAGCAGGGAATTCTCTGCCTGCTTTTCCCCAGTGCTCTGCAAGCTCTCCAGGACAACATAAAATCTGGGGCTCTGTGCTTTCTTTCGTCTGAACAAGTGTTACTGTTTTCTGCACAAAAGCGATTCTGCGAAGCAATGTGAACACTTCTGCTTCCCAGGCACAGAGAAGGTGCTAGCAGGGAATTCTCTGCCTGCCTTTCCCCAGTGCTCTGCAAGCTCTCCAGGACAACATAAAATCTGGGGCTCTGTGCTTTCTTTCGTTCTGAACAAGTGTTACTGTTTTCTGCACAAAAGCGATTCTGCGAAGCAATGTGAACACTTCTGTTTCCCAGGAACAGAGAAGGTGCTAGCAGGGAATTCTCTGCCTGCTTTTCCCCAGTGCTCTGCAAGCTCTCCAGGACAACATAAAATCTGGGGCTCTGTGCTTTCTTTCGTTCTGAACAAGTGTTACTGTTTTCTGCACAAAGGCGATTCTGCGAAGCAATGTGAACACTTCTGTTTCCCAGGCACAGAGAAGGTGCTAGCAGGGAATTCTCTGCCTGCTTTTCCCCAGTGCTCTGCAAGCTCTCCAGGACAACAGCAAATCTGGGGCTCTGTGCTTTCTTTCGTTCTGAACAAGTGTTACTGTTTTCTGCACAAAAGCGATTCTGCGAAGCAATGTGAACAGGCACAGAGAAGGTGCTAGCAGGGAATTCTCTGCCTGCTTTTCCCCAGTGCTCTGCAAGCTCTCCAGGACAACAGCAAATATGGGGCTCTGTGCTTTCTTTCGTTCTGAACAAGTGTTACTGTTTTCTGCACAAAAGCGATTCTGCGAAGCAATGTGAACACTTCTGTTTCCCAGGCACAGAGAAGGTGCTACCAGGGAATTCTCTGCCTGCTTTTCCCCAGTGCTCTGCAAGCTCTCCAGGACAACATAAAATCTGGGGCTCTGTGCTTTCTTTCGTTCTGAACAAGTGTTACTGTTTTCTGCACAAAAGCGATTCTGCGAAGCAATGGGAACACTTCTGCTTCCCAGGCACAGAGAAGGTGCTAGCAGGGAATTCTCTGCCTGCTTTTCCCCAGTGCTCTGCAATCTCTCCAGGACAACATAAAATCTGGGGCTCTGTGCTTTCTTTCGTTCTGAACAAGTGTTACTGTTTTCTGCACAAAAGCGATTCTGCCAAGCAATGTGAACACTTCTGCTTCCCAGGCACAGAGAAGGTGCTAGCAGGGAATTCTCTGCCTGCCTTTCCCCAGTGCTCTGCAAGCTCTCCAGGACAACATAAAATCTGGGGCTCTGTGCTTTCTTTCGTCTGAACAAGTGTTACTGTTTTCTGCACAAAAGCGATTCTGCGAAGCAATGTGAACAGGCACAGAGAAGGTGCTAGCAGGGAATTCTCTG
Source organism: Strix uralensis (assembly GCF_047716275.1). Classification (NCBI taxonomy): domain Eukaryota; kingdom Metazoa; phylum Chordata; class Aves; order Strigiformes; family Strigidae; genus Strix; species Strix uralensis. The sequence continues at coordinate 216,178 of NC_133991.1, read as the reverse complement.
CCTGCTTTTCCCCAGTGCTCTGCAAGCTCTCCAGGACAACAGCAAATATGGGGCTCTGTGCTTTCTTTCGTTCTGAACAAGTGTTACTGTTTTCTGCACAAAAGCGATTCTGCGAAGCAATGTGAACACTTCTGCTTCCCAGGCACAGAGAAGGTGCTAGCAGGGAATTCTCTGCCTGCTTTTCCCCAGTGCTCTGCAAGCTCTCCAGGACAACATAAAATCTGGGGCTCTGTGCTTTCTTTCGTCTGAACAAGTGTTACTGTTTTCTGCACAAAAGCGATTCTGCGAAGCAATGGGAACACTTCTGTTTCCCAGGCACAGAGAAGGTGCTAGCAGGGAATTCTCTGCCTGCTTTTCCCCAGTGCTCTGCAAGCTCTCCAGGACAACATAAAATCTGGGGCTCTGTGCTTTCTTTCGTCTGAACAAGTGTTACTGTTTTCTGCACAAAAGCGATTCTGCGAAGCAATGTGAACACTTCTGCTTCCCAGGCACAGAGAAGGTGCTAGCAGGGAATTCTCTGCCTGCTTTTCCCCAGTGCTCTGCAAGCTCTCCAGGACAACATAAAATCTGGGGCTCTGTGCTTTCTTTTGTTCTGAACAAGTGTTATTGTTTTCTGCACAAAAGCGATTCTGCGAAGCAATGTGAACAGGCACAGAGAAGGTGCTAGCAGGGAATTCTCTGCCTGCCTTTCCCCAGTGCTCTGCAAGCTCTCCAGGACAACATAAAATCTGGGGCTCTGTGCTTTCTTTCGTTCTGAACAAGTGTTACTGTTTTCTGCACAAAAGCGATTCTGCGAAGCAATGTGAACACTTCTGTTTCCCAGGAACAGAGAAGGTGCTAGCAGGTAATTCTCTGCCTGCTTTTCCCCAGTGCTCTGCAAGCTCTCCAGGACAACATAAAATCTGGGGCTCTGTGCTTTCTTTCGTTGTGAACAAGTGTTACTGTTTTCTGCACAAAAGCGATTCTGCGAAGCAATGTGAACAGGCACAGAGAAGGTGCTAGCAGGGAATTCTCTGCCTGCCTTTCCCCAGTGCTCTGCAAGCTCTCCAGGACAACAGCAAATCTGGGGCTCTGTGCTTTCTTTCGTTCTGAACAAGTGTTATTGTTTTCTGCACAAAAGCGATTCTGCGAAGCAATGTGAACACTTCTGTTTCCCAGGCACAGAGAAGGTGCTAGCAGGGAATTCTCTGCCTGCTTTTCCCCAGTGCTCTGCAAGCTCTCCAGGACAACATAAAATCTGGGGCTCTGTGCTTTCTTTTGTTCTGAACAAGTGTTACTGTTTTCTGCACAAAAGCGATTCTGCCAAGCAATGTGAACAGGCACAGAAAAGGTGCTAGCAGGGAATTCTCTGCCTGCCTTTCCCCAGTGCTCTGCAAGCTCTCCAGGACAACATAAAATCTGGGGCTCTGTGCTTTCTTTCGTTCTGAACAAGTGTTACTGTTTTCTGCACAAAAGCGATTCTGCGAAGCAATGTGAACACTTCTGTTTCCCAGGAACAGAGAAGGTGCTAGCAGGGAATTCTCTGCCTGCTTTTCCCCAGTGCTCTGCAAGCTCTCCAGGACAACATAAAATCTGGGGCTCTGTGCTTTCTTTCGTCTGAACAAGTGTTACTGTTTTCTGCACAAAGGCGATTCTGCGAAGCAATGTGAACACTTCTGTTTCCCAGGCACAGAGAAGGTGCTAGCAGGGAATTCTCTGCCTGCCCTTCCCCAGTGCTCTGCAAGCTCTCCAGGACAACATAAAATCTGGGGCTCTGTGCTTTCTTTCGTCTGAACAAGTGTTACTGTTTTCTGCACAAAAGCGATTCAGCGAAGCAATGTGAACAGGCACAGAGAAGGTGCTAGCAGGGAATTCTCTGCCTGCCTTTCCCCAGTGCTCTGCAAGCTCTCCAGGACAACATAAAATCTGGGGCTCTGTGCTTTCTTTCGTTCTGAACAAGTGTTACTGTTTTCTGCACAAAAGCGATTCTGCGAAGCAATGTGAACACTTCTGTTTCCCAGGCACAGAGAAGGTGCTAGCAGGGAATTCTCTGCCTGCTTTTCCCCAGTGCTCTGCAAGCTCTCCAGGACAACATAAAATCTGGGGCTCTGTGCTTTCTTTCTGCTGAACAAGTGTTACTGTTTTCTGCACAAAAGCGATTCTGCGAAGCAATGTGAACAGGCACAGAGAAGGTGCTAGCAGGGAATTCTCTGCCTGCCTTTCCCCAGTGCTCTGCAAGCTCTCCAGGACAACAGCAAATCTGGGGCTCTGTGCTTTCTTTCGTTCTGAACAAGTGTTACTGTTTTCTGCACAAAAGCGATTCTGCGAAGCAATGTGAACACTTCTGTTTCCCAGGCACAGAGAAGGTGCTAGCAGGGAATTCTCTGCCTGCTTTTCCCCAGTGCTCTGCAAGCTCTCCAGGACAACATAAAATCTGGGGCTCTGTGCTTTCTTTCGTCTGAACAAGTGTTACTGTTTTCTGCACAAAAGCGATTCTGCGAAGGATTGTGAACAGGCACAGAGAAGGTGCTAGCAGGGAATTCTCTGCCTGCTTTTCCCCAGTGCTCTGCAAGCTCTCCAGGACAACATAAAATCTGGGGCTCTGTGCTTTCCTTCGTTCTGAACAAGTGTTACTGTTTTCTGCACAAAAGCGATTCTGCGAAGCAATGGGAACACTTCTGTTTCCCAGGCACAGAGAAGGTGCTAGCAGGGAATTCTCTGCCTGCTTTTCCCCAGTGCTCTGCAAGCTCTCCAGGACAACATAAAATCTGGGGCTCTGTGCTTTCTTTCGTCTGAACAAGTGTTACTGTTTTCTGCACAAAAGCGATTCTGCGAAGCAATGTGAACACTTCTGCTTCCCAGGCACAGAGAAGGTGCTAGCAGGGAATTCTCTGCCTGCCTTTCCCCAGTGCTCTGCAAGCTCTCCAGGACAACATAAAATCTGGGGCTCTGTGCTTTCTTTCGTTCTGAACAAGTGTTACTGTTTTCTGCACAAAAGCGATTCTGCGAAGCAATGTGAACACTTCTGTTTCCCAGGAACAGAGAAGGTGCTAGCAGGGAATTCTCTGCCTGCTTTTCCCCAGTGCTCTGCAAGCTCTCCAGGACAACATAAAATCTGGGGCTCTGTGCTTTCTTTCGTCTGAACAAGTGTTACTGTTTTCTGCACAAAGGCGATTCTGCGAAGCAATGTGAACACTTCTGTTTCCCAGGCACAGAGAAGGTGCTAGCAGGGAATTCTCTGCCTGCTTTTCCCCAGTGCTCTGCAAGCTCTCCAGGACAACATAAAATCTGGGGCTCTGTGCTTTCTTTCGTCTGAACAAGTGTTACTGTTTTCTGCACAAAAGCGATTCTGCGAAGCAATGTGAACACTTCTGCTTCCCAGGCACAGAGAAGGTGCTAGCAGGGAATTCTCTGCCTGCTTTTCCCCAGTGCTCTGCAAGCTCTCCAGGACAACATAAAATCTGGGGCTCTGTGCTTTCTTTTGTTCTGAACAAGTGTTATTGTTTTTGCACAAAAGCGATTCTGCGAAGCAATGTGAACAGGCACAGAGAAGGTGCTAGCAGGGAATTCTCTGCCTGCCTTTCCCCAGTGCTCTGCAAGCTCTCCAGGACAACATAAAATCTGGGGCTCTGTGCTTTCTTTCGTTCTGAACAAGTGTTACTGTTTTCTGCACAAAAGCGATTCTGCGAAGCAATGTGAACACTTCTGTTTCCCAGGAACAGAGAAGGTGCTAGCAGGTAATTCTCTGCCTGCTTTTCCCCAGTGCTCTGCAAGCTCTCCAGGACAACATAAAATCTGGGGCTCTGTGCTTTCTTTCGTTCTGAACAAGTGTTACTGTTTTCTGCACAAAAGCGATTCTGCGAAGCAATGTGAACACTTCTGTTTCCCAGGCACAGAGAAGGTGCTAGCAGGGAATTCTCTGCCTGCTTTTCCCCAGTGCTCTGCAAGCTCTCCAGGACAACATAAAATCTGGGGCTCTGTGCTTTCTTTTGTTCTGAACAAGTGTTACTGTTTTCTGCACAAAAGCGATTCTGCCAAGCAATGTGAACAGGCACAGAAAAGGTGCTAGCAGGGAATTCTCTGCCTGCCTTTCCCCAGTGCTCTGCAAGCTCTCCAGGACAACATAAAATCTGGGGCTCTGTGCTTTCTTTCGTTCTGAACAAGTGTTACTGTTTTCTGCACAAAAGCGATTCTGCGAAGCAATGTGAACACTTCTGTTTCCCAGGAACAGAGAAGGTGCTAGCAGGGAATTCTCTGCCTGCTTTTCCCCAGTGCTCTGCAAGCTCTCCAGGACAACATAAAATCTGGGGCTCTGTGCTTTCTTTCGTCTGAACAAGTGTTACTGTTTTCTGCACAAAGGCGATTCTGCGAAGCAATGTGAACACTTCTGTTTCCCAGGAACAGAGAAGGTGCTAGCAGGGAATTCTCTGCCTGCTTTTCCCCAGTGCTCTGCAAGCTCTCCAGGACAACATAAAATCTGGGGCTCTGTGCTTTCTTTCGTCTGAACAAGTGTTACTGTTTTCTGCACAAAAGCGATTCTGCGAAGCAATGTGAACAGGCACAGAGAAGGTGCTAGCAGGGAATTCTCTGCCTGCTTTTCCCCAGTGCTCTGCAAGCTCTCCAGGACAACATAAAATCTGGGGCTCTGTGCTTTCTTTTGTTCTGAACAAGTGTTATTGTTTTCTGCACAAAAGCGATTCTGCGAAGCAATGTGAACAGGCACAGAGAAGGTGCTAGCAGGGAATTCTCTGCCTGCCTTTCCCCAGTGCTCTGCAAGCTCTCCAGGACAACAGCAAATCTGGGGCTCTGTGCTTTCTTTCGTTCTGAACAAGTGTTACTGTTTTCTGCACAAAAGCGATTCTGCGAAGCAATGTGAACACTTCTGTTTCCCAGGAACAGAGAAGGTGCTAGCAGGTAATTCTCTGCCTGCTTTTCCCCAGTGCTCTGCAAGCTCTCCAGGACAACATAAAATCTGGGGCTCTGTGCTTTCTTTCGTTCTGAACAAGTGTTACTGTTTTCTGCACAAAAGCGATTCTGCGAAGCAATGTGAACAGGCACAGAGAAGGTGCTAGCAGGGAATTCTCTGCCTGCCTTTCCCCAGTGCTCTGCAAGCTCTCCAGGACAACAGCAAATCTGGGGCTCTGTGCTTTCTTTCGTTCTGAACAAGTGTTACTGTTTTCTGCACAAAAGCGATTCTGCGAAGCAATGTGAACACTTCTGTTTCCCAGGAACAGAGAAGGTGCTAGCAGGGAATTCTCTGCCTGCTTTTCCCCAGTGCTCTGCAAGCTCTCCAGGACAACATAAAATCTGGGGCTCTGTGCTTTCTTTCTGCTGAACAAGTGTTACTGTTTTCTGCACAAAAGCGATTCTGCGAAGCAATGTGAACAGGCACAGAGAAGGTGCTAGCAGGGAATTCTCTGCCTGCCTTTCCCCAGTGCTCTGCAAGCTCTCCAGGACAACAGCAAATCTGGGGCTCTGTGCTTTCTTTCGTTCTGAACAAGTGTTACTGTTTTCTGCACAAAAGCGATTCTGCGAAGCAATGTGAACACTTCTGTTTCCCAGGCACAGAGAAGGTGCTAGCAGGGAATTCTCTGCCTGCTTTTCCCCAGTGCTCTGCAAGCTCTCCAGGACAACATAAAATCTGGGGCTCTGTGCTTTCTTTCGTCTGAACAAGTGTTACTGTTTTCTGCACAAAAGCGATTCTGCGAAGGATTGTGAACAGGCACAGAGAAGGTGCTAGCAGGGAATTCTCTGCCTGCTTTTCCCCAGTGCTCTGCAAGCTCTCCAGGACAACATAAAATCTGGGGCTCTGTGCTTTCTTTCGTTCTGAACAAGTGTTACTGTTTTCTGCACAAAAGCGATTCTGCGAAGGAATGTGAACAGGCACAGAGAAGGTGCTAGCAGGGAATTCTCTGCCTGCCTTTCCCCAGTGCTCTGCAAGCTCTCCAGGACAACATAAAATCTGGGGCTCTGTGCTTTCTTTCGTTCTGAACAAGTGTTACTGTTTTCTTCACAAAAGCGATTCTGCGAAGCAATGTGAACACTTCTGTTTCCCAGGCACAGAGAAGGTGCTAGCAGGGAATTCTCTGCCTTCTTTTCCCAGTTCTCTGCAAGCTCTCAAGAACAACATAAAATCTGGGGCTCTGTGCTTTCTTTCGTTCTGAACAATTGTTACTGTTTTCTGCACAAAAGCGATTCTGCGAAGCAATGTGAACACTTCTGTTTCCCAGGCACAGAGAAGGTGCTAGCAGGGAATTCTCTGCCTTCTTTTCCCAGTTCTCTGCAAGCTCTCAAGAACAACATAAAATCTAGGGCTCTGTGCTTTCTTTCGTTCTGAACAATTGTTACTGTTTTCTGCACAAAAGCGATTCTGCGAAGCAATGTGAACACTTCTGCTTCCCAGGCACAGAGAAGGTGCTAGCAGGGAATTCTCTGCCTGCTTTTCCCCAGTGCTCTGCAAGCTCTCCAGGACAACATAAAATCTGGGGCTCTGTGCTTTCTTTCGTTGTGAACAAGTGTTACTGTTTTCTGCACAAAAGCGATTCTGCGAAGCAATGTGAACACTTCTGTTTCCCAGGCACAGAGAAGGTGCTAGCAGGGAATTCTCTGCCTGCTTTTCCCCAGTGCTCTGCAAGCTCTCCAGGACAACATAAAATCTGGGGCTCTGTGCTTTCTTTTGTTCTGAACAAGTGTTACTGTTTTCTGCACAAAAGCGATTCTGCCAAGCAATGTGAACAGGCACAGAAAAGGTGCTAGCAGGGAATTCTCTGCCTGCCTTTCCCCAGTGCTCTGCAAGCTCTCCAGGACAACATAGAATCTGGGGCTCTGTGCTTTCTTTTGTTCTGAACAAGTGTTAGGGTTTTCTGCACAAAAGCGATTCTGCGAAGCAATGTGAAGACTTCTGCTTCCCAGGCACAGAGAAGGTGCTAGCACGGAATTCTCTGCCTGCCTTTCCCCAGTGCTCTGCAAGCTCTCCAGGACAACATAAAATCTGGGGCTCTGTGCTTTCTTTCGTCTGAACAAGTGTTACTGTTTTCTGCACAAAAGCGATTCAGCGAAGCAATGTGAACAGGCACAGAGAAGGTGCTAGCAGGGAATTCTCTGCCTGCCTTTCCCCAGTGCTCTGCAAGCTCTCCAGGACAACATAAAATCTGGGGCTCTGTGCTTTATTTCGTTCTGAACAAGTGTTACTGTTTTCTGCACAAAAGCGATTCTGCGAAGCAATGTGAACACTTCTGTTTCCCAGGAACAGAGAAGGTGCTAGCAGGTAATTCTCTGCCTGCTTTTCCCCAGTGCTCTGCAAGCTCTCCAGGACAACATAAAATCTGGGGCTCTGTGCTTTCTTTCGTCTGAACAAGTGTTACTGTTTTCTGCACAAAAGCGATTCAGCGAAGCAATGTGAACAGGCACAGAGAAGGTGCTAGCAGGGAATTCTCTGCCTGCCTTTCCCCAGTGCTCTGCAAGCTCTCCAGGACAACATAAAATCTGGGGCTCTGTGCTTTATTTCGTTCTGAACAAGTGTTACTGTTTTCTGCACAAAAGCGATTCTGCGAAGCAATGTGAACACTTCTGTTTCCCAGGAACAGAGAAGGTGCTAGCAGGTAATTCTCTGCCTGCTTTTCCCCAGTGCTCTGCAAGCTCTCCAGGACAACATAAAATCTGGGGCTCTGTGCTTTCTTTCGTTCTGAACAAGTGTTACTGTTTTCTGCACAAAAGCGATTCTGCGAAGCAATGTGAACAGGCACAGAGAAGGTGCTAGCAGGGAATTCTCTGCCTGCCTTTCCCCAGTGCTCTGCAAGCTCTCCAGGACAACAGCAAATCTGGGGCTCTGTGCTTTCTTTCGTTCTGAACAAGTGTTACTGTTTTCTGCACAAAAGCGATTCTGCGAAGCAATGTGAACACTTCTGTTTCCCAGGAACAGAGAAGGTGCTAGCAGGGAATTCTCTGCCTGCTTTTCCCCAGTGCTCTGCAAGCTCTCCAGGACAACATAAAATCTGGGGCTCTGTGCTTTCTTTCTGCTGAACAAGTGTTACTGTTTTCTGCACAAAAGCGATTCTGCGAAGCAATGTGAACAGGCACAGAGAAGGTGCTAGCAGGGAATTCTCTGCCTGCCTTTCCCCAGTGCTCTGCAAGCTCTCCAGGACAACAGCAAATCTGGGGCTCTGTGCTTTCTTTCGTTCTGAACAAGTGTTACTGTTTTCTGCACAAAAGCGATTCTGCGAAGCAATGTGAACACTTCTGTTTCCCAGGCACAGAGAAGGTGCTAGCAGGGAATTCTCTGCCTGCTTTTCCCCAGTGCTCTGCAAGCTCTCCAGGACAACATAAAATCTGGGGCTCTGTGCTTTCTTTCGTCTGAACAAGTGTTACTGTTTTCTGCACAAAAGCGATTCTGCGAAGGATTGTGAACAGGCACAGAGAAGGTGCTAGCAGGGAATTCTCTGCCTGCTTTTCCCCAGTGCTCTGCAAGCTCTCCAGGACAACATAAAATCTGGGGCTCTGTGCTTTCTTTCGTTCTGAACAAGTGTTACTGTTTTCTGCACAAAAGCGATTCTGCGAAGGAATGTGAACAGGCACAGAGAAGGTGCTAGCAGGGAATTCTCTGCCTGCCTTTCCCCAGTGCTCTGCAAGCTCTCCAGGACAACATAAAATCTGGGGCTCTGTGCTTTCTTTCGTTCTGAACAAGTGTTACTGTTTTCTTCACAAAAGCGATTCTGCGAAGCAATGTGAACACTTCTGTTTCCCAGGCACAGAGAAGGTGCTAGCAGGGAATTCTCTGCCTTCTTTTCCCAGTTCTCTGCAAGCTCTCAAGAACAACATAAAATCTGGGGCTCTGTGCTTTCTTTCGTTCTGAACAATTGTTACTGTTTTCTGCACAAAAGCGATTCTGCGAAGCAATGTGAACACTTCTGTTTCCCAGGCACAGAGAAGGTGCTAGCAGGGAATTCTCTGCCTTCTTTTCCCAGTTCTCTGCAAGCTCTCAAGAACAACATAAAATCTGGGGCTCTGTGCTTTCTTTCGTTCTGAACAATTGTTACTGTTTTCTGCACAAAAGCGATTCTGCGAAGCAATGTGAACACTTCTGCTTCCCAGGCACAGAGAAGGTGCTAGCAGGGAATTCTCTGCCTGCTTTTCCCCAGTGCTCTGCAAGCTCTCCAGGACAACATAAAATCTGGGGCTCTGTGCTTTCTTTCGTTGTGAACAAGTGTTACTGTTTTCTGCACAAAAGCGATTCTGCGAAGCAATGTGAACACTTCTGTTTCCCAGGCACAGAGAAGGTGCTAGCAGGGAATTCTCTGCCTGCTTTTCCCCAGTGCTCTGCAAGCTCTCCAGGACAACATAAAATCTGGGGCTCTGTGCTTTCTTTTGTTCTGAACAAGTGTTACTGTTTTCTGCACAAAAGCGATTCTGCCAAGCAATGTGAACAGGCACAGAAAAGGTGCTAGCAGGGAATTCTCTGCCTGCCTTTCCCCAGTGCTCTGCAAGCTCTCCAGGACAACATAGAATCTGGGGCTCTGTGCTTTCTTTTGTTCTGAACAAGTGTTAGGGTTTTCTGCACAAAAGCGATTCTGCGAAGCAATGTGAAGACTTCTGCTTCCCAGGCACAGAGAAGGTGCTAGCACGGAATTCTCTGCCTGCCTTTCCCCAGTGCTCTGCAAGCTCTCCAGGACAACATAAAATCTGGGGCTCTGTGCTTTCTTTCGTCTGAACAAGTGTTAATGTTTTCTGCACAAAAGCGATTCAGCGAAGCAATGTGAACAGGCACAGAGAAGGTGCTAGCAGGGAATTCTCTGCCTGCCTTTCCCCAGTGCTCTGCAAGCTCTCCAGGACAACATAAAATCTGGGGCTCTGTGCTTTCTTTCGTTCTGAACAAGTGTTACTGTTTTCTTCACAAAAGCGATTCTGCGAAGCAATGTGAACACTTCTGTTTCCCGGGCACAGAGAAGGTGCTAGCAGGGAATTCTCTGCCTGCTTTTCCCCAGTGCTCTGCAAGCTCTCCAGGACAACATAAAATCTGGGGCTCTGTGCTTTCTTTCGTTCTGAACAAGTGTTACTGTTTTCTGCACAAAAGCGATTCTGCGAAGCAATGTGAACACTTCTGCTTCCCAGGCACAGAGAAGGTGCTAGCAGGGAATTCTCTGCCTGCTTTTCCCCAGTGCTCTGCAAGCTCTCCAGGACAACATAAAATCTGGGGCTCTGTGCTTTCTTTCGTTCTGAACAAGTGTTACTGTTTTCTGCACAAAAGCGATTCTGCGAAGCAATGGGAACACTTCTGTTTCCCAGGCACAGAGAAGGTGCTAGCAGGGAATTCTCTGCCTGCCTTTCCCCAGTGCTCTGCAAGCTCTCCAGGACAACATAAAATCTGGGGCTCTGTGCTTTCTTTTGTTCTGAACAAGTGTTACTGTTTTCTGCACAAAAGCGATTCTGCCAAGCAATGTGAACAGGCACAGAAAAGGTGCTAGCAGGGAATTCTCTGCCTGCCTTTCCCCAGTGCTCTGCAAGCTCTCCAGGACAACATAAAATCTGGGGCTCTGTGCTTTCTTTCGTTCTGAACAAGTGTTACTGTTTTCTGCACAAAAGCGATTCTGCGAAGCAATGTGAACACTTCTGTTTCCCAGGAACAGAGAAGGTGCTAGCAGGGAATTCTCTGCCTGCTTTTCCCCAGTGCTCTGCAAGCTCTCCAGGACAACATAAAATCTGGGGCTCTCTGCTTTCTTTCGTTGTGAACAAGTGTTACTGTTTTCTGCACAAAGGCGATTCTGCGAAGCAATGTGAACACTTCTGTTTCCCAGGCACAGAGAAGGTGCTAGCAGGGAATTCTCTGCCTGCCCTTCCCCAGTGCTCTGCAAGCTCTCCAGGACAACATAAAATCTGGGGCTCTGTGCTTTCTTTCGTCTGAACAAGTGTTACTGTTTTCTGCACAAAAGCGATTCAGCGAAGCAATGTGAACAGGCACAGAGAAGGTGCTAGCAGGGAATTCTCTGCCTGCCTTTCCCCAGTGCTCTGCAAGCTCTCCAGGACAACATAAAATCTGGGGCTCTGTGCTTTCTTTCGTTCTGAACAAGTGTTACTGTTTTCTGCACAAAAGCGATTCTGCGAAGCAATGTGAACACTTCTGTTTCCCAGGCACAGAGAAGGTGCTAGCAGGGAATTCTCTGCCTTCTTTTCCCAGTTCTCTGCAAGCTCTCAAGAACAACATAAAATCTGGGGCTCTGTGCTTTCTTTCGTTCTGAACAATTGTTACTGTTTTCTGCACAAAAGCGATTCTGCGAAGCAATGTGAACACTTCTGTTTCCCAGGAACAGAGAAGGTGCTAGCAGGGAATTCTCTGCCTGCTTTTCCCCAGTGCTCTGCAAGCTCTCCAGGACAACATAAAATCTGGGGCTCTGTGCTTTCTTTCGTTGTGAACAAGTGTTACTGTTTTCTGCACAAAAGCGATTCTGCGAAGCAATGTGAACATTTCTGCTTCCCAGGCACAGAGAAGGTGCTAGCAGGGAATTCTCTGCCTGCCTTTCCCCAGTGCTCTGCAAGCTCTCCAGGACAACAGCAAATCTGGGGCTCTGTGCTTTCTTTCGTTCTGAACAAGTGTTACTGTTTTCTGCACAAAAGCGATTCTGCGAAGCAATGGGAACACTTCTGTTTCCCAGGAACAGAGAAGGTGCTAGCAGGGAATTCTCTGCCTGCTTTTCCCCAGTGCTCTGCAAGCTCTCCAGGACAACATAAAATCTGGGGCTCTGTGCTTTCTTTCTGCTGAACAAGTGTTACTGTTTTCTGCACAAAAGCGATTCTGCGAAGCAATGTGAACAGGCACAGAGAAGGTGCTAGCAGGGAATTCTCTGCCTGACTTTCCCCAGTGCTCTGCAAGCTCTCCAGGACAACAGCAAATCTGGGGCTCTGTGCTTTCTTTCGTTCTGAACAAGTGTTACTGTTTTCTGCACAAAAGCGATTCTGCGAAGCAATGGGAACACTTCTGTTTCCCAGGCACAGAGAAGGTGCTAGCAGGGAATTCTCTGCCTGCTTTTCCCCAGTGCTCTGCAAGCTCTCCAGGACAACATAAAATCTGGGGCTCTGTGCTTTCTTTCGTCTGAACAAGTGTTACTGTTTTCTGCACAAAAGCGATTCTGCGAAGGATTGTGAACAGGCACAGAGAAGGTGCTAGCAGGGAATTCTCTGCCTGCTTTTCCCCAGTGCTCTGCAAGCTCTCCAGGACAACATAAAATCTGGGGCTCTGTGCTTTCTTTCGTTCTGAACAAGTGTTACTGTTTTCTGCACAAAAGCGATTCTGCGAAGGAATGTGAACAGGCACAGAGAAGGTGCTAGCAGGGAATTCTCTGCCTGCCTTTCCCCAGTGCTCTGCAAGCTCTCCAGGACAACATAAAATCTGGGGCTCTGTGCTTTCTTTCGTTCTGAACAAGTGTTACTGTTTTCTGCACAAAAGCGATTCTGCGAAGCAATGTGAACACTTCTGTTTCCCAGGCACAGAGAAGGTGCTAGCAGGGAATTCTCTGCCTTCTTTTCCCAGTTCTCTGCAAGCACTCCAGGACAACATAAAATCTGGGGCTCTGTGCTTTCTTTCGTTCTGAACAAGTGTTACTGTTTTCTGCACAAAAGCGATTCTGCGAAGCAATGGGAACACTTCTGTTTCCCAGGCACAGAGAAGGTGCTAGCAGGGAATTCTCTGCCTGCCTTTCCCCAGTGCTCTGCAAGCTCTCCAGGACAACATAAAATCTGGGGCTCTGTGCTTTCTTTTGTTCTGAACAAGTGTTACTGTTTTCTGCACAAAAGCGATTCTGCCAAGCAATGTGAACAGGCACAGAGAAGGTGCTAGCAGGGAATTCTCTGCCTGCCTTTCCCCAGTGCTCTGCAAGCTCTCCAGGACAACATAAAATCTGGGGCTCTGTGCTTTCTTTCGTTCTGAACAAGTGTTACTGTTTTCTGCACAAAAGCGATTCTGCGAAGCAATGTGAACACTTCTGTTTCCCAGGCACAGAGAAGGTGCTAGCAGGGAATTCTCTGCCTTCTTTTCCCAGTTCTCTGCAAGCACTCCAGGACAACATAAAATCTGGGGCTCTGTGCTTTCTTTCGTTCTGAACAATTGTTACTGTTTTCTGCACAAAAGCGATTCTGCGAAGCAATGTGAACACTTCTGTTTCCCAGGAACAGAGAAGGTGCTAGCAGGGAATTCTCTGCCTGCTTTTCCCCAGTGCTCTGCAAGCTCTCCAGGACAACATAAAATCTGGGGCTCTGTGCTTTCTTTCGTTGTGAACAAGTGTTACTGTTTTCTGCACAAAAGCGATTCTGCGAAGCAATGTGAACACTTCTGTTTCCCAGGCACAGAGAAGGTGCTAGCAGGGAATTCTCTGCCTGCTTTTCCCCAGTGCTCTGCAAGCTCTCCAGGACAACATAAAATCTGGGGCTCTGTGCTTTCTTTTGTTCTGAACAAGTGTTACTGTTTTCTGCACAAAAGCGATTCTGCCAAGCAATGTGAACAGGCACAGAAAAGGTGCTAGCAGGGAATTCTCTGCCTGCCTTTCCCCAGTGCTCTGCAAGCTCTCCAGGACAACATAGAATCTGGGGCTCTGTGCTTTCTTTTGTTCTGAACAAGTGTTAGGGTTTTCTGCACAAAAGCGATTCTGCGAAGCAATGTGAAGACTTCTGCTTCCCAGGCACAGAGAAGGTGCTAGCACGGAATTCTCTGCCTGCCTTTCCCCAGTGCTCTGCAAGCTCTCCAGGACAACATAAAATCTGGGGCTCTGTGCTTTCTTTCGTCTGAACAAGTGTTACTGTTTTCTGCACAAAAGCGATTCAGCGAAGCAATGTGAACAGGCACAGAGAAGGTGCTAGCAGGGAATTCTCTGCCTGCCTTTCCCCAGTGCTCTGCAAGCTCTCCAGGACAACATAAAATCTGGGGCTCTGTGCTTTCTTTCGTTCTGAACAAGTGTTACTGTTTTCTGCACAAAAGCGATTCTGCGAAGCAATGTGAACACTTCTGTTTCCCGGGCACAGAGAAGGTGCTAGCAGGGAATTCTCTGCCTGCTTTTCCCCAGTGCTCTGCAAGCTCTCCAGGACAACATAAAATCTGGGGCTCTGTGCTTTCTTTCGTTCTGAACAAGTGTTACTGTTTTCTGCACAAAAGCGATTCTGCGAAGCAATGTGAACAGGCACAGAGAAGGTGCTAGCAGGGAATTCTCTGCCTGCCTTTCCCCAGTGCTCTGCAAGCTCTCCAGGACAACAGCAAATCTGGGGCTCTGTGCTTTCTTTCGTTCTGAACAAGTGTTACTGTTTTCTGCACAAAAGCGATTCTGCGAAGCAATGGGAACACTTCTGTTTCCCAGGCACAGAGAAGGTGCTAGCAGGGAATTCTCTGCCTGCTTTTCCCCAGTGCTCTGCAAGCTCTCCAGGACAACATAGAATCTGGGGCTCTGTGCTTTCTTTCGTTCTGAACAAGTGTTACTGTTTTCTGCACAAAAGCGATTCTGCGAAGCAATGTGAACAGGCACAGAGAAGGTGCTAGCAGGGAATTCTCTGCCTGCCTTTCCCCAGTGCTCTGCAAGCTCTCCAGGACAACAGCAAATCTGGGGCTCTGTGCTTTCTTTCGTTCTGAACAAGTGTTACTGTTTTCTGCACAAAAGCGATTCTGCGAAGCAATGGGAACACTTCTGTTTCCCAGGCACAGAGAAGGTGCTAGCAGGGAATTCTCTGCCTGCTTTTCCCCAGTGCTCTGCAAGCTCTCCAGGACAACATAGAATCTGGGGCTCTGTGCTTTCTTTCGTTCTGAACAAGTGTTACTGTTTTCTGCACAAAAGTGATTCTGCGAAGCAATGTGAACATTTCTGCTTCCCAGGCACAGAGAAGGTGCTAGCAGGGAATTCTCTGCCTGCCTTTCCCCAGTGCTCTGCAAGCTCTCCAGGACAACAGCAAATCTGGGGCTCTGTGCTTTCTTTCGTTCTGAACAAGTGTTACTGTTTTCTGCACAAAAGCGATTCTGCGAAGCAATGGGAACACTTCTGTTTCCCAGGAACAGAGAAGGTGCTAGCAGGGAATTCTCTGCCTGCTTTTCCCCAGTGCTCTGCAAGCTCTCCAGGACAACATAAAATCTGGGGCTCTGTGCTTTCTTTCTGCTGAACAAGTGTTACTGTTTTCTGCACAAAAGCGATTCTGCGAAGGAATGTGAACAGGCACAGAGAAGGTGCTAGCAGGGAATTCTCTGCCTGCCTTTCCCCAGTGCTCTGCAAGCTCTCCAGGACAACATAAAATCTGGGGCTCTGTGCTTTCTTTCGTTCTGAACAAGTGTTACTGTTTTCTGCACAAAAGCGATTCTGCGAAGCAATGTGAACACTTCTGTTTCCCAGGCACAGAGAAGGTGCTAGCAGGGAATTCTCTGCCTTCTTTTCCCAGTTCTCTGCAAGCTCTCCAGGACAACATAAAATCTGGGGCTCTGTGCTTTCTTTCGTTCTGAACAATTGTTACTGTTTTCTGCACAAAAGCGATTCTGCGAAGCAATGTGAACACTTCTGTTTCCCAGGAACAGAGAAGGTGCTAGCAGGGAATTCTCTGCCTGCTTTTCCCCAGTGCTCTGCAAGCTCTCCAGGACAACATAAAATCTGGGGCTCTGTGCTTTCTTTCGTTGTGAACAAGTGTTACTGTTTTCTGCACAAAAGCGATTCTGCGAAGCAATGTGAACACTTCTGTTTCCCAGGCACAGAGAAGGTGCTAGCAGGGAATTCTCTGCCTGCTTTTCCCCAGTGCTCTGCAAGCTCTCCAGGACAACATAAAATCTGGGGCTCTGTGCTTTCTTTTGTTCTGAACAAGTGTTACTGTTTTCTGCACAAAAGCGATTCTGCCAAGCAATGTGAACAGGCACAGAAAAGGTGCTAGCAGGGAATTCTCTGCCTGCCTTTCCCCAGTGCTCTGCAAGCTCTCCAGGACAACATAGAATCTGGGGCTCTGTGCTTTCTTTTGTTCTGAACAAGTGTTAGGGTTTTCTGCACAAAAGCGATTCTGCGAAGCAATGTGAAGACTTCTGCTTCCCAGGCACAGAGAAGGTGCTAGCAGGGAATTCTCTGCCTGCTTTTCCCCAGTGCTCTGCAAGCTCTCCAGGACAACATAAAATCTGGGGCTCTGTGCTTTCTTTCGTCTGAACAAGTGTTACTGTTTTCTGCACAAAAGCGATTCAGCGAAGCAATGTGAACAGGCACAGAGAAGGTGCTAGCAGGGAATTCTCTGCCTGCCTTTCCCCAGTGCTCTGCAAGCTCTCCAGGACAACATAAAATCTGGGGCTCTGTGCTTTCTTTCGTTCTGAACAAGTGTTACTGTTTTCTGCACAAAAGCGATTCTGCGAAGCAATGTGAACACTTCTGTTTCCCGGGCACAGAGAAGGTGCTAGCAGGGAATTCTCTGCCTGCTTTTCCCCAGTGCTCTGCAAGCTCTCCAGGACAACATAAAATCTGGGGCTCTGTGCTTTCTTTCGTTCTGAACAAGTGTTACTGTTTTCTGCACAAAAGCGATTCTGCGAAGCAATGTGAACAGGCACAGAGAAGGTGCTAGCAGGGAATTCTCTGCCTGCCTTTCCCCAGTGCTCTGCAAGCTCTCCAGGACAACAGCAAATCTGGGGCTCTGTGCTTTCTTTCGTTCTGAACAAGTGTTAATGTTTTCTGCACAAAAGCGATTCTGCGAAGCAATGGGAACACTTCTGTTTCCCAGGCACAGAGAAGGTGCTAGCAGGGAATTCTCTGCCTGCTTTTCCCCAGTGCTCTGCAAGCTCTCCAGGACAACATAGAATCTGGGGCTCTGTGCTTTCTTTCGTTCTGAACAAGTGTTACTGTTTTCTGCACAAAAGCGATTCTGCGAAGCAATGTGAACAGGCACAGAGAAGGTGCTAGCAGGGAATTCTCTGCCTGCCTTTCCCCAGTGCTCTGCAAGCTCTCCAGGACAACAGCAAATCTGGGGCTCTGTGCTTTCTTTCGTTCTGAACAAGTGTTACTGTTTTCTGCACAAAAGCGATTCTGCGAAGCAATGGGAACACTTCTGTTTCCCAGGCACAGAGAAGGTGCTAGCAGGGAATTCTCTGCCTGCTTTTCCCCAGTGCTCTGCAAGCTCTCCAGGACAACATAGAATCTGGGGCTCTGTGCTTTCTTTCGTTCTGAACAAGTGTTACTGTTTTCTGCACAAAAGTGATTCTGCGAAGCAATGTGAACATTTCTGCTTCCCAGGCACAGAGAAGGTGCTAGCAGGGAATTCTCTGCCTGCCTTTCCCCAGTGCTCTGCAAGCTCTCCAGGACAACATAAAATCTGGGGCTCTGTGCTTTCTTTCGTTGTGAACAAGTGTTACTGTTTTCTGCACAAAAGCGATTCTGCGAAGCAATGTGAACACTTCTGTTTCCCAGGCACAGAGAAGGTGCTAGCAGGGAATTCTCTGCCTGCTTTTCCCCAGTGCTCTGCAAGCTCTCCAGGACAACATAAAATCTGGGGCTCTGTGCCTTCTTTTGTTCTGAACAAGTGTTACTGTTTTCTGCACAAAAGCGATTCTGCCAAGCAATGTGAACAGGCACAGAAAAGGTGCTAGCAGGGAATTCTCTGCCTGCCTTTCCCCAGTGCTCTGCAAGCTCTCCAGGACAACATAGAATCTGGGGCTCTGTGCTTTCTTTTGTTCTGAACAAGTGTTAGGGTTTTCTGCACAAAAGCGATTCTGCGAAGCAATGTGAAGACTTCTGCTTCCCAGGCACAGAGAAGGTGCTAGCACGGAATTCTCTGCCTGCCTTTCCCCAGTGCTCTGCAAGCTCTCCAGGACAACATAAAATCTGGGGCTCTGTGCTTTCTTTCGTCTGAACAAGTGTTACTGTTTTCTGCACAAAAGCGATTCAGCGAAGCAATGTGAACAGGCACAGAGAAGGTGCTAGCAGGGAATTCTCTGCCTGCCTTTCCCCAGTGCTCTGCAAGCTCTCCAGGACAACATAAAATCTGGGGCTCTGTGCTTTATTTCGTTCTGAACAAGTGTTACTGTTTTCTTCACAAAAGCGATTCTGCGAAGCAATGGGAACACTTCTGTTTCCCGGGCACAGAGAAGGTGCTAGCAGGGAATTCTCTGCCTGCTTTTCCCCAGTGCTCTGCAAGCTCTCCAGGACAACATAAAATCTGGGGCTCTGTGCTTTCTTTCGTTCTGAACAAGTGTTACTGTTTTCTGCACAAAAGCGATTCTGCGAA
Organism: Strix uralensis; assembly: GCF_047716275.1. Classification (NCBI taxonomy): domain Eukaryota; kingdom Metazoa; phylum Chordata; class Aves; order Strigiformes; family Strigidae; genus Strix; species Strix uralensis. The sequence continues at coordinate 197,998 of NC_133991.1, read as the reverse complement.
GCAATGTGAACACTTCTGTTTCCCAGGCACAGAGAAGGTGCTAGCAGGGAATTCTCTGCCTGCTTTTCCCCAGTGCTCTGCAAGCTCTCCAGGACAACATAAAATCTGGGGCTCTGTGCTTTCTTTCGTTCTGAACAAGTGTTACTGTTTTCTGCACAAAAGCGATTCTGCGAAGCAATGGGAACACTTCTGTTTCCCAGGCACAGAGAAGGTGCTAGCAGGGAATTCTCTGCCTGCCTTTCCCCAGTGCTCTGCAAGCTCTCCAGGACAACATAAAATCTGGGGCTCTGTGCTTTCTTTTGTTCTGAACAAGTGTTACTGTTTTCTGCACAAAAGCGATTCTGCCAAGCAATGTGAACAGGCACAGAAAAGGTGCTAGCAGGGAATTCTCTGCCTGCCTTTCCCCAGTGCTCTGCAAGCTCTCCAGGACAACATAAAATCTGGGGCTCTGTGCTTTCTTTCGTTCTGAACAAGTGTTACTGTTTTCTGCACAAAAGCGATTCTGCGAAGCAATGTGAACACTTCTGTTTCCCAGGCACAGAGAAGGTGCTAGCAGGGAATTCTCTGCCTGCTTTTCCCCAGTGCTCTGCAAGCTCTCCAGGACAACATAAAATCTGGGGCTCTGTGCTTTCTTTCGTTCTGAACAAGTGTTACTGTTTTCTGCACAAAGGCGATTCTGCGAAGCAATGTGAACACTTCTGTTTCCCAGGCACAGAGAAGGTGCTAGCAGGGAATTCTCTGCCTGCCCTTCCCCAGTGCTCTGCAAGCTCTCCAGGACAACATAAAATCTGGGGCTCTGTGCTTTCTTTCGTCTGAACAAGTGTTACTGTTTTCTGCACAAAAGCGATTCAGCGAAGCAATGTGAACAGGCACAGAGAAGGTGCTAGCAGGGAATTCTCTGCCTGCCTTTCCCCAGTGCTCTGCAAGCTCTCCAGGACAACATAAAATCTGGGGCTCTGTGCTTTCTTTTGTTCTGAACAAGTGTTACTGTTTTCTGCACAAAAGCGATTCTGCCAAGCAATGTGAACAGGCACAGAAAAGGTGCTAGCAGGGAATTCTCTGCCTGCCTTTCCCCAGTGCTCTGCAAGCTCTCCAGGACAACATAAAATCTGGGGCTCTGTGCTTTCTTTCGTTCTGAACAAGTGTTACTGTTTTCTGCACAAAAGCGATTCTGCGAAGCAATGTGAACACTTCTGTTTCCCAGGCACAGAGAAGGTGCTAGCAGGGAATTCTCTGCCTGCTTTTCCCCAGTGCTCTGCAAGCTCTCCAGGACAACATAAAATCTGGGGCTCTGTGCTTTCTTTCGTTCTGAACAAGTGTTACTGTTTTCTGCACAAAGGCGATTCTGCGAAGCAATGTGAACACTTCTGTTTCCCAGGCACAGAGAAGGTGCTAGCAGGGAATTCTCTGCCTGCCCTTCCCCAGTGCTCTGCAAGCTCTCCAGGACAACATAAAATCTGGGGCTCTGTGCTTTCTTTCGTCTGAACAAGTGTTACTGTTTTCTGCACAAAAGCGATTCAGCGAAGCAATGTGAACAGGCACAGAGAAGGTGCTAGCAGGGAATTCTCTGCCTGCCTTTCCCCAGTGCTCTGCAAGCTCTCCAGGACAACATAAAATCTGGGGCTCTGTGCTTTCTTTCGTTCTGAACAAGTGTTACTGTTTTCTGCACAAAAGCGATTCTGCGAAGCAATGGGAACACTTCTGTTTCCCAGGCACAGAGAAGGTGCTAGCAGGGAATTCTCTGCCTGCCTTTCCCCAGTGCTCTGCAAGCTCTCCAGGACAACATAAAATCTGGGGCTCTGTGCTTTCTTTTGTTCTGAACAAGTGTTACTGTTTTCTGCACAAAAGCGATTCTGCCAAGCAATGTGAACAGGCACAGAAAAGGTGCTAGCAGGGAATTCTCTGCCTGCCTTTCCCCAGTGCTCTGCAAGCTCTCCAGGACAACATAAAATCTGGGGCTCTGTGCTTTCTTTCGTTCTGAACAAGTGTTACTGTTTTCTGCACAAAAGCGATTCTGCGAAGCAATGTGAACACTTCTGTTTCCCAGGCACAGAGAAGGTGCTAGCAGGGAATTCTCTGCCTGCTTTTCCCCAGTGCTCTGCAAGCTCTCCAGGACAACATAAAATCTGGGGCTCTGTGCTTTCTTTCGTTCTGAACAAGTGTTACTGTTTTCTGCACAAAGGCGATTCTGCGAAGCAATGTGAACACTTCTGTTTCCCAGGCACAGAGAAGGTGCTAGCAGGGAATTCTCTGCCTGCCCTTCCCCAGTGCTCTGCAAGCTCTCCAGGACAACATAAAATCTGGGGCTCTGTGCTTTCTTTCGTCTGAACAAGTGTTACTGTTTTCTGCACAAAAGCGATTCAGCGAAGCAATGTGAACAGGCACAGAGAAGGTGCTAGCAGGGAATTCTCTGCCTGCCTTTCCCCAGTGCTCTGCAAGCTCTCCAGGACAACAGCAAATCTGGGGCTCTGTGCTTTCTTTCGTTCTGAACAAGTGTTACTGTTTTCTGCACAAAAGCGATTCTGCGAAGCAATGGGAACACTTCTGTTTCCCAGGCACAGAGAAGGTGCTAGCAGGGAATTCTCTGCCTGCTTTTCCCCAGTGCTCTGCAAGCTCTCCAGGACAACATAGAATCTGGGGCTCTGTGCTTTGTTTCGTTCTGAACAAGTGTTACTGTTTTCTGCACAAAAGTGATTCTGCGAAGCAATGTGAACATTTCTGCTTCCCAGGCACAGAGAAGGTGCTAGCAGGGAATTCTCTGCCTGCCTTTCCCCAGTGCTCTGCAAGCTCTCCAGGACAACAGCAAATCTGGGGCTCTGTGCTTTTCTTTCGTTCTGAACAAGTGTTACTGTTTTCTGCACAAAAGCGATTCTGCGAAGCAATGGGAACACTTCTGTTTCCCAGGCACAGAGAAGGTGCTAGCAGGGAATTCTCTGCCTGCTTTTCCCCAGTGCTCTGCAAGCTCTCCAGGACAACATAAAATCTGGGGCTCTGTGCTTTCTTTCTGCTGAACAAGTGTTACTGTTTTCTGCACAAAAGCGATTCTGCGAAGCAATGTGAACAGGCACAGAGAAGGTGCTAGCAGGGAATTCTCTGCCTGCCTTTCCCCAGTGCTCTGCAAGCTCTCCAGGACAACAGCAAATCTGGGGCTCTGTGCTTTCTTTCGTTCTGAACAAGTGTTACTGTTTTCTGCACAAAAGCGATTCTGCGAAGCAATGTGAACACTTCTGTTTCCCAGGCACAGAGAAGGTGCTAGCAGGGAATTCTCTGCCTGCTTTTCCCCAGTGCTCTGCAAGCTCTCCAGGACAACATAGAATCTGGGGCTCTGTGCTTTCTTTCGTTCTGAACAAGTGTTATTGTTTTCTGCACAAAAGTGATTCTGCGAAGCAATGTGAAGACTTCTGCTTCCCAGGCACAGAGAAGGTGCTAGCAGGGAATTCTCTGCCTGCCTTTCCCCAGTGCTCTGCAAGCTCTCCAGGACAACATAAAATCTGGGGCTCTGTGCTTTCTTTCGTCTGAACAAGTGTTACTGTTTTCTGCACAAAAGCGATTCTGCGAAGGATTGTGAACAGGCACAGAGAAGGTGCTAGAGGGAATTCTCTGCCTGCCTTTCCCCAGTGCTCTGCAAGCTCTCCAGGACAACATAAAATCTGGGGCTCTGTGCTTTCTTTCGTTCTGAACAAGTGTTACTGTTTTCTGCACAAAAGCGATTCTGCGAAGGAATGTGAACACTTCTGTTTCCCAGGCACAGAGAAGGTGCTAGCAGGGAATTCTCTGCCTGCTTTTCCCCAGTGCTCTGCAAGCTCTCCAGGACAACATAAAATCTGGGGCTCTGTGCTTTCTTTCGTTCTGAACAAGTGTTACTGTTTTCTGCACAAAAGCGATTCTGCGAAGGAATGTGAACAGGCACAGAGAAGGTGCTAGCAGGGAATTCTCTGCCTGCCTTTCCCCAGTGCTCTGCAAGCTCTCCAGGACAACATAAAATCTGGGGCTCTGTGCTTTCTTTCGTTCTGAACAAGTGTTACTGTTTTCTGCACAAAAGCGATTCTGCGAAGGAATGTGAACACTTCTGTTTCCCAGGCACAGAGAAGGTGCTAGCAGGGAATTCTCTGCCTGCTTTTCCCCAGTGCTCTGCAAGCTCTCCAGGACAACATAAAATCTGGGGCTCTGTGCTTTCTTTCGTTCTGAACAAGTGTTACTGTTTTCTGCACAAAAGCGATTCTGCGAAGCAATGTGAACACTTCTGTTTCCCAGGCACAGAGAAGGTGCTAGCAGGGAATTCTCTGCCTGCTTTTCCCCAGTGCTCTGCAAGCTCTCCTGGACAACATAGAATCTGGGGCTCTGTGCTTTCTTTCGTTCTGAACAAGTGTTATTGTTTTCTGCACAAAAGTGATTCTGCGAAGCAATGTGAACACTTCTGTTTCCCAGGCACAGAGAAGGTGCTAGCAGGGAATTCTCTGCCTGCTTTTCCCCAGTGCTCTGCAAGCTCTCCAGGACAACATAAAATTGGGGCTCTGTGCTTTCTTTCGTTCTGAACAAGTGTTACTGTTTTCTGCACAAAAGCGATTCTGCGAAGGAATGTGAACAGGCACAGAGAAGGTGCTAGCAGGGAATTCTCTGCCTGCCTTTCCCCAGTGCTCTGCAAGCTCTCCAGGACAACATAAAATCTGGGGCTCTGTGCTTTCTTTCGTTCTGAACAAGTGTTACTGTTTTCTGCACAAAAGCGATTCTGCGAAGCAATGTGAACACTTCTGTTTCCCAGGCACAGAGAAGGTGCTAGCAGGGAATTCTCTGCCTTCTTTTCCCCAGTGCTCTGCAAGCTCTCCAGGACAACATAAAATCTGGGGCTCTGTGCTTTCTTTCGTTCTGAACAAGTGTTACTGTTTTCTGCACAAAAGCGATTCTGCGAAGCAATGTGAACACTTCTGTTTCCCAGGAACAGAGAAGGTGCTAGCAGGGAATTCTCTGCCTGCTTTTCCCCAGTGCTCTGCAAGCTCTCCAGGACAACAGCAAATATGGGGCTCTGTGCTTTCTTTTGTTCTGAACAAGTGTTACTGTTTTCTGCACAAAAGCGATTCTGCCAAGCAATGTGAACAGGCACAGAAAAGGTGCTAGCAGGGAATTCTCTGCCTGCCTTTCCCCAGTGCTCTGCAAGCTCTCCAGGACAACATAGAATCTGGGGCTCTGTGCTTTCTTTCGTTCTGAACAAGTGTTACTGTTTTCTGCACAAAAGCGATTCTGCGAAGCAATGGGAACACTTCTGTTTCCCAGGCACAGAGAAGGTGCTAGCAGGGAATTCTCTGCCTGCTTTTCCCCAGTGCTCTGCAAGCTCTCCAGGACAACATAAAATCTGGGGCTCTGTGCTTTCTTTCTGCTGAACAAGTGTTACTGTTTTCTGCACAAAAGCGATTCTGCGAAGCAATGTGAACAGGCACAGAGAAGGTGCTAGCAGGGAATTCTCTGCCTGCCTTTCCCCAGTGCTCTGCAAGCTCTCCAGGACAACATAGAATCTGGGGCTCTGTGCTTTCTTTCGTTCTGAACAAGTGTTACTGTTTTCTGCACAAAAGCGATTCTGCGAAGGAATGTGAACACTTCTGTTTCCCAGGCACAGAGAAGGTGCTAGCAGGGAATTCTCTGCCTGCTTTTCCCCAGTGCTCTGCAAGCTCTCCAGGACAACATAGAATCTGGGGCTCTGTGCTTTCTTTCGTTCTGAACAAGTGTTATTGTTTTCTGCACAAAAGTGATTCTGCGAAGCAATGTGAAGACTTCTGCTTCCCAGGCACAGAGAAGGTGCTAGCAGGGAATTCTCTGCCTGCCTTTCCCCAGTGCTCTGCAAGCTCTCCAGGACAACATAAAATCTGGGGCTCTGTGCTTTCTTTCGTCTGAACAAGTGTTACTGTTTTCTGCACAAAAGCGATTCTGCGAAGGAATGTGAACACTTCTGTTTCCCAGGCACAGAGAAGGTGCTAGCAGGGAATTCTCTGCCTGCTTTTCCCCAGTGCTCTGCAAGCTCTCCAGGACAACATAAAATCTGGGGCTCTGTGCTTTCTTTCGTTCTGAACAAGTGTTACTGTTTTCTGCACAAAAGCGATTCTGCGAAGGAATGTGAACAGGCACAGAGAAGGTGCTAGCAGGGAATTCTCTGCCTGCCTTTCCCCAGTGCTCTGCAAGCTCTCCAGGACAACATAAAATCTGGGGCTCTGTGCTTTCTTTCGTTCTGAACAAGTGTTACTGTTTTCTGCACAAAAGCGATTCTGCGAAGGAATGTGAACACTTCTGTTTCCCAGGCACAGAGAAGGTGCTAGCAGGGAATTCTCTGCCTGCTTTTCCCCAGTGCTCTGCAAGCTCTCCAGGACAACATAAAATCTGGGGCTCTGTGCTTTCTTTCGTTCTGAACAAGTGTTACTGTTTTCTGCACAAAAGCGATTCTGCGAAGGAATGTGAACAGGCACAGAGAAGGTGCTAGCAGGGAATTCTCTGCCTGCCTTTCCCCAGTGCTCTGCAAGCTCTCCAGGACAACATAGAATCTGGGGCTCTGTGCTTTCTTTCGTTCTGAACAAGTGTTAGTGTTTTCTGCACAAAAGCGATTCTGCGAAGCAATGTGAACACTTCTGTTTCCCAGGCACAGAGAAGGTGCTAGCAGGGAATTCTCTGCCTGCTTTTCCCCAGTGCTCTGCAAGCTCTCCTGGACAACATAGAATCTGGGGCTCTGTGCTTTCTTTCGTTCTGAACAAGTGTTATTGTTTTCTGCACAAAAGTGATTCTGCGAAGCAATGTGAACACTTCTGTTTCCCAGGCACAGAGAAGGTGCTAGCAGGGAATTCTCTGCCTGCTTTTCCCCAGTGCTCTGCAAGCTCTCCAGGACAACATAAAATTGGGGCTCTGTGCTTTCTTTCGTTCTGAACAAGTGTTACTGTTTTCTGCACAAAAGCGATTCTGCGAAGGAATGTGAACAGGCACAGAGAAGGTGCTAGCAGGGAATTCTCTGCCTGCCTTTCCCCAGTGCTCTGCAAGCTCTCCAGGACAACATAAAATCTGGGGCTCTGTGCTTTCTTTCGTTCTGAACAAGTGTTACTGTTTTCTGCACAAAAGCGATTCTGCGAAGCAATGTGAACACTTCTGTTTCCCAGGCACAGAGAAGGTGCTAGCAGGGAATTCTCTGCCTTCTTTTCCCCAGTGCTCTGCAAGCTCTCCAGGACAACAGCAAATATGGGGCTCTGTGCTTTCTTTCGTTCTGAACAAGTGTTACTGTTTTCTGCACAAAAGCGATTCTGCCAAGCAATGTGAACAGGCACAGAAAAGGTGCTAGCAGGGAATTCTCTGCCTGCCTTTCCCCAGTGCTCTGCAAGCTCTCCAGGACAACATAGAATCTGGGGCTCTGTGCTTTCTTTTGTTCTGAACAAGTGTTAGGGTTTTCTGCACAAAAGCGATTCTGCGAAGCAATGTGAACACTTCTGCTTCCCAGGCACAGAGAAGGTGCTAGCACGGAATTCTCTGCCTGCCTTTCCCCAGTGCTCTGCAAGCTCTCCAGGACAACATAAAATCTGGGGCTCTGTGCTTTCTTTCGTCTGAACAAGTGTTACTGTTTTCTGCACAAAAGCGATTCAGCGAAGCAATGTGAACAGGCACAGAGAAGGTGCTAGCAGGGAATTCTCTGCCTGCCTTTCCCCAGTGCTCTGCAAGCTCTCCAGGACAACATAAAATCTGGGGCTCTGTGCTTTCTTTCGTTCTGAACAAGTGTTACTGTTTTCTGCACAAAAGCGATTCTGCGAAGCAATGTGAACACTTCTGTTTCCCGGGCACAGAGAAGGTGCTAGCAGGGAATTCTCTGCCTGCTTTTCCCCAGTGCTCTGCAAGCTCTCCAGGACAACATAGAATCTGGGGCTCTGTGCTTTCTTTCGTTCTGAACAAGTGTTACTGTTTTCTGCACAAAAGCGATTCTGCGAAGCAATGTGAACAGGCACAGAGAAGGTGCTAGCAGGGAATTCTCTGCCTGCCTTTCCCCAGTGCTCTGCAAGCTCTCCAGGACAACAGCAAATCTGGGGCTCTGTGCTTTCTTTCGTTCTGAACAAGTGTTACTGTTTTCTGCACAAAAGCGATTCTGCGAAGCAATGGGAACACTTCTGTTTCCCAGGCACAGAGAAGGTGCTAGCAGGGAATTCTCTGCCTGCTTTTCCCCAGTGCTCTGCAAGCTCTCCAGGACAACATAGAATCTGGGGCTCTGTGCTTTCTTTCGTTCTGAACAAGTGTTACTGTTTTCTGCACAAAAGTGATTCTGCGAAGCAATGTGAACATTTCTGCTTCCCAGGCACAGAGAAGGTGCTAGCAGGGAATTCTCTGCCTGCCTTTCCCCAGTGCTCTGCAAGCTCTCCAGGACAACAGCAAATCTGGGGCTCTGTGCTTTCTTTCGTTCTGAACAAGTGTTACTGTTTTCTGCACAAAAGCGATTCTGCGAAGGAATGTGAACACTTCTGTTTCCCAGGCACAGAGAAGGTGCTAGCAGGGAATTCTCTGCCTGCTTTTCCCCAGTGCTCTGCAAGCTCTCCAGGACAACATAAAATCTGGGGCTCTGTGCTTTCTTTCGTTCTGAACAAGTGTTACTGTTTTCTGCACAAAAGCGATTCTGCGAAGGAATGTGAACAGGCACAGAGAAGGTGCTAGCAGGGAATTCTCTGCCTGCCTTTCCCCAGTGCTCTGCAAGCTCTCCAGGACAACATAGAATCTGGGGCTCTGTGCTTTCTTTCGTTCTGAACAAGTGTTAGTGTTTTCTGCACAAAAGCGATTCTGCGAAGCAATGTGAACACTTCTGTTTCCCAGGCACAGAGAAGGTGCTAGCAGGGAATTCTCTGCCTGCTTTTCCCCAGTGCTCTGCAAGCTCTCCTGGACAACATAGAATCTGGGGCTCTGTGCTTTCTTTCGTTCTGAACAAGTGTTATTGTTTTCTGCACAAAAGTGATTCTGCGAAGCAATGTGAACACTTCTGTTTCCCAGGCACAGAGAAGGTGCTAGCAGGGAATTCTCTGCCTGCTTTTCCCCAGTGCTCTGCAAGCTCTCCAGGACAACATAAAATTGGGGCTCTGTGCTTTCTTTCGTTCTGAACAAGTGTTACTGTTTTCTGCACAAAAGCGATTCTGCGAAGGAATGTGAACAGGCACAGAGAAGGTGCTAGCAGGGAATTCTCTGCCTGCCTTTCCCCAGTGCTCTGCAAGCTCTCCAGGACAACATAAAATCTGGGGCTCTGTGCTTTCTTTCGTTCTGAACAAGTGTTACTGTTTTCTGCACAAAAGCGATTCTGCGAAGCAATGTGAACACTTCTGTTTCCCAGGCACAGAGAAGGTGCTAGCAGGGAATTCTCTGCCTTCTTTTCCCCAGTGCTCTGCAAGCTCTCCAGGACAACAGCAAATATGGGGCTCTGTGCTTTCTTTTGTTCTGAACAAGTGTTACTGTTTTCTGCACAAAAGCGATTCTGCCAAGCAATGTGAACAGGCACAGAAAAGGTGCTAGCAGGGAATTCTCTGCCTGCCTTTCCCCAGTGCTCTGCAAGCTCTCCAGGACAACATAGAATCTGGGGCTCTGTGCTTTCTTTTGTTCTGAACAAGTGTTAGGGTTTTCTGCACAAAAGCGATTCTGCGAAGCAATGTGAACACTTCTGCTTCCCAGGCACAGAGAAGGTGCTAGCACGGAATTCTCTGCCTGCCTTTCCCCAGTGCTCTGCAAGCTCTCCAGGACAACATAAAATCTGGGGCTCTGTGCTTTCTTTCGTCTGAACAAGTGTTACTGTTTTCTGCACAAAAGCGATTCAGCGAAGCAATGTGAACAGGCACAGAGAAGGTGCTAGCAGGGAATTCTCTGCCTGCCTTTCCCCAGTGCTCTGCAAGCTCTCCAGGACAACATAAAATCTGGGGCTCTGTGCTTTCTTTCGTTCTGAACAAGTGTTACTGTTTTCTGCACAAAAGCGATTCTGCGAAGCAATGTGAACACTTCTGTTTCCCGGGCACAGAGAAGGTGCTAGCAGGGAATTCTCTGCCTGCTTTTCCCCAGTGCTCTGCAAGCTCTCCAGGACAACATAGAATCTGGGGCTCTGTGCTTTCTTTCGTTCTGAACAAGTGTTACTGTTTTCTGCACAAAAGCGATTCTGCGAAGCAATGTGAACAGGCACAGAGAAGGTGCTAGCAGGGAATTCTCTGCCTGCCTTTCCCCAGTGCTCTGCAAGCTCTCCAGGACAACAGCAAATCTGGGGCTCTGTGCTTTCTTTCGTTCTGAACAAGTGTTACTGTTTTCTGCACAAAAGCGATTCTGCGAAGCAATGGGAACACTTCTGTTTCCCAGGCACAGAGAAGGTGCTAGCAGGGAATTCTCTGCCTGCTTTTCCCCAGTGCTCTGCAAGCTCTCCAGGACAACATAGAATCTGGGGCTCTGTGCTTTCTTTCGTTCTGAACAAGTGTTACTGTTTTCTGCACAAAAGTGATTCTGCGAAGCAATGTGAACATTTCTGCTTCCCAGGCACAGAGAAGGTGCTAGCAGGGAATTCTCTGCCTGCCTTTCCCCAGTGCTCTGCAAGCTCTCCAGGACAACAGCAAATCTGGGGCTCTGTGCTTTCTTTCGTTCTGAACAAGTGTTACTGTTTTCTGCACAAAAGCGATTCTGCGAAGCAATGGGAACACTTCTGTTTCCCAGGAACAGAGAAGGTGCTAGCAGGGAATTCTCTGCCTGCTTTTCCCCAGTGCTCTGCAAGCTCTCCAGGACAACATAAAATCTGGGGCTCTGTGCTTTCTTTCGTTCTGAACAAGTGTTACTGTTTTCTGCACAAAAGCGATTCTGCGAAGGAATGTGAACAGGCACAGAGAAGGTGCTAGCAGGGAATTCTCTGCCTGCCTTTCCCCAGTGCTCTGCAAGCTCTCCAGGACAACATAGAATCTGGGGCTCTGTGCTTTCTTTCGTTCTGAACAAGTGTTAGTGTTTTCTGCACAAAAGCGATTCTACGAAGCAATGTGAACACTTCTGTTTCCCAGGCACAGAGAAGGTGCTAGCAGGGAATTCTCTGCCTTCTTTTCCCAGTTCTCTGCAAGCTCTCCAGGACAACATAAAATCTGGGGCTCTGTGCTTTCTTTCGTTCTGAACAATTGTTACTGTTTTCTGCACAAAAGCGATTCTGCGAAGCAATGTGAACACTTCTGTTTCCCAGGAACAGAGAAGGTGCTAGCAGGGAATTCTCTGCCTGCTTTTCCCCAGTGCTCTGCAAGCTCTCCAGGACAACATAAAATCTGGGGCTCTGTGCTTTCTTTCGTTGTGAACAAGTGTTACTGTTTTCTGCACAAAAGCGATTCTGCGAAGCAATGTGAACACTTCTGTTTCCCAGGCACAGAGAAGGTGCTAGCAGGGAATTCTCTGCCTGCTTTTCCCCAGTGCTCTGCAAGCTCTCCAGGACAACATAAAATCTGGGGCTCTGTGCTTTCTTTTGTTCTGAACAAGTGTTACTGTTTTCTGCACAAAAGCGATTCTGCCAAGCAATGTGAACAGGCACAGAAAAGGTGCTAGCAGGGAATTCTCTGCCTGCCTTTCCCCAGTGCTCTGCAAGCTCTCCAGGACAACATAGAATCTGGGGCTCTGTGCTTTCTTTTGTTCTGAACAAGTGTTAGGGTTTTCTGCACAAAAGCGATTCTGCGAAGCAATGTGAAGACTTCTGCTTCCCAGGCACAGAGAAGGTGCTAGCACGGAATTCTCTGCCTGCCTTTCCCCAGTGCTCTGCAAGCTCTCCAGGACAACATAAAATCTGGGGCTCTGTGCTTTCTTTCGTCTGAACAAGTGTTACTGTTTTCTGCACAAAAGCGATTCAGCGAAGCAATGTGAACAGGCACAGAGAAGGTGCTAGCAGGGAATTCTCTGCCTGCCTTTCCCCAGTGCTCTGCAAGCTCTCCAGGACAACATAAAATCTGGGGCTCTGTGCTTTATTTCGTTCTGAACAAGTGTTACTGTTTTCTTCACAAAAGCGATTCTGCGAAGCAATGGGAACACTTCTGTTTCCCGGGCACAGAGAAGGTGCTAGCAGGGAATTCTCTGCCTGCTTTTCCCCAGTGCTCTGCAAGCTCTCCAGGACAACATAAAATCTGGGGCTCTGTGCTTTCTTTCGTTCTGAACAAGTGTTACTGTTTTCTGCACAAAAGCGATTCTGCGAAGCAATGTGAACACTTCTGCTTCCCAGGCACAGAGAAGGTGCTAGCAGGGAATTCTCTGCCTGCTTTTCCCCAGTGCTCTGCAAGCTCTCCAGGACAACATAAAATCTGGGGCTCTGTGCTTTCTTTCGTTCTGAACAAGTGTTACTGTTTTCTGCACAAAAGCGATTCTGCGAAGCAATGGGAACACTTCTGTTTCCCAGGCACAGAGAAGGTGCTAGCAGGGAATTCTCTGCCTGCCTTTCCCCAGTGCTCTGCAAGCTCTCCAGGACAACATAAAATCTGGGGCTCTGTGCTTTCTTTCGTTCTGAACAAGTGTTACTGTTTTCTGCACAAAAGCGATTCTGCGAAGGAATGTGAACAGGCACAGAGAAGGTGCTAGCAGGGAATTCTCTGCCTGCCTTTCCCCAGTGCTCTGCAAGCTCTCCAGGACAACATAAAATCTGGGGCTCTGTGCTTTCTTTCGTTCTGAACAAGTGTTACTGTTTTCTGCACAAAAGCGATTCTGCGAAGCAATGTGAACACTTCTGTTTCCCAGGCACAGAGAAGGTGCTAGCAGGGAATTCTCTGCCTGCTTTTCCCCAGTGCTCTGCAAGCTCTCCAGGACAACATAAAATCTGGGGCTCTGTGCTTTCTTTCGTTGTGAACAAGTGTTACTGTTTTCTGCACAAAGGCGATTCTGCGAAGCAATGTGAACACTTCTGTTTCCCAGGCACAGAGAAGGTGCTAGCAGGGAATTCTCTGCCTGCCCTTCCCCAGTGCTCTGCAAGCTCTCCAGGACAACATAAAATCTGGGGCTCTGTGCTTTCTTTCGTCTGAACAAGTGTTACTGTTTTCTGCACAAAAGCGATTCAGCGAAGCAATGTGAACAGGCACAGAGAAGGTGCTAGCAGGGAATTCTCTGCCTGCCTTTCCCCAGTGCTCTGCAAGCTCTCCAGGACAACATAAAATCTGGGGCTCTGTGCTTTCTTTCGTTCTGAACAAGTGTTACTGTTTTCTGCACAAAAGCGATTTTGCGAAGCAATGTGAACACTTCTGTTTCCCGGGCACAGAGAAGGTGCTAGCAGGGAATTCTCTGCCTGCTTTTCCCCAGTGCTCTGCAAGCTCTCCAGGACAACATAAAATCTGGGGCTCTGTGCTTTCTTTCGTTCTGAACAAGTGTTACTGTTTTCTGCACAAAAGCGATTCTGCGAAGCAATGTGAACAGGCACAGAGAAGGTGCTAGCAGGGAATTCTCTGCCTGCCTTTCCCCAGTGCTCTGCAAGCTCTCCAGGACAACAGCAAATCTGGGGCTCTGTGCTTTCTTTCGTTCTGAACAAGTGTTACTGTTTTCTGCACAAAAGCGATTCTGCGAAGCAATGGGAACACTTCTGTTTCCCAGGCACAGAGAAGGTGCTAGCAGGGAATTCTCTGCCTGCTTTTCCCCAGTGCTCTGCAAGCTCTCCAGGACAACATAGAATCTGGGGCTCTGTGCTTTGTTTCGTTCTGAACAAGTGTTACTGTTTTCTGCACAAAAGTGATTCTGCGAAGCAATGGGAACATTTCTGCTTCCCAGGCACAGAGAAGGTGCTAGCAGGGAATTCTCTGCCTGCCTTTCCCCAGTGCTCTGCAAGCTCTCCAGGACAACAGCAAATCTGGGGCTCTGTGCTTTTCTTTCGTTCTGAACAAGTGTTACTGTTTTCTGCACAAAAGCGATTCTGCGAAGCAATGGGAACACTTCTGTTTCCCAGGCACAGAGAAGGTGCTAGCAGGGAATTCTCTGCCTGCTTTTCCCCAGTGCTCTGCAAGCTCTCCAGGACAACATAAAATCTGGGGCTCTGTGCTTTCTTTCTGCTGAACAAGTGTTACTGTTTTCTGCACAAAAGCGATTCTGCGAAGCAATGTGAACAGGCACAGAGAAGGTGCTAGCAGGGAATTCTCTGCCTGCCTTTCCCCAGTGCTCTGCAAGCTCTCCAGGACAACAGCAAATCTGGGGCTCTGTGCTTTCTTTCGTTCTGAACAAGTGTTACTGTTTTCTGCACAAAAGCGATTCTGCGAAGCAATGTGAACACTTCTGTTTCCCAGGCACAGAGAAGGTGCTAGCAGGGAATTCTCTGCCTGCTTTTCCCCAGTGCTCTGCAAGCTCTCCAGGACAACATAGAATCTGGGGCTCTGTGCTTTCTTTCGTTCTGAACAAGTGTTATTGTTTTCTGCACAAAAGTGATTCTGCGAAGCAATGTGAAGACTTCTGCTTCCCAGGCACAGAGAAGGTGCTAGCAGGGAATTCTCTGCCTGCCTTTCCCCAGTGCTCTGCAAGCTCTCCAGGACAACATAAAATCTGGGGCTCTGTGCTTTCTTTCGTCTGAACAAGTGTTACTGTTTTCTGCACAAAAGCGATTCTGCGAAGGATTGTGAACAGGCACAGAGAAGGTGCTAGAGGGAATTCTCTGCCTGCCTTTCCCCAGTGCTCTGCAAGCTCTCCAGGACAACATAAAATCTGGGGCTCTGTGCTTTCTTTCGTTCTGAACAAGTGTTACTGTTTTCTGCACAAAAGCGATTCTGCGAAGGAATGTGAACACTTCTGTTTCCCAGGCACAGAGAAGGTGCTAGCAGGGAATTCTCTGCCTGCTTTTCCCCAGTGCTCTGCAAGCTCTCCAGGACAACATAAAATCTGGGGCTCTGTGCTTTCTTTCGTTCTGAACAAGTGTTACTGTTTTCTGCACAAAAGCGATTCTGCGAAGGAATGTGAACAGGCACAGAGAAGGTGCTAGCAGGGAATTCTCTGCCTGCCTTTCCCCAGTGCTCTGCAAGCTCTCCAGGACAACATAAAATCTGGGGCTCTGTGCTTTCTTTCGTTCTGAACAAGTGTTACTGTTTTCTGCACAAAAGCGATTCTGCGAAGCAATGTGAACACTTCTGTTTCCCAGGCACAGAGAAGGTGCTAGCAGGGAATTCTCTGCCTGCTTTTCCCCAGTGCTCTGCAAGCTCTCCAGGACAACATAAAATCTGGGGCTCTGTGCTTTCTTTCGTTCTGAACAAGTGTTACTGTTTTCTGCACAATAGCGATTCTGCGAAGGAATGTGAACAGGCACAGAGAAGGTGCTAGCAGGGAATTCTCTGCCTGCCTTTCCCCAGTGCTCTGCAAGCTCTCCAGGACAACATAGAATCTGGGGCTCTGTGCTTTCTTTCGTTCTGAACAAGTGTTAGTGTTTTCTGCACAAAAGCGATTCTGCGAAGCAATGTGAACACTTCTGTTTCCCAGGCACAGAGAAGGTGCTAGCAGGGAATTCTCTGCCTGCCTTTCCCCAGTGCTCTGCAAGCTCTCCTGGACAACATAGAATCTGGGGCTCTGTGCTTTCTTTCGTTCTGAACAAGTGTTATTGTTTTCTGCACAAAAGTGATTCTGCGAAGCAATGTGAACACTTCTGTTTCCCAGGCACAGAGAAGGTGCTAGCAGGGAATTCTCTGCCTGCTTTTCCCCAGTGCTCTGCAAGCTCTCCAGGACAACATAAAATTGGGGCTCTGTGCTTTCTTTCGTTCTGAACAAGTGTTACTGTTTTCTGCACAAAAGCGATTCTGCGAAGGAATGTGAACAGGCACAGAGAAGGTGCTAGCAGGGAATTCTCTGCCTGCCTTTCCCCAGTGCTCTGCAAGCTCTCCAGGACAACATAAAATCTGGGGCTCTGTGCTTTCTTTCGTTCTGAACAAGTGTTACTGTTTTCTGCACAAAAGCGATTCTGCGAAGCAATGTGAACACTTCTGCTTCCCAGGCACAGAGAAGGTGCTAGCAGGGAATTCTCTGCCTGCTTTTCCCCAGTGCTCTGCAAGCTCTCCAGGACAACATAAAATCTGGGGCTCTGTGCTTTCTTTCGTTCTGAACAAGTGTTACTGTTTTCTGCACAAAAGCGATTCTGCGAAGCAATGTGAACACTTCTGTTTCCCAGGAACAGAGAAGGTGCTAGCAGGGAATTCTCTGCCTGCTTTTCCCCAGTGCTCTGCAAGCTCTCCAGGACAACAGCAAATATGGGGCTCTGTGCTTTCTTTCGTTGTGAACAAGTGTTACTGTTCTCTGCACAAAAGCGATTCTGCGAAGCAATGTGAACACTTCTGTTTCCCAGGCACAGAGATGGTTCTAGCAGGGAATTCTCTGCCTGCTTTTCCCCAGTGCTCTGCAAGCTCTCCAGGACAACATAAAATCTGGGGCTCTGTGCTTTCTTTTGTTCTGAACAAGTGTTACTGTTTTCTGCACAAAAGCGATTCTGCCAAGCAATGTGAACAGGCACAGAAAAGGTGCTAGCAGGGAATTCTCTGCCTGCCTTTCCCCAGTGCTCTGCAAGCTCTCCAGGACAACATAGAATCTGGGGCTCTGTGCTTTCTTTTGTTCTGAACAAGTGTTAGGGTTTTCTGCACAAAAGCGATTCTGCGAAGCAATGTGAAGACTTCTGCTTCCCAGGCACAGAGAAGGTGCTAGCAGGGAATTCTCTGCCTGCCTTTCCCCAGTGCTCTGCAAGCTCTCAAGGACAACATAGAATCTGGGGCTCTGTGCTTTCTTTCGTTCTGAACAAGTGTTACTGTTTTCTGCACAAAAGCGATTCTGCGAAGGAATGGGAACACTTCTGTTACCCAGACACAGAGAAGGTGCTAGCAGGGAATTCTCTGCCTGCCTTTCCCCAGTGCTCTGCAAGCTCTCCAGGACAACATAAAATCTGGGGCTCTGTGCTTTCTTTCGTCTGAACAAGTGTTACTGTTTTCTGCACAAAAGCGATTCTGCGAAGCAATGTGAACAGGCACAGAGAAGGTGCTAGCAGGGAATTCTCTGCCTGCCTTTCCCCAGTGCTCTGCAAGCTCTCCAGGACAACAGCAAATCTGGGGCTCTGTGCTTTCTTTCGTTCTGAACAAGTGTTACTGTTTTCTGCACAAAAGCGATTCTGCGAAGCAATGGGAACACTTCTGTTTCCCAGACACAGAGAAGGTGCTAGCAGGGAATTCTCTGCCTGCTTTTCCCCAGTGCTCTGCAATCTCTCCAGGACAACATAAAATCTGGGGCTCTGTGCTTTCTTTCTTTCTGAACAAGTGTTACTGTTTTCTGCACAAAAGCGATTCTGCCAAGCAATGTGAACACTTCTGCTTCCCAGGCACAGAGAAGGTGCTAGCAGGGAATTCTCTGCCTGCCTTTCCCCAGTGCTCTGCAAGCTCTCCAGGACAACAGCAAATCTGGGGCTCTGTGCTTTCTTTCGTTCTGAACAAGTGTTACTGTTTTCTGCACAAAAGCGATTCTGCGAAGCAATGTGAACAGGCACAGAGAAGGTGCTAGCAGGGAATTCTCTGCCTGCCTTTCCCCAGTGCTCTGCAAGCTCTCCAGGACAACAGCAAATCTGGGGCTCTGTGCTTTCTTTCGTTCTGAACAAGTGTTACTGTTTTCTGCACAAAAGCGATTCTGCGAAGCAATGGGAACACTTCTGTTTCCCAGGCACAGAGAAGGTGCTACCAGGGAATTCTCTGCCTGCTTTTCCCCAGTGCTCTGCAAGCTCTCCAGGACAACATAAAATCTGGGGCTCTGTGCTTTCTTTCGTTCTGAACAAGTGTTACTGTTTTCTGCACAAAAGCGATTCTGCCAAGCAATGTGAACAGGCACAGAGAAGGTGGTAGCAGGGAATTCTCTGCCTGCCTTTCCCCAGTGCTCTGCAAGCTCTCCAGGACAACATAAAATCTGGGGCTCTGTGCTTTCTTTTGTTCTGAACAAGTGTTACTGTTTTCTTCACAAAAGCGATTCTGCGAAGCAATGTGAACACTTCTGTTTCCCGGGCACAGAGAAGGTGCTAGCAGGGAATTCTCTGCCTGCTTTTCCCCAGTGCTCTGCAAGCTCTCCAGGACAACATAAAATCTGGGGCTCTGTGCTTTCTTTCGTTCTGAACAAGTGTTACTGTTTTCTGCACAAAAGCGATTCTGCAAAGCAATGTGAACAGGCACAGAGAAGGTGCTAGCAGGGAATTCTCTGCCTGCCTTTCCCCAGTGCTCTGCAAGCTCTCCAGGACAACAGCAAATCTGGGGCTCTGTGCTTTCTTTCGTTCTGAACCAGTGTTACTGTTTTCTGCACAAAAGCGATTCTGCGAAGCAATGTGAACACTTCTGCTTCCCAGGCACAGAGAAGGTGCTAGCAGGGAATTCTCTGCCTGCTTTTCCCCAGTGCTCTGCAAGCTCTCCAGGACAACATAGAATCTGGGGCTCTGTGCTTTCTTTCGTTCTGAACAAGTGTTACTGTTTTCTGCACAAAAGTGATTCTGCGAAGCAATGTGAACATTTCTGCTTCCCAGGCACAGAGAAGGTGCTAGCAGGGAATTCTCTGCCTGCCTTTCCCCAGTGCTCTGCAAGCTCTCCAGGACAACATAAAATCTGGGGCTCTGTGCTTTCTTTCGTTCTGAACAAGTGTTACTGTTTTCTGCACAAAAGCGATTCTGCGAAGCAATGTGAACACTTCTGTTTCCCAGGCACAGAGAAGGTGCTAGCAGGGAATTCTCTGCCTGCCTTTCCCCAGTGCTCTGCAAGCTCTCCTGGACAACATAGAATCTGGGGCTCTGTGCTTTCTTTCGTTCTGAACAAGTGTTATTGTTTTCTGCACAAAAGTGATTCTGCGAAGCAATGTGAACACTTCTGTTTCCCAGGCACAGAGAAGGTGCTAGCAGGGAATTCTCTGCCTGCTTTTCCCCAGTGCTCTGCAAGCTCTCCAGGACAACATAAAATTGGGGCTCTGTGCTTTCTTTCGTTCTGAACAAGTGTTACTGTTTTCTGCACAAAAGCGATTCTGCGAAGGAATGTGAACAGGCACAGAGAAGGTGCTAGCAGGGAATTCTCTGCCTGCCTTTCCCCAGTGCTCTGCAAGCTCTCCAGGACAACATAAAATCTGGGGCTCTGTGCTTTCTTTCGTTCTGAACAAGTGTTACTGTTTTCTGCACAAAAGCGATTCTGCGAAGCAATGTGAACACTTCTGCTTCCCAGGCACAGAGAAGGTGCTAGCAGGGAATTCTCTGCCTGCTTTTCCCCAGTGCTCTGCAAGCTCTCCAGGACAACATAAAATCTGGGGCTCTGTGCTTTCTTTCGTTCTGAACAAGTGTTATTGTTTTCTGCACAAAAGCGATTCTGCGAAGCAATGTGAACACTTCTGTTTCCCAGGAACAGAGAAGGTGCTAGCAGGGAATTCTCTGCCTGCTTTTCCCCAGTGCTCTGCAAGCTCTCCAGGACAACAGCAAATATGGGGCTCTGTGCTTTCTTTCGTTGTGAACAAGTGTTACTGTTCTCTGCACAAAAGCGATTCTGCGAAGCAATGTGAACACTTCTGTTTCCCAGGCACAGAGATGGTTCTAGCAGGGAATTCTCTGCCTGCTTTTCCCCAGTGCTCTGCAAGCTCTCCAGGACAACATAAAATCTGGGGCTCTGTGCTTTCTTTTGTTCTGAACAAGTGTTACTGTTTTCTGCACAAAAGCGATTCTGCCAAGCAATGTGAACAGGCACAGAAAAGGTGCTAGCAGGGAATTCTCTGCCTGCCTTTCCCCAGTGCTCTGCAAGCTCTCCAGGACAACATAGAATCTGGGGCTCTGTGCTTTCTTTTGTTCTGAACAAGTGTTAGGGTTTTCTGCACAAAAGCGATTCTGCGAAGCAATGTGAAGACTTCTGCTTCCCAGGCACAGAGAAGGTGCTAGCAGGGAATTCTCTGCCTGCCTTTCCCCAGTGCTCTGCAAGCTCTCCAGGACAACATAGAATCTGGGGCTCTGTGCTTTCTTTCGTTCTGAACAAGTGTTACTGTTTTCTGCACAAAAGCGATTCTGCGAAGGAATGGGAACACTTCTGTTACCCAGACACAGAGAAGGTGCTAG
Source organism: Strix uralensis (assembly GCF_047716275.1). Taxonomy (NCBI): domain Eukaryota; kingdom Metazoa; phylum Chordata; class Aves; order Strigiformes; family Strigidae; genus Strix; species Strix uralensis. The sequence goes on along the minus strand of NC_133991.1, from coordinate 177,975 downwards.
CAGGGAATTCTCTGCCTGCCTTTCCCCAGTGCTCTGCAAGCTCTCCAGGACAACATAAAATCTGGGGCTCTGTGCTTTCTTTCGTCTGAACAAGTGTTACTGTTTTCTGCACAAAAGCGATTCTGCGAAGCAATGTGAACAGGCACAGAGAAGGTGCTAGCAGGGAATTCTCTGCCTGCCTTTCCCCAGTGCTCTGCAAGCTCTCCAGGACAACAGCAAATCTGGGGCTCTGTGCTTTCTTTCGTTCTGAACAAGTGTTACTGTTTTCTGCACAAAAGCGATTCTGCGAAGCAATGGGAACACTTCTGTTTCCCAGACACAGAGAAGGTGCTAGCAGGGAATTCTCTGCCTGCTTTTCCCCAGTGCTCTGCAATCTCTCCAGGACAACATAAAATCTGGGGCTCTGTGCTTTCTTTCTTTCTGAACAAGTGTTACTGTTTTCTGCACAAAAGCGATTCTGCCAAGCAATGTGAACACTTCTGCTTCCCAGGCACAGAGAAGGTGCTAGCAGGGAATTCTCTGCCTGCCTTTCCCCAGTGCTCTGCAAGCTCTCCAGGACAACAGCAAATCTGGGGCTCTGTGCTTTCTTTCGTTCTGAACAAGTGTTACTGTTTTCTGCACAAAAGCGATTCTGCGAAGCAATGTGAACAGGCACAGAGAAGGTGCTAGCAGGGAATTCTCTGCCTGCCTTTCCCCAGTGCTCTGCAAGCTCTCCAGGACAACAGCAAATCTGGGGCTCTGTGCTTTCTTTCGTTCTGAACAAGTGTTACTGTTTTCTGCACAAAAGCGATTCTGCGAAGCAATGGGAACACTTCTGTTTCCCAGGCACAGAGAAGGTGCTACCAGGGAATTCTCTGCCTGCTTTTCCCCAGTGCTCTGCAAGCTCTCCAGGACAACATAAAATCTGGGGCTCTGTGCTTTCTTTTGTTCTGAACAAGTGTTACTGTTTTCTTCACAAAAGCGATTCTGCGAAGCAATGTGAACACTTCTGTTTCCCGGGCACAGAGAAGGTGCTAGCAGGGAATTCTCTGCCTGCTTTTCCCCAGTGCTCTGCAAGCTCTCCAGGACAACATAAAATCTGGGGCTCTGTGCTTTCTTTCGTTCTGAACAAGTGTTACTGTTTTCTGCACAAAAGCGATTCTGCGAAGCAATGTGAACAGGCACAGAGAAGGTGCTAGCAGGGAATTCTCTGCCTGCCTTTCCCCAGTGCTCTGCAAGCTCTCCAGGACAACAGCAAATCTGGGGCTCTGTGCTTTCTTTCGTTCTGAACCAGTGTTACTGTTTTCTGCACAAAAGCGATTCTGCGAAGCAATGTGAACACTTCTGCTTCCCAGGCACAGAGAAGGTGCTAGCAGGGAATTCTCTGCCTGCTTTTCCCCAGTGCTCTGCAAGCTCTCCAGGACAACATAGAATCTGGGGCTCTGTGCTTTCTTTCGTTCTGAACAAGTGTTACTGTTTTCTGCACAAAAGTGATTCTGCGAAGCAATGTGAACATTTCTGCTTCCCAGGCACAGAGAAGGTGCTAGCAGGGAATTCTCTGCCTGCCTTTCCCCAGTGCTCTGCAAGCTCTCCAGGACAACATAAAATCTGGGGCTCTGTGCTTTCTTTCGTTCTGAACAAGTGTTACTGTTTTCTGCACAAAAGCGATTCTGCGAAGCAATGTGAACACTTCTGCTTCCCAGGCACAGAGAAGGTGCTAGCAGGGAATTCTCTGCCTGCTTTTCCCCAGTGCTCTGCAAGCTCTCCAGGACAACATAAAATCTGGGGCTCTGTGCTTTCTTTCGTTCTGAACAAGTGTTATTGTTTTCTGCACAAAAGCGATTCTGCGAAGCAATGTGAACACTTCTGTTTCCCAGGAACAGAGAAGGTGCTAGCAGGGAATTCTCTGCCTGCTTTTCCCCAGTGCTCTGCAAGCTCTCCAGGACAACATAAAATCTGGGGCTCTGTGCTTTCTTTCGTTGTGAACAAGTGTTACTGTTTTCTGTACAAAAGCGATTCTGCGAAGCAATGTGAACACTTCTGTTTCCCAGGAACAGAGAAGGTGCTAGCAGGGAATTCTCTGCCTGCTTTTCCCCAGTGCTCTGCAAGCTCTCCAGGACAACATAAAATCTGGGGCTCTGTGCTTTCTTTCGTTCTGAACAAGTGTTACTGTTTTCTGCACAAAAGCGATTCAGCGAAGCAATGTGAACAGGCACAGAGAAGGTGCTAGCAGGGAATTCTCTGCCTGCCTTTCCCCAGTGCTCTGCAAGCTCTCCAGGACAACAGCAAATCTGGGGCTCTGTGCTTTCTTTCGTCTGAACAAGTGTTACTGTTTTCTGCACAAAAGCGATTCTGCGAAGCAATGTGAACAGGCACAGAGAAGGTGCTAGCAGGGAATTTTCTGCCTGCCTTTCCCCAGTGCTCTGGAAGCTCTCCAGGACAACATAAAATCTGGGGCTCTGTGCTTTCTTTCGTTCTGAACAAGTGTTACTGTTTTCTGCACAAAAGCGATTCTGCGAAGCAATGTGAAGACTTCTGCTTCCCAGGCACAGAGAAGGTGCTAGCAGGGAATTCTCTGCCTGCCTTTCCCCAGTGCTCTGCAAGCTCTCCAGGACAACATAAAATCTGGGGCTCTGTGCTTTCTTTCGTTCTGAACAAGTGTTACTGTTTTCTGCACAAAAGCGATTCTGCGAAGCAATGGGAACACTTCTGTTACCCAGACACAGAGAAGGTGCTAGCAGGGAATTCTCTGCCTGCCTTTCCCCAGTGCTCTGCAAGCTCTCCAGGACAACATAAAATCTGGGGCTCTGTGCTTTCTTTCTGCTGAACAAGTGTTACTGTTTTCTGCACAAAAGCGATTCTGCGAAGCAATGTGAACAGGCACAGAGAAGGTGCTAGCAGGGAATTCTCTGCCTGCCTTTCCCCAGTGCTCTGCAAGCTCTCCAGGACAACATAAAATCTGGGGCTCTGTGCTTTCTTTCGTTCTGAACAAGTGTTACTGTTTTCTGCACAAAAGCGATTCTGCCAAGCAATGTGAACACTTCTGCTTCCCAGGCACAGAGAAGGTGCTAGCAGGGAATTCTCTTCCTTCTTTTCCCCAGTGCTCTGCAAGCTCTCCAGGACAACATAAAATCTGGGGCTCTGTGCTTTCTTTCGTTCTGAACAATTGTTACTGTTTTCTGCACAAAAGCGATTCTGCGAAGCAATGTGAACACTTCTGTTTCCCAGGAACAGAGAAGGTGCTAGCAGGGAATTCTCTGCCTGCTTTTCCCCAGTGCTCTGCAAGCTCTCCAGGACAACATAAAATCTGGGGCTCTGTGCTTTCTTTCGTTCTGAACAAGTGTTACTGTTCTCTGCACAAAAGCGATTCTGCGAAGCAATGTGAACACTTCTGTTTCCCAGGCACAGAGAAGGTGCTAGCAGGGAATTCTCTGCCTGCTTTTCCCCAGTGCTCTGCAAGCTCTCCAGGACAACATAAAATCTGGGGCTCTGTGCTTTCTTTTGTTCTGAACAAGTGTTACTGTTTTCTGCACAAAAGCGATTCTGCGAAGCAATGTGAACAGGCACAGAGAAGGTGCTAGCAGGGAATTCTCTGCCTGCCTTTCCCCAGTGCTCTGCAAGCTCTCCAGGACAACATAAAATCTGGGGCTCTGTGCTTTATTTCGTTCTGAACAAGTGTTACTGTTTTCTTCACAAAAGCGATTCTGCGAAGCAATGTGAACACTTCTGTTTCCCGGGCACAGAGAAGGTGCTAGCAGGGAATTCTCTGCCTGCCTTTCCCCAGTGCTCTGCAAGCTCTCCAGGACAACATAAAATCTGGGGCTCTGTGCTTTCTTTCGTTCTGAACAAGTGTTACTGTTTTCTGCACAAAAGCGATTCTGCGAAGCAATGTGAACAGGCACAGAGAAGGTGCTAGCAGGGAATTCTCTGCCTGCCTTTCCCCAGTGCTCTGCAAGCTCTCCAGGACAACAGCAAATCTGGGGCTCTGTGCTTTCTTTCGTTCTGAACAAGTGTTACTGTTTTCTGCACAAAAGCGATTCTGCGAAGCAATGTGAACACTTCTGTTTCCCAGGCACAGAGAAGGTGCTAGCAGGTAATTCTCTGCCTGCTTTTCCCCAGTGCTCTGCAAGCTCTCCAGGACAACATAGAATCTGGGGCTCTGTGCTTTCTTTCGTTCTGAACAAGTGTTACTGTTTTCTGCACAAAAGCGATTCTGCGAAGCAATGTGAACACTTCTGCTTCCCAGGCACAGAGAAGGTGCTAGCAGGGAATTCTCTGCCTGCTTTTCCCCAGTGCTCTGCAAGCTCTCCAGGACAACATAAAATCTGGGGCTCTGTGCTTTCTTTCGTTCTGAACAAGTGTTATTGTTTTCTGCACAAAAGCGATTCTGCGAAGCAATGTGAACACTTCTGTTTCCCAGGAACAGAGAAGGTGCTAGCAGGGAATTCTCTGCCTGCTTTTCCCCAGTGCTCTGCAAGCTCTCCAGGACAACATAAAATGTTGAAAGAACGCAGAGGGAGCCCAGCCATCATTTAATGCACAAAGGCTCAACTTTATTAGTACTCACACTTCTTTTATATCCACAATAATTAGTTCATACATATTGCAAAAAGCAAGCTCCTTATAGGTTGCTAAGGTTAGATACATTGGTTGCTAAGGTTAAATACCAATCTCTCCCCTTATGATTTCTACAAGGCCTTCTACATAGTCCTGCTTCTGTTCTTTGTTCTTCTTTGATACTTTTCGGTATTCTCCCATCACGTCGCCGTTGTCAGCAGTTCCTCGGTGCTGTGCCCTTTCTCACGTAGCCAGTTGTTAGCAAACTGCTCCACATCTCCCCCGTTTTCTTTTTGCACTTGTGCTAAAAATATTGCAGAGGCAGTCTTCTGCAGGGCCCTTTGCAGAAGATTGACAATACATGGCAACATCAAAAGCACAACCACAATTACCAAGATCACTACCCCTATAGACTTGATCAGAGATATTAACCATCCTGAAAGTCCCCATTCTTTTAACCAGCTTTCAATCCCTAATCCATCTACTTCTGTTAAATGTTTGACACCATCCTTTAGCTGCTGTATGCTTTTGAAAATAGATTCTGAGTGGTCAGACAAATTCATGCAACACATTCCTTCAAATTCCTCACATCCATGGCCTTGCGCTAAAAGCAAAAAATCAATAGCTGCTCTGTTCTGTAAAGTAGCATGTCTAACACTATCAACATCAGTTAAAAGACCACTTAAAGCTAAAGAAGTAGCATTAGTCTGTTTGCTAAGCCAACATCCCAACTTATTCAAAGTAGTTAAGGCATTTGCAACACCAACTCCTGGTGCCAATATGGAGGCTGTTATGATTTGGCCTGGATTCCAGAATTCAATGTTATCTCGACAAGAACTTTCAAACCGATGAACGGTCCTTGGGACTCGCTTATGTTTTCGAGTCATATTCAGAATCATTGACACATTTGGTGTTAATAACGTGAGACGTCCGAGGCTACACGGGCCTCCATTCAGTTTAGATGGGACGCCTCCCCAGGCACGATCTCCACAGATTAGAAACACACCAGGAGGTAATGCAAGAGGAACAGCAAAAGATCGTGAGATGTTAGTCGAAGTATAATTGCACCAAGCAGTTGAATTATGATAAGCAGCATTAGTTGCATTCACATTTTGCCCTCTCCGTGTGGTGTTATAGGAGTAATTAAAAAACACACAAGCATCCATTATAACAGAGCCTAGCAACTCTAGCTCTTGAGGTTCTTGCGTAACCTGTGGAAGGTGACTGTATACACCATCCCAATTATCTGTACAATTTTTTTGGAGAGTTGCAAAGAGAGAAAATCTGAAGGGTTTGTGGGATTGGCCATGTGTCTACTGGCACTCCCACCAGACAGGTGGAGAATGGATTTTCCGGATTCGTAGTAGAAAGGCACAAGGTTTCTTGATGTGTCATGTTTGCCAAAGTTACCCAGACATTTTGTTTAGGTTGTGAAACCATCCAGCCTTCAGCTTGATATATTGTCCAAAACAGGCCAATCACGCTGGATAGGATCTTAATGAAGGTTGCCATATCTGACAATGTTGCCCAGTAAAGTGAATGTCCGAGTAGACCCTCAAGTTGGGTCAAAACAGGCTGGATCTTCAGCCGCTGTCGATGAGCTTGTCTCTCCTCTGGTGTCATTGGGAGGTGCGGCAGGTTTCGCCCATCTCGCTGGAACCCATACGGTGCCTGTTGGTGTAGAAACACAAAGATATCCCCTTCCCCATATTACTACTTTAGCTGGTCCTTTCCACAATCCATCTTTTGGATCCTTATAATTTACCCATATCTCTTTCCTTCCCTCACTTACTTTTGCCTTCTCATAATGTAACATAGCTGGTGGTTGTTCTGCGTCTCCAAATATACACAAGTGATTCATTACAAATAATGTTTTTGCTAATCTTTCCTGTACATCCTGTATTTCCTGATATTTTGCTACATAACGTTTCAAGGTACCATTTGCTCTCTCAACTATGGCCTGTCCTGTGGGAGAATGCGGTATCCCTGTTACATGCTTCACTCCCCACTTGTTTAAAAATCTTTGCACTCGACTTCCGACATATGCTGGTCCATTGTCTGTCTTTATAGTATTCGGGACTCCCATTATTGCAAAACAACATGTTAAGTGTCTGATTACCTGTATGGCCTTTTCTCCACTCTGTGCAGAGGCCCATATATATTTGCTATAAGTATCTATAGTAACATGTACATATTTAAGTCTACCAAAACTTTGTATGTGAGTCACATCCATTTGCCATACTTCATTAGATTTCGTCCCTCTAGGATTGACTCCTATTCCAATACCAACCCCTTTATTGTGAAAACTACAAACAGGGCATGTTTTTACTATGGCCGTTGCTTCCGCCATTGTGATGCCAAACTGTGTTTTTAGCCCTTTTGCATTCTGATGGAATATGTCATGTGCTTCTTTTGCCAATTTGTCTTTCGGCATAGGAACATGTATAACAGTGGATACCAACTTGTCCGCTCGAGCATTACCTTCCCCAAGTCCTATATCCCATTTATGACTCCTAACATGGATTACAGCATACGGTTGTTCCCTTATTTTTATGGCCCTCTGTAATTGTAAGAACAACTCATAGAGACGCTTATTTTGTACTTCCCTGACTTCTGCATCTTCTATCCTTGCTACTATTCCTGCTACATACATAGAATCAGTTACAATATTCAATGGTTCATTAAACTTAACCATCGCCCAAACTACTGCCAACAGTTCCAAAGTTTGTAGTGTGTCTTGTGCTGTGGCTTTTAATATCTCATGTTTCCATGTATTATCTTCCTGCCACGTTATAGCTGCTGTCTGAGATTTCTTTCCTGCATCTGTATAAACTGTGATGGCATTCGGAATCGGCGCCTGTTGTCTTTTTGGCTGTTCAATCCAATGTAATTGTCCCAACCATCTCAAAGGTTCCATAGATAATTGATCAGTTGACAACATCATTGGCCCATTTAACATGGCTTCCTGCAATGCTGTGCTATTTGCCAGGTACCACTGCATGGTTTCCTTCTGCATTGGACAGTATATGAATTGAGGTTCTCTTCCACTTATTTGAATAACTCGCACACGACCTTTCTTTACTAAATTTGCTAATGCCTCAATTTTTTGAAGTAGAGATTTTGATTGTTGTAATGCTGGCGTGATCCATTCTAGCACCCATGTCTCCCCCGTTTTCTTTTTAGACTGCGTAATAGCTCCGAGCAAATGCTGTGAACCCATCCACACAAGTATGTCCAGGGGGAGCTCAGCGTCTCTCCGACGCACTTGTCCAGAAGTAATACGATCCATAATTTGTTGTAGCACTCGCTTCTGGTCTGCTGATAAAAACACCACCTGTGCAGGATCATTTCCTTTTAACAGTGGTCGTAATTGTTGTAAAAGCTCGTTTGGGATGCCCACTATAGGTTTTAACCATTGTAAATCTCCTAATAGCTTTTGAGCATCATGCAGTGTTGAGATTTCAGGATTAATTGTCAATTTTTGTGGTGCCACTATTTGTTTCGTCAAAGACAATCCTAAATATTTCCATGGAGCTGTTTTTTGTATCTTTTCTGGTGCAATTACCAATCTTTGCTTTGCAAGGGTGTTTACAATTTCTTTTATCTGTGCTTCTGTAAATGGTTCTTTCTGTGCAAATAATATATCATCCATATAGTGATAAATTATAACATCAGTCCATTTTTGACGTAATGGCTGTAAGGCTGCATCTACAAAAATCTGACATAAAGTTGGACTATTTCTCATTCCTTGCGGTAAAACTGTCCATTCAAACCGTTGATCTGGCCCTTCTCTATTTATTGCCGGTAAAGTGAAAGCAAATCGGCGCATGTCCTTTTCATGAAGCGGAATCGTAAAGAAACAATCTTTTAAGTCCACAATCAATATAGACCATTCATAAGGTAACATAGCTGGATTCGGCATACCTGGTTGTAAAGCCCCCATTGGTTCCATTTGCTTGTTTACTTCTCTAAGGTCATGCAAAAGTCGATATTTGCCTGATTTCTTTTTTATGACAAATATTGGAGTATTCCAAGGACTAGTAGATAATCTTAAATGTCCTTGCTGATATTGTTCTTGTACTAGCAAGTGTGCTTGCTCAAGACTTTCCCTTTTTAGTGGCCACTGCTTTACCCATATTGGATTGTCAGATGTCCAAGTTATAGGGATCGGGAAAGTCCAAGCAATGGCCATTAGAATAAATGGTGATCGTTTGTCAAAACTATTCCCATTTGTGCTAACACATCTCTTCCAATTAAGCAATTTACCCCTGGAGGTAATTGCACTACAGCAAGCACCGCTGTGACTGTTTGTCCTTCAATTGTTAATTGTAGGGGTGGCGTTCGATTAGCTAAAGTTAAACCACCCACGCCAGTGATGGTAGTGGTATGCTCTTGTAATGGCCAGCCTTGTGGCCAAGAAGAAGGCGACAGTATGCTGGAATCTGCGCCTGTGTCTAACAACCCTTCCACAGTTATTGCGTTACCTTGAAATGACAGGTGAACAGTCTTCCTAGGTCTCGTACTCAGATTCAGTGTTAACAGGGTCAGGCTTCCTGTGGATCCAAAGCCTTTATTTCCGCGACTCTCCTCAGTTACTGGTCGTATTGTTTGAGTCACTTGTGGCAGAGGCACCAGCTGTGCAATCCGTTGTCCTTGTGCAATCTTTACTGGTGGATTCAGTGTATATGCCATAATATAGATTTCACCTTCATAATCTGCATCAATAACTCCCGGTAAAACAAATAGTCCACATTGTGATGCCGATGATCTTCCTAATAATAAAGCTCCCATGGCTCTCCCATTAATAATGATAGGTCCTCGTACATTCGTAGATATTGTTTGAGGATTATTTGTTAACAGAATAACATCTACTGCTGCTGCCAGGTCCAACCCGAGACTTCCTCGGGTGGCGGGTTGAAGGACTGCGCTGCGGCTGCAATTTTGGTCGTTGCGCGGCGGCCGGCGAACGCGCTCCGTGTGGAGTTTCCCGACCGTCTGCAGCAAGCCTCCTCATTATGGGAGTTGGATCGGCAAGTCTGACACCATACATTTCTGGCTGTACAACTCTTTCGTACATGCCCTGGAGCTCCGCATCGGTAACACCGTAGCTGCCCCTTTTTAGGTGTTTGCACTTTAACTGCTGTTGCTGCTGAAGTCTGGAGAGGCGCAAGGGCTGCCATAACCTGACTTTGAGTAGCCTGAGCCTGTTCTTTCATTCCTTCCCCTAATTTCTTTATTGCCTCTACAAGAAAAGCCTGAGGTCCAGTAGGTATCGAGGACGCTTTTTCAAGTGCCTCCTCTATAGTCCAATGTGCCCTTAATGTATTCAATAAACTCTTTGTAGCAGGATTGCCATTTTGTGAAATACATTGTTTTAAGAGAGCACCCTGCATGTAGAGAGGTACTCTTGCTCTTTCAATTGCATTTACCAACTTATCTACAAAACTGCCCAAAGTCTCTTCTCTCCCTTGCTTAATTCCCATATACATTGGAACTCCGCCTGGCTCTTTCACTTGCTCTATGGCTTCTCTCACTAACCTCATTGCCTCTCTCACTTTATCCGGACCGAGCAATGCTTGAGCTTCTACTCTAGCATAAGGTCCTAACCCCATTAATTCATCCATTGTAACCCCTTGTAATGGATCTCCTGCTTGCCGCTGTACCGCTATCGATTCTAACACTCTCGCTTGCCAATGCGCATTAAACAACAACCACTGACTAGGAGAGAAAATTAACTTTGCTATACCCCGACAATCTGCAGGCAAAAGAAGTTGAGTGCTCCAGAGATAATCTAACATTTGACGAGTCGGTTCACCAGTAACACCATAAGAACTCACTGTAGAGCGCAATTGTGATAAAAGCTTCCAATCTAATGCCGTAACAGTAGCATTTAGTCCACCAGCTGGGTTCGGCTGAAACTGAACTGGAAAAGCCATTGCTGTCGCCATCTGAGTCATCTCCTCATCCCCTTTTTCTAGCCCCTCTCGCGCCAATGCATTCCAAGCCCGACACCTTTCTTTAGCGATCTCTATCCCCAGCCCATCTTCTGAGCCAGGAGTAGAATTCTCGCTTTCCGGCGTCACAGTCTGTCTGGACGCGTCAGGGCTACTCAGGGCAGAAGCGAGGGGAGCGGTAGGGAGAACTCGTTCTGAGCTTTCCTGTCCCGTCTCTTCGGAACGTAAAGGTGGTAAAACAAGCTCACGAAACGCAGGCGGTAATGGCCACTTAGTTTCCTCCTCCCCATATCTGGTGTTTTTCTCTTTTGCCGCAATTGCGCCCTGTGCAGCTCTTTTTTCAGCCTGATACCTGAGCAATTCATTATGAACCACCCTCCATAACTTTCCCAACTTTTTTGCTGTCTTATCATCATTCAATGTTAATTCCCATAACTTATCTCCAAATTTTCGCCATTCCGATAACTCATGAACTGCATGTGGATTAATAAAACAACCTTGCTCTACCCCATAAGCTAAAAGCCCCTGAAGATCCTTTTTTACATCTATTCCCTCAACCCGGCGTTGTGCCAGCCAGGATGCAAATAAATCATATGCTGCTTGCCTGTCCATACCTTAATTTTTCCGTTGCAGCCTTTCCAGGTCTCGGCAGCACGTATCAGCAGGGCTCACCGCTTATGACACCCTGGGCGCGGGCCTTTTTAGTCGCCTTTCGCCGTCCTCGCTGCTTAAGGACCTGAACAACCTTCTCTGGTCTTTATCCTTCGTGGTGCCTGATACGTCCTTTGGCACGTATCACGTCGCGGTCACCATTTGTTGAAAGAACGCAGAGGGAGCCCAGCCATCATTTAATGCACAAAGGCTCAACTTTATTAGTACTCACACTTCTTTTATATCCACAATAATTAGTTCATACATATTGCAAAAAGCAAGCTCCTTATAGGTTGCTAAGGTTAGATACATTGGTTGCTAAGGTTAAATACCAATCTCTCCCCTTATGATTTCTACAAGGCCTTCTACATAGTCCTGCTTCTGTTCTTTGTTCTTCTTTGATACTTTTCGGTATTCTCCCATCACGTCGCCGTTGTCAGCAGTTCCTCGGTGCTGTGCCCTTTCTCACGTAGCCAGTTGTTAGCAAACTGCTCCACAATAAAATCTGGGGCTCTGTGCTTTCTTTCGTTGTGAACAAGTGTTACTGTTTTCTGTACAAAAGCGATTCTGCGAAGCAATGTGAACACTTCTGTTTCCCAGGCACAGAGAAGGTGCTAGCAGGGAATTCTCTGCCTGCTTTTCCCCAGTGCTCTGCAAGCTCTCCAGGACAACATAAAATCTGGGGCTCTGTGCTTTCTTTTGTTCTGAACAAGTGTTACTGTTTTCTGCACAAAAGCGATTCAGCGAAGCAATGTGAACAGGCACAGAGAAGGTGCTAGCAGGGAATTCTCTGCCTGCCTTTCCCCAGTGCTCTGCAAGCTCTCCAGGACAACAGCAAATCTGGGGCTCTGTGCTTTCTTTCGTTCTGAACAAGTGTTACTGTTTTCTGCACAAAAGCGATTCTGCGAAGCAATGTGAAGACTTCTGCTTCCCAGGCACAGAGAAGGTGCTAGCAGGGAATTCTCTGCCTGCCTTTCCCCAGTGCTCTGCAAGCTCTCCAGGACAACATAAAATCTGGGGCTCTGTGCTTTCTTTCGTTCTGAACAAGTGTTATTGTTTTCTGCACAAAAGCGATTCTGCGAAGCAATGTGAACAGGCACAGAGAAGGTGCTAGCAGGGAATTCTCTGCCTGCCTTTCCCCAGTGCTCTGCAAGCTCTCCAGGACAACATAAAATCTGGGGCTCTGTGCTTTCTTTCTTTCTGAACAAGTGTTACTGTTTTCTGCACAAAAGCGATTCTGCGAAGCAATGTGAACACTTCTGTTTCCCAGGAACAGAGAAGGTGCTAGCAGGTAATTCTCTGCCTGCTTTTCCCCAGTGCTCTGCAAGCTCTCCAGGACAACATAAAATCTGGGGCTCTGTGCTTTCTTTCGCTCTGAACAAGTGTTACTGTTTTCTGCACAAAAGCGATTCTGCGAAGCAATGTGAAGACTTCTGCTTCCCAGGCACAGAGAAGGTGCTAGCAGGGAATTCTCTGCCTGCCTTTCCCCAGTGCTCTGCAAGCTCTCCAGGACAACATAAAATCTGGGGCTCTGTGCTTTCTTTCGTCTGAACAAGTGTTACTGTTTTCTGCACAAAAGCGATTCTGCGAAGGAATGTGAACAGGCACAGAGAAGGTGCTAGCAGGGAATTCTCTGCCTGCCTTTCCCCAGTGCTCTGCAAGCTCTCCAGGACAACATAAAATCTGGGGCTCTGTGCTTTCTTTCGTTCTGAACAAGTGTTACTGTTTTCTGCACAAAAGCGATTCTGCCAAGCAATGTGAACACTTCTGCTTCCCAGGCACAGAGAAGGTGCTAGCAGGGAATTCTCTGCCTGCTTTTCCCCAGTGCTCTGCAAGCTCTCCAGGACAACATAAAATCTGGGGCTCTGTGCTTTCTTTCGTTCTGAACAAGTGTTACTGTTTTCTGCACAAAAGCGATTCTGCGAAGCAATGTGAACACTTCTGTTTCCCAGGAACAGAGAAGGTGCTAGCAGGGAATTCTCTGCCTGCTTTTCCCCAGTGCTCTGCAAGCTCTCCAGGACAACATAAAATCTGGGGCTCTGTGCTTTCTTTCGTTGTGAACAAGTGTTACTGTTTTCTGCACAAAAGCGATTCTGCGAAGCAATGTGAACACTTCTGCTTCCCAGGCACAGAGAAGGTGCTAGCAGGGAATTCTCTGCCTGCTTTTCCCCAGTGCTCTGCAAGCTCTCCAGGACAACATAAAATCTGGGGCTCTGTGCTTTCTTTTGTTCTGAACAAGTGTTACAGTTTTCTGCACAAATGCGATTCTGCCAAGCAGTGTGAACAGGCACAGAAAAGGTGCTAGCAGGGAATTCTCTGCCTGCCTTTCCCCAGTGCTCTGCAAGCTCTCCAGGACAACATAGAATCTGGGGCTCTGTGCTTTCTTTTGTTCTGAACAAGTGTTAGGGTTTTCTGCACAAAAGCGATTCTGCGAAGCAATGTGAAGACTTCTGCTTCCCAGGCACAGAGAAGGTGCTAGCAGGGAATTCTCTGCCTGCCTTTCCCCAGTGCTCTGCAAGCTCTCCAGGACAACATAAAATCTGGGGCTCTGTGCTTTCTTTCGTCTGAACAAGTGTTACAGTTTTCTGCACAAAAGCGATTCTGCGAAGCAATGTGAACAGGCACAGAGAAGGTGCTAGCAGGGAATTCTCTGCCTGCCTTTCCCCAGTGCTCTGCAAGCTCTCCAGGACAACATAAAATCTGGGGCTCTGTGCTTTCTTTCGTTCTGAACAAGTGTTACTGTTTTCTGCACAAAAGCGATTCTGCGAAGCAATGTGAACACTTCTGTTTCCCAGGCACAGAGAAGGTGCTAGCAGGGAATTCTCTGCCTGCTTTTCCCCAGTGCTCTGCAAGCTCTCCAGGACAACATAAAATCTGGGGCTCTGTGCTTTCTTTCGTTCTGAACAAGTGTTACTGTTTTCTGCACAAAAGCGATTCTGCGAAGCAATGTGAACAGGCACAGAGAAGGTGCTAGCAGGGAATTCTCTGCCTGCCTTTCCCCAGTGCTCTGCAAGCTCTCCAGGACAACAGCAAATCTGGGGCTCTGTGCTTTCTTTCGTTCTGAACAAGTGTTACTGTTTTCTGCACAAAAGCGATTCTGCGAAGCAATGGGAACACTTCTGTTTCCCAGGAACAGAGAAGGTGCTAGCGGGGAATTCTCTGCCTGCTTTTCCCCAGTGCTCTGCAAGCTCTCCAGGACAATATAGAATCTGGGGCTCTGTGCTTTCTTTCGTTCTGAACAAGTGTTACTGTTTTCTGCACAAAAGCGATTCTGCCAAGCAATGTGAACAGGCACAGAGAAGGTGCTAGCAGGGAATTCTCTGCCTGCCTTTCCCCAGTGCTCTGCAAGCTCTCCAGGACAACATAAAATCTGGGGCTCTGTGCTTTCTTTCGTTCTGAACAAGTGTTATTGTTTTCTGCACAAAAGCGATTCTGCGAAGCAATGTGAAGACTTCTGCTTCCCAGGCACAGAGAAGGTGCTAGCAGGGAATTCTCTGCCTGCCTTTCCCCAGTGCTCTGCAAGCTCTCCAGGACAACATAAAATCTGGGGCTCTGTGCTTTCTTTCGTCTGAACAAGTGTTACTGTTTTCTGCACAAAAGCGATTCTGCGAAGCAATGTGAACACTTCTGCTTCCCAGGCACAGAGAAGGTGCTAGCAGGGAATTCTCTGCCTGCTTTTCCCCAGTGCTCTGCAAGCTCTCCAGGACAACATAAAATCTGGGGCTCTGTGCTTTCTTTCGTTCTGAACAAGTGTTATTGTTTTCTGCACAAAAGCGATTCTGCGAAGCAATGTGAACAGGCACAGAGAAGGTGCTAGCAGGGAATTCTCTGCCTGCCTTTCCCCAGTGCTCTGCAAGCTCTCCAGGACAACAGCAAATCTGGGGCTCTGTGCTTTCTTTCGTTCTGAACAAGTGTTACTGTTTTCTGCACAAAAGCGATTCTGCGAAGCAATGGGAACACTTCTGCTTCCCAGGCACAGAGAAGGTGCTAGCAGGGAATTCTCTGCCTGCCTTTCCCCAGTGCTCTGCAAGCTCTCCAGGACAACATAAAATCTGGGGCTCTGTGCTTTCTTTCGCTCTGAACAAGTGTTACTGTTTTCTGCACAAAAGCGATTCTGCGAAGCAATGTGAACACTTCTGTTTCCCAGGCACAGAGAAGGTGCTAGCAGGGAATTCTCTGCCTGCTTTTCCCCAGTGCTCTGCAAGCTCTCCAGGACAACATAAAATCTGGGGCTCTGTGCTTTCTTTCGTTCTGAACAAGTGTTACTGTTTTCTGCACAAAAGCGATTCTGCGAAGGAATGTGAACAGGCACAGAGAAGGTGCTAGCAGGGAATTCTCTGCCTGCCTTTCCCCAGTGCTCTGCAAGCTCTCCAGGACAACATAAAATCTGGGGCTCTGTGCTTTCTTTCGTTCTGAACAAGTGTTACTGTTTTCTGCACAAAAGCGATTCTGCGAAGCAATGTGAACACTTCTGTTTCCCAGACACAGAGAAGGTGCTAGCAGGGAATTCTCTGCCTGCTTTTCCCCAGTGCTCTGCAAGCTCTCCAGGACAACATAAAATCTGGGGCTCTGTGCTTTCTTTCGTTCTGAACAAGTGTCACTGTTTTCTGCACAAAAGCGATTCTGCGAAGCAATGTGAACAGGCTCAGAAAAGGTGCTAGCAGGGAATTCTCTGCCTGCCTTTCCCCAGTGCTCTGCAAGCTCTCCAGGACAACATAGAATCTGGGGCTCTGTGCTTTCTTTTGTTCTGAACAAGTGTTACTGTTTTCTGCACAAAAGCGATTCTGCCAAGCAGTGTGAACAGGCACAGAAAAGGTGCTAGCAGGGAATTCTCTGCCTGCCTTTCCCCAGTGCTCTGCAAGCTCTCCAGGACAACATAGAATCTGGGGCTCTGTGCTTTCTTTTGTTCTGAACAAGTGTTAGGGTTTTCTGCACAAAAGCGATTCTGCGAAGCAATGTGAAGACTTCTGCTTCCCAGGCACAGAGAAGGTGCTAGCAGGGAATTCTCTGCCTGCCTTTCCCCAGTGCTCTGCAAGCTCTCCAGGACAACATAAAATCTGGGGCTCTGTGCTTTCTTTCGTCTGAACAAGTGTTACTGTTTTCTGCACAAAAGCGATTCTGCGAAGCAATGTGAACAGGCACAGAGAAGGTGCTAGCAGGGAATTCTCTGCCTGCCTTTCCCCAGTGCTCTGCAAGCTCTCCAGGACAACATAAAATCTGGGGCTCTGTGCTTTCTTTCGTTCTGAACAAGTGTTACTGTTTTCTGCACAAAAGCGATTCTGCGAAGCAATGGGAACACTTCTGCTTCCCAGGCACAGAGAAGGTGCTAGCAGGGAATTCTCTGCCTGCCTTTCCCCAGTGCTCTGCAAGCTCTCCAGGACAACATAAAATCTGGGGCTCTGTGCTTTCTTTCGCTCTGAACAAGTGTTACTGTTTTCTGCACAAAAGCGATTCTGCGAAGCAATGTGAACACTTCTGTTTCCCAGGCACAGAGAAGGTGCTAGCAGGGAATTCTCTGCCTGCTTTTCCCCAGTGCTCTGCAAGCTCTCCAGGACAACATAAAATCTGGGGCTCTGTGCTTTCTTTCGTTCTGAACAAGTGTTACTGTTTTCTGCACAAAAGCGATTCTGCGAAGGAATGTGAACAGGCACAGAGAAGGTGCTAGCAGGGAATTCTCTGCCTGCCTTTCCCCAGTGCTCTGCAAGCTCTCCAGGACAACATAAAATCTGGGGCTCTGTGCTTTCTTTCGTTCTGAACAAGTGTTACTGTTTTCTGCACAAAAGCGATTCTGCGAAGCAATGTGAACACTTCTGTTTCCCAGGCACAGAGAAGGTGCTAGCAGGGAATTCTCTGCCTGCTTTTCCCCAGTGCTCTGCAAGCTCTCCAGGACAACATAAAATCTGGGGCTCTGTGCTTTCTTTCGTTCTGAACAAGTGTTACTGTTTTCTGCACAAAAGCGATTCTGCGAAGCAATGTGAACACTTCTGTTTCCCAGACACAGAGAAGGTGCTAGCAGGGAATTCTCTGCCTGCTTTTCCCCAGTGCTCTGCAAGCTCTCCAGGACAACATAAAATCTGGGGCTCTGTGCTTTCTTTCGTTCTGAACAAGTGTCACTGTTTTCTGCACAAAAGCGATTCTGCGAAGCAATGTGAACAGGCTCAGAAAAGGTGCTAGCAGGGAATTCTCTGCCTGCCTTTCCCCAGTGCTCTGCAAGCTCTCCAGGACAACATAGAATCTGGGGCTCTGTGCTTTCTTTCGTCTGAACAAGTGTTACTGTTTTCTGCACAAAAGCGATTCTGCGAAGCAATGTGAACAGGCACAGAGAAGGTGCTAGCAGGGAATTCTCTGCCTGCCTTTCCCCAGTGCTCTGCAAGCTCTCCAGGACAACAGCAAATCTGGGGCTCTGTGCTTTCTTTCGTCTGAACAAGTGTTACTGTTTTCTGCACAAAAGCGATTCTGCGAAGCAATGTGAACACTTCTGCTTCCCAGGCACAGAGAAGGTGCTAGCAGGGAATTCTCTGCCTGCTTTTCCCCAGTGCTCTGCAAGCTCTCCAGGACAACATAAAATCTGGGGCTCTGTGCTTTCTTTCGTTCTGAACAAGTGTTATTGTTTTCTGCACAAAAGCGATTCTGCGAAGCAATGTGAACAGGCACAGAGAAGGTGCTAGCAGGGAATTCTCTGCCTGCCTTTCCCCAGTGCTCTGCAAGCTCTCCAGGACAACATAAAATCTGGGGCTCTGTGCTTTCTTTCGTTCTGAACAAGTGTTACTGTTTTCTGCACAAAAGCGATTCTGCGAAGCAATGGGAACACTTCTGCTTCCCAGGCACAGAGAAGGTGCTAGCAGGGAATTCTCTGCCTGCCTTTCCCCAGTGCTCTGCAAGCTCTCCAGGACAACATAAAATCTGGGGCTCTGTGCTTTCTTTCGCTCTGAACAAGTGTTACTGTTTTCTGCACAAAAGCGATTCTGCGAAGCAATGTGAACACTTCTGTTTCCCAGGCACAGAGAAGGTGCTAGCAGGGAATTCTCTGCCTGCTTTTCCCCAGTGCTCTGCAAGCTCTCCAGGACAACATAAAATCTGGGGCTCTGTGCTTTCTTTCGTTCTGAACAAGTGTTACTGTTTTCTGCACAAAAGCGATTCTGCGAAGCAATGTGAACAGGCACAGAGAAGGTGCTAGCAGGGAATTCTCTGCCTGCCTTTCCCCAGTGCTCTGCAAGCTCTCCAGGACAACATAAAATCTGGGGCTCTGTGCTTTCTTTCGTTCTGAACAAGTGTTACTGTTTTCTGCACAAAAGCGATTCTGCGAAGCAATGTGAACACTTCTGTTTCCCAGGCACAGAGAAGGTGCTAGCAGGGAATTCTCTGCCTGCTTTTCCCCAGTGCTCTGCAAGCTCTCCAGGACAACATAAAATCTGGGGCTCTGTGCTTTCTTTCGTTCTGAACAAGTGTTACTGTTTTCTGCACAAAAGCGATTCTGCGAAGCAATGTGAACACTTCTGTTTCCCAGGAACAGAGAAGGTGCTAGCAGGGAATTCTCTGCCTGCTTTTCCCCAGTGCTCTGCAAGCTCTCCAGGACAACATAAAATCTGGGGCTCTGTGCTTTCTTTCGTTCTGAACAAGTGTCACTGTTTTCTGCACAAAAGTGATTCTGCGAAGCAATGTGAACAGGCTCAGAAAAGGTGCTAGCAGGGAATTCTCTGCCTGCCTTTCCCCAGTGCTCTGCAAGCTCTCCAGGACAACATAGAATCTGGGGCTCTGTGCTTTCTTTCGTCTGAACAAGTGTTACTGTTTTCTGCACAAAAGCGATTCTGCGAAGCAATGTGAACAGGCACAGAGAAGGTGCTAGCAGGGAATTCTCTGCCTGCCTTTCCCCAGTGCTCTGCAAGCTCTCCAGGACAACATAAAATCTGGGGCTCTGTGCTTTCTTTCGTTCTGAACAACTGTTACTGTTTTCTGCACAAAAGCGATTCTGCGAAGCAATGTGAACACTTCTGTTTCCCAGGCACAGAGAAGGTGCTAGCAGGGAATTCTCTGCCTGCTTTTCCCCAGTGCTCTGCAAGCTCTCCAGGACAACATAAAATCTGGGGCTCTGTGCTTTCTTTCGTTCTGAACAAGTGTTACTGTTTTCTGCACAAAAGCGATTCTGCGAAGCAATGTGAAGACTTCTGCTTCCCAGGCACAGAGAAGGTGCTAGCAGGGAATTCTCTGCCTGCTTTTCCCCAGTGCTCTGCAAGCTCTCCAGGACAACATAAAATCTGGGGCTCTGTGCTTTCTTTCGTCTGAACAAGTGTTACTGTTTTCTGCACAAAAGCGATTCTGCGAAGCAATGTGAACACTTCTGCTTCCCAGGCACAGAGAAGGTGCTAGCAGGGAATTCTCTGCCTGCTTTTCCCCAGTGCTCTGCAAGCTCTCCAGGACAACATAAAATCTGGGGCTCTGTGCTTTCTTTCGTTCTGAACAAGTGTTATTGTTTTCTGCACAAAAGCGATTCTGCGAAGCAATGTGAACAGGCACAGAGAAGGTGCTAGCAGGGAATTCTCTGCCTGTCTTTCCCCAGTGCTCTGCAAGCTCTCCAGGACAACATAAAATCTCGGGCTCTGTGCTTTCTTTCGTTCTGAACAAGTGTTACTGTTTTCTGCACAAAAGCGATTCTGCGAAGCAATGTGAACAGGCACAGAGAAGGTGCTAGCAGGGAATTCTCTGCCTGCCTTTCCCCAGTGCTCTGCAAGCTCTCCAGGACACCATAAAATCTGGGGCTCTGTGCTTTCTTTCGTTCTGAACAAGTGTTACTGTTTTCTGCACAAAAGCGATTCTGCGAAGCAATGTGAACACTTCTGCTTCCCAGGCACAGAGAAGGTGCTAGCAGGGAATTCTCTGCCTGCCTTTCCCCAGTGCTCTGCAAGCTCTCCAGGACAACATAAAATCTGGGGCTCTGTGCTTTCTTTCGTCTGAACAAGTGTTACTGTTTTCTGCACAAAAGCGATTCTGCGAAGCAATGTGAACACTTCTGTTTCCCAGGCACAGAGAAGGTGCTAGCAGGGAATTCTCTGCCTGCTTTTCCCCAGTGCTCTGCAAGCTCTCCAGGACAACATAATATCTGGGGCTCTGTGCTTTCTTTCGTTCTGAACAAGTGTTACTGTTTTCTGCACAAAAGCGATTCTGCGAAGGAATGTGAACAGGCACAGAGAAGGTGCTAGCAGGGAATTCTCTGCCTGCCTTTCCCCAGTGCTCTGCAAGCTCTCCAGGACAACATAAAATCTGGGACTCTGTGCTTTCTTCCGTTCTGAACAAGTGTTACTGTTTTCTGCACAAAAGCGATTCTGCGAAGCAATGTGAACACTTCTGCTTCCCAGGCACAGAGAAGGTGCTAGCAGGGAATTCTCTGCCTGCTTTTCCCCAGTGCTCTGCAAGCTCTCCAGGACAACATAAAATCTGGGGCTCTGTGCTTTCTTTCGTTCTGAACAAGTGTTACTGTTTTCTGCACAAAAGCGATTCTGCGAAGCAATGTGAACACTTCTGCTTCCCAGGCACAGAGAAGGTGCTAGCAGGGAATTCTCTGCCTGCCTTTCCCCAGTGCTCTGCAAGCTCTCCAGGACAACATAAAATCTGGGGCTCTGTGCTTTCTTTCGTCTGAACAAGTGTTACTGTTTTCTGCACAAAAGCGATTCTGCGAAGGAATGTGAACACTTCTGTTTCCCAGGCACAGAGAAGGTGCTAGCAGGGAATTCTCTGCCTGCTTTTCCCCAGTGCTCTGCAATCTCTCCAGGACAACATAAAATCTGGGGCTCTGTGCTTTCTTTTGTTCTGAACAAGTGTTACTGTTTTCTGCACAAAAGCGATTCTGCCAAGCAATGTGAACAGGCACAGAAAAGGTGCTAGCAGGGAATTCTCTGCCTGCCTTTCCCCAGTGCTCTGCAAGCTCTCCAGGACAACATAGAATCTGGGGCTCTGTGCTTTCTTTTGTTCTGAACAAGTGTTACTGTTTTCTGCACAAAAGCGATTCTGCGAAGCAATGTGAAGACTTCTGCTTCCCAGGCACAGAGAAGGTGCTAGCAGGGAATTCTCTGCCTGCCTTTCCCCAGTGCTCTGCAAGCTCTCCAGGACAACATAAAATCTGGGGCTCTGTGCTTTCTTTCGTTCTGAACAAGTGTTACTGTTTTCTGCACAAAAGCGATTCTGCGAAGCAATGTGAACACTTCTGTTTCCCAGGCACAGAGAAGGTGCTAGCAGGGAATTCTCTGCCTGCTTTTCCCCAGTGCTCTGCAAGCTCTCCAGGACAACATAGAATCTGGGGCTCTGTGCTTTCTTTCGTTCTGAACAAGTGTTACTGTTTTCTGCACAAAAGTGATTCTGCGAAGCAATGTGAACACTTCTGCTTCCCAGGCACAGAGAAGGTGCTAGCAGGGAATTCTCTGCCTGCCTTTCCCCAGTGCTCTGCAAGCTCTCCAGGACAACATAAAATCTGGGGCTCTGTGCTTTCTTTCGTTCTGAACAAGTGTTACTGTTTTCTGCACAAAAGCGATTCTGCGAAGGAATGTGAACACTTCTGTTTCCCAGGCACAGAGAAGGTGCTAGCAGGGAATTCTCTGCCTGCTTTTCCCCAGTGCTCTGCAAGCTCTCCAGGACAACATAATATCTGGGGCTCTGTGCTTTCTTTCGTTCTGAACAAGTGTTACTGTTTTCTGCACAAAAGCGATTCTGCGAAGGAATGTGAACAGGCACAGAGAAGGTGCTAGCAGGGAATTCTCTGCCTGCCTTTCCCCAGTGCTCTGCAAGCTCTCCAGGACAACATAGAATCTGGGGCTCTGTGCTTTCTTTCGTTCTGAACAATTGTTACTGTTTTCTGCACAAAAGCGATTCTGCGAAGCAATGTGAACACTTCTGTTTCCCAGGAACAGAGAAGGTGCTAGCAGGGAATTCTCTGCCTGCTTTTCCCCAGTGCTCTGCAAGCTCTCCAGGACAACATAAAATCTGGGGCTCTGTGCTTTCTTTCGTTCTGAACAAGTGTTACTGTTTTCTGCACAAAAGCGATTCTGCGAAGCAATGTGAACACTTCTGCTTCCCAGGCACAGAGAAGGTGCTAGCAGGGAATTCTCTGCCTGCCTTTCCCCAGTGCTCTGCAAGCTCTCCAGGACAACATAAAATCTGGGGCTCTGTGCTTTCTTTCGTCTGAACAAGTGTTACTGTTTTCTGCACAAAAGCGATTCTGCGAAGGAATGTGAACACTTCTGTTTCCCAGGCACAGAGAAGGTGCTAGCAGGGAATTCTCTGCCTGCTTTTCCCCAGTGCTCTGCAAGCTCTCCAGGACAACATAAAATCTGGGGCTCTGTGCTTTCTTTTGTTCTGAACAAGTGTTACTGTTTTCTGCACAAAAGCGATTCTGACAAGCAATGTGAACAGGCACAGAAAAGGTGCTAGCAGGGAATTCTCTGCCTGCCTTTCCCCAGTGCTCTGCAAGCTCTCCAGGACAACATAGAATCTGGGGCTCTGTGCTTTCTTTTGTTCTGAACAAGTGTTACTGTTTTCTGCACAAAAGCGATTCTGCGAAGCAATGTGAAGACTTCTGCTTCCCAGGCACAGAGAAGGTGCTAGCAGGGAATTCTCTGCCTGCCTTTCCCCAGTGCTCTGCAAGCTCTCCAGGACAACATAAAATCTGGGGCTCTGTGCTTTCTTTCGTTCTGAACAAGTGTTATTGTTTTCTGCACAAAAGCGATTCTGCGAAGCAATGTGAACACTTCTGTTTCCCAGGCACAGAGAAGGTGCTAGCAGGGAATTCTCTGCCTGCTTTTCCCCAGTGCTCTGCAAGCTCTCCAGGACAACATAGAATCTGGGGCTCTGTGCTTTCTTTCGTTCTGAACAAGTGTTACTGTTTTCTGCACAAAAGTGATTCTGCGAAGCAATGTGAACACTTCTGCTTCCCAGGCACAGAGAAGGTGCTAGCAGGGAATTCTCTGCCTGCTTTTCCCCAGTGCTCTGCAAGCTCTCCAGGACAACATAAAATCTGGGGCTCTGTGCTTTCTTTCGTTCTGAACAAGTGTTACTGTTTTCTGCACAAAAGCGATTCTGCGAAGCAATGTGAACAGGCACAGAGAAGGTGCTAGCAGGGAATTCTCTGCCTGCCTTTCCCCAGTGCTCTGCAAGCTCTCCAGGACAACAGCAAATCTGGGGCTCTGTGCTTTCTTTCGTTCTGAACCAGTGTTACTGTTTTCTGCACAAAAGCGATTCTGCGAAGCAATGTGAACACTTCTGCTTCCCAGGCACAGAGAAGGTGCTAGCAGGGAATTCTCTGCCTGCTTTTCCCCAGTGCTCTGCAAGCTCTCCAGGACAACATAGAATCTGGGGCTCTGTGCTTTCTTTCGTTCTGAACAAGTGTTACTGTTTTCTGCACAAAAGTGATTCTGCGAAGCAATGTGAACATTTCTGCTTCCCAGGCACAGAGAAGGTGCTAGCAGGGAATTCTCTGCCTGCCTTTCCCCAGTGCTCTGCAAGCTCTCCAGGACAACATAAAATCTGGGGCTCTGTGCTTTCTTTCGTTCTGAACAAGTGTTACTGTTTTCTGCACAAAAGCGATTCTGCGAAGCAATGTGAACACTTCTGCTTCCCAGGCACAGAGAAGGTGCTAGCAGGGAATTCTCTGCCTGCTTTTCCCCAGTGCTCTGCAAGCTCTCCAGGACAACATAAAATCTGGGGCTCTGTGCTTTCTTTCGTTCTGAACAAGTGTTATTGTTTTCTGCACAAAAGCGATTCTGCGAAGCAATGTGAACACTTCTGTTTCCCAGGAACAGAGAAGGTGCTAGCAGGGAATTCTCTGCCTGCTTTTCCCCAGTGCTCTGCAAGCTCTCCAGGACAACATAAAATCTGGGGCTCTGTGCTTTCTTTCGTTGTGAACAAGTGTTACTGTTTTCTGTACAAAAGCGATTCTGCGAAGCAATGTGAACACTTCTGTTTCCCAGGAACAGAGAAGGTGCTAGCAGGGAATTCTCTGCCTGCTTTTCCCCAGTGCTCTGCAAGCTCTCCAGGACAACATAAAATCTGGGGCTCTGTGCTTTCTTTCGTTCTGAACAAGTGTTACTGTTTTCTGCACAAAAGCGATTCAGCGAAGCAATGTGAACAGGCACAGAGAAGGTGCTAGCAGGGAATTCTCTGCCTGCCTTTCCCCAGTGCTCTGCAAGCTCTCCAGGACAACAGCAAATCTGGGGCTCTGTGCTTTCTTTCGTTCTGAACAAGTGTTACTGTTTTCTGCACAAAAGCGATTCTGCGAAGCAATGTGAACAGGCACAGAGAAGGTGCTAGCAGGGAATTTTCTGCCTGCCTTTCCCCAGTGCTCTGGAAGCTCTCCAGGACAACATAAAATCTGGGGCTCTGTGCTTTCTTTCGTTCTGAACAAGTGTTACTGTTTTCTGCACAAAAGCGATTCTGCGAAGCAATGTGAACAGGCACAGAGAAGGTGCTAGCAGGGAATTCTCTGCCTGCCTTTCCCCAGTGCTCTGCAAGCTCTCCAGGACAACATAAAATCTGGGGCTCTGTGCTTTCTTTCGTTCTGAACAAGTGTTACTGTTTTCTGCACAAAAGCGATTCTGCCAAGCAATGTGAACACTTCTGCTTCCCAGGCACAGAGAAGGTGCTAGCAGGGAATTCTCTGCCTTCTTTTCCCCAGTGCTCTGCAAGCTCTCCAGGACAACATAAAATCTGGGGCTCTGTGCTTTCTTTCGTTCTGAACAATTGTTACTGTTTTCTGCACAAAAGCGATTCTGCGAAGCAATGTGAACACTTCTGTTTCCCAGGAACAGAGAAGGTGCTAGCAGGGAATTCTCTGCCTGCTTTTCCCCAGTGCTCTGCAAGCTCTCCAGGACAACATAAAATCTGGGGCTCTGTGCTTTCTTTCGTTCTGAACAAGTGTTACTGTTCTCTGCACAAAAGCGATTCTGCGAAGCAATGTGAACACTTCTGTTTCCCAGGCACAGAGAAGGTGCTAGCAGGGAATTCTCTGCCTGCTTTTCCCCAGTGCTCTGCAAGCTCTCCAGGACAACATAAAATCTGGGGCTCTGTGCTTTCTTTTGTTCTGAACAAGTGTTACTGTTTTCTGCACAAAAGCGATTCTGCGAAGCAATGTGAACAGGCACAGAGAAGGTGCTAGCAGGGAATTCTCTGCCTGCCTTTCCCCAGTGCTCTGCAAGCTCTCCAGGACAACATAAAATCTGGGGCTCTGTGCTTTATTTCGTTCTGAACAAGTGTTACTGTTTTCTTCACAAAAGCGATTCTGCGAAGCAATGTGAACACTTCTGTTTCCCGGGCACAGAGAAGGTGCTAGCAGGGAATTCTCTGCCTGCCTTTCCCCAGTGCTCTGCAAGCTCTCCAGGACAACATAAAATCTGGGGCTCTGTGCTTTCTTTCGTTGTGAACAAGTGTTACTGTTTTCTGCACAAAAGCGATTCTGCGAAGCAATGTGAACAGGCACAGAGAAGGTGCTAGCAGGGAATTCTCTGCCTGCCTTTCCCCAGTGCTCTGCAAGCTCTCCAGGACAACAGCAAATCTGGGGCTCTGTGCTTTCTTTCGTTCTGAACAAGTGTTACTGTTTTCTGCACAAAAGCGATTCTGCGAAGCAATGTGAACACTTCTGTTTCCCAGGCACAGAGAAGGTGCTAGCAGGTAATTCTCTGCCTGCTTTTCCCCAGTGCTCTGCAAGCTCTCCAGGACAACATAGAATCTGGGGCTCTGTGCTTTCTTTCGTTCTGAACAAGTGTTACTGTTTTCTGCACAAAAGCGATTCTGCGAAGCAATGTGAACACTTCTGCTTCCCAGGCACAGAGAAGGTGCTAGCAGGGAATTCTCTGCCTGCTTTTCCCCAGTGCTCTGCAAGCTCTCCAGGACAACATAAAATCTGGGGCTCTGTGCTTTCTTTCGTTCTGAACAAGTGTTATTGTTTTCTGCACAAAAGCGATTCTGCGAAGCAATGTGAACACTTCTGTTTCCCAGGAACAGAGAAGGTGCTAGCAGGGAATTCTCTGCCTGCTTTTCCCCAGTGCTCTGCAAGCTCTCCAGGACAACATAAAATCTGGGGCTCTGTGCTTTCTTTCGTTGTGAACAAGTGTTACTGTTTTCTGTACAAAAGCGATTCTGCGAAGCAATGTGAACACTTCTGTTTCCCAGGCACAGAGAAGGTGCTAGCAGGGAATTCTCTGCCTGCTTTTCCCCAGTGCTCTGCAAGCTCTCCAGGACAACATAAAATCTGGGGCTCTGTGCTTTCTTTTGTTCTGAACAAGTGTTAATGTTTTCTGCACAAAAGCGATTCAGCGAAGCAATGTGAACAGGCACAGAGAAGGTGCTAGCAGGGAATTCTCTGCCTGCCTTTCCCCAGTGCTCTGCAAGCTCTCCAGGACAACAGCAAATCTGGGGCTCTGTGCTTTCTTTCGTTCTGAACAAGTGTTACTGTTTTCTGCACAAAAGCGATTCTGCGAAGCAATGTGAACACTTCTGCTTCCCAGGCACAGAGAAGGTGCTAGCAGGGAATTCTCTGCCTGCTTTTCCCCAGTGCTCTGCAAGCTCTCCAGGACAACATAGAATCTGGGGCTCTGTGCTTTCTTTCGTTCTGAACAAGTGTTACTGTTTTCTGCACAAAAGTGATTCTGCGAAGCAATGTGAACATTTCTGCTTCCCAGGCACAGAGAAGGTGCTAGCAGGGAATTCTCTGCCTGCCTTTCCCCAGTGCTCTGCAAGCTCTCCAGGACAACATAAAATCTGGGGCTCTGTGCTTTCTTTCGTTCTGAACAAGTGTTACTGTTTTCTGCACAAAAGCGATTCTGCGAAGCAATGTGAACACTTCTGCTTCCCAGGCACAGAGAAGGTGCTAGCAGGGAATTCTCTGCCTGCTTTTCCCCAGTGCTCTGCAAGCTCTCCAGGACAACATAAAATCTGGGGCTCTGTGCTTTCTTTCGTTCTGAACAAGTGTTATTGTTTTCTGCACAAAAGCGATTCTGCGAAGCAATGTGAACACTTCTGTTTCCCAGGAACAGAGAAGGTGCTAGCAGGGAATTCTCTGCCTGCTTTTCCCCAGTGCTCTGCAAGCTCTCCAGGACAACATAAAATCTGGGGCTCTGTGCTTTCTTTCGTTGTGAACAAGTGTTACTGTTTTCTGTACAAAAGCGATTCTGCGAAGCAATGTGAACACTTCTGTTTCCCAGGCACAGAGAAGGTGCTAGCAGGGAATTCTCTGCCTGCTTTTCCCCAGTGCTCTGCAAGCTCTCCAGGACAACATAAAATCTGGGGCTCTGTGCTTTCTTTTGTTCTGAACAAGTGTTACTGTTTTCTGCACAAAAGCGATTCAGCGAAGCAATGTGAACAGGCACAGAGAAGGTGCTAGCAGGGAATTCTCTGCCTGCCTTTCCCCAGTGCTCTGCAAGCTCTCCAGGACAACAGCAAATCTGGGGCTCTGTGCTTTCTTTCGTTCTGAACAAGTGTTACTGTTTTCTGCACAAAAGCGATTCTGCGAAGCAATGTGAACACTTCTGCTTCCCAGGCACAGAGAAGGTGCTAGCAGGGAATTCTCTGCCTGCTTTTCCCCAGTGCTCTGCAAGCTCTCCAGGACAACATAGAATCTGGGGCTCTGTGCTTTCTTTCGTTCTGAACAAGTGTTACTGTTTTCTGCACAAAAGTGATTCTGCGAAGCAATGTGAACATTTCTGCTTCCCAGGCACAGAGAAGGTGCTAGCAGGGAATTCTCTGCCTGCCTTTCCCCAGTGCTCTGCAAGCTCTCCAGGACAACATAAAATCTGGGGCTCTGTGCTTTCTTTCGTTCTGAACAAGTGTTACTGTTTTCTGCACAAAAGCGATTCTGC
Organism: Strix uralensis; assembly: GCF_047716275.1. NCBI lineage: Eukaryota > Metazoa > Chordata > Aves > Strigiformes > Strigidae > Strix > Strix uralensis. Next base: position 149,999 of record NC_133991.1, on the reverse strand, counting down.
GAAGCAATGTGAACACTTCTGCTTCCCAGGCACAGAGAAGGTGCTAGCAGGGAATTCTCTGCCTGCTTTTCCCCAGTGCTCTGCAAGCTCTCCAGGACAACATAAAATCTGGGGCTCTGTGCTTTCTTTCGTTCTGAACAAGTGTTATTGTTTTCTGCACAAAAGCGATTCTGCGAAGCAATGTGAACACTTCTGTTTCCCAGGAACAGAGAAGGTGCTAGCAGGGAATTCTCTGCCTGCTTTTCCCCAGTGCTCTGCAAGCTCTCCAGGACAACATAAAATCTGGGGCTCTGTGCTTTCTTTCGTTGTGAACAAGTGTTACTGTTTTCTGTACAAAAGCGATTCTGCGAAGCAATGTGAACACTTCTGTTTCCCAGGAACAGAGAAGGTGCTAGCAGGGAATTCTCTGCCTGCTTTTCCCCAGTGCTCTGCAAGCTCTCCAGGACAACATAAAATCTGGGGCTCTGTGCTTTCTTTCGTTCTGAACAAGTGTTACTGTTTTCTGCACAAAAGCGATTCAGCGAAGCAATGTGAACAGGCACAGAGAAGGTGCTAGCAGGGAATTCTCTGCCTGCCTTTCCCCAGTGCTCTGCAAGCTCTCCAGGACAACAGCAAATCTGGGGCTCTGTGCTTTCTTTCGTTCTGAACAAGTGTTACTGTTTTCTGCACAAAAGCGATTCTGCGAAGCAATGTGAACAGGCACAGAGAAGGTGCTAGCAGGGAATTTTCTGCCTGCCTTTCCCCAGTGCTCTGGAAGCTCTCCAGGACAACATAAAATCTGGGGCTCTGTGCTTTCTTTCGTTCTGAACAAGTGTTACTGTTTTCTGCACAAAAGCGATTCTGCGAAGCAATGTGAAGACTTCTGCTTCCCAGGCACAGAGAAGGTGCTAGCAGGGAATTCTCTGCCTGCCTTTCCCCAGTGCTCTGCAAGCTCTCCAGGACAACATAAAATCTGGGGCTCTGTGCTTTCTTTCGTTCTGAACAAGTGTTACTGTTTTCTGCACAAAAGCGATTCTGCGAAGCAATGGGAACACTTCTGTTACCCAGACACAGAGAAGGTGCTAGCAGGGAATTCTCTGCCTGCCTTTCCCCAGTGCTCTGCAAGCTCTCCAGGACAACATAAAATCTGGGGCTCTGTGCTTTCTTTCGTCTGAACAAGTGTTACTGTTTTCTGCACAAAAGCGATTCTGCGAAGCAATGTGAACAGGCACAGAGAAGGTGCTAGCAGGGAATTCTCTGCCTGCCTTTCCCCAGTGCTCTGCAAGCTCTCCAGGACAACATAAAATCTGGGGCTCTGTGCTTTCTTTCGTTCTGAACAAGTGTTACTGTTTTCTGCACAAAAGCGATTCTGCCAAGCAATGTGAACACTTCTGCTTCCCAGGCACAGAGAAGGTGCTAGCAGGGAATTCTCTGCCTTCTTTTCCCCAGTGCTCTGCAAGCTCTCCAGGACAACATAAAATCTGGGGCTCTGTGCTTTCTTTCGTTCTGAACAATTGTTACTGTTTTCTGCACAAAAGCGATTCTGCGAAGCAATGTGAACACTTCTGTTTCCCAGGAACAGAGAAGGTGCTAGCAGGGAATTCTCTGCCTGCTTTTCCCCAGTGCTCTGCAAGCTCTCCAGGACAACATAAAATCTGGGGCTCTGTGCTTTCTTTCGTTCTGAACAAGTGTTACTGTTTTCTGCACAAAAGCGATTCTGCGAAGCAATGGGAACACTTCTGTTACCCAGACACAGAGAAGGTGCTAGCAGGGAATTCTCTGCCTGCCTTTCCCCAGTGCTCTGCAAGCTCTCCAGGACAACATAAAATCTGGGGCTCTGTGCTTTCTTTCGTTCTGAACAAGTGTTACTGTTTTCTGCACAAAAGCGATTCTGCGAAGCAATGTGAACAGGCACAGAGAAGGTGCTAGCAGGGAATTCTCTGCCTGCCTTTCCCCAGTGCTCTGCAAGCTCTCCAGGACAACAGCAAATCTGGGGCTCTGTGCTTTCTTTCGTTCTGAACAAGTGTTACTGTTTTCTGCACAAAAGCGATTCTGCGAAGCAATGTGAACACTTCTGTTTCCCAGGCACAGAGAAGGTGCTAGCAGGTAATTCTCTGCCTGCTTTTCCCCAGTGCTCTGCAAGCTCTCCAGGACAACATAGAATCTGGGGCTCTGTGCTTTCTTTCGTTCTGAACAAGTGTTACTGTTTTCTGCACAAAAGCGATTCTGCGAAGCAATGTGAACACTTCTGCTTCCCAGGCACAGAGAAGGTGCTAGCAGGGAATTCTCTGCCTGCTTTTCCCCAGTGCTCTGCAAGCTCTCCAGGACAACATAAAATCTGGGGCTCTGTGCTTTCTTTCGTTCTGAACAAGTGTTATTGTTTTCTGCACAAAAGCGATTCTGCGAAGCAATGTGAACACTTCTGTTTCCCAGGAACAGAGAAGGTGCTAGCAGGGAATTCTCTGCCTGCTTTTCCCCAGTGCTCTGCAAGCTCTCCAGGACAACATAAAATCTGGGGCTCTGTGCTTTCTTTCGTTGTGAACAAGTGTTACTGTTTTCTGTACAAAAGCGATTCTGCGAAGCAATGTGAACACTTCTGTTTCCCAGGAACAGAGAAGGTGCTAGCAGGGAATTCTCTGCCTGCTTTTCCCCAGTGCTCTGCAAGCTCTCCAGGACAACATAAAATCTGGGGCTCTGTGCTTTCTTTCGTTCTGAACAAGTGTTACTGTTTTCTGCACAAAAGCGATTCAGCGAAGCAATGTGAACAGGCACAGAGAAGGTGCTAGCAGGGAATTCTCTGCCTGCCTTTCCCCAGTGCTCTGCAAGCTCTCCAGGACAACAGCAAATCTGGGGCTCTGTGCTTTCTTTCGTTCTGAACAAGTGTTACTGTTTTCTGCACAAAAGCGATTCTGCGAAGCAATGTGAACAGGCACAGAGAAGGTGCTAGCAGGGAATTTTCTGCCTGCCTTTCCCCAGTGCTCTGGAAGCTCTCCAGGACAACATAAAATCTGGGGCTCTGTGCTTTCTTTCGTTCTGAACAAGTGTTACTGTTTTCTGCACAAAAGCGATTCTGCGAAGCAATGTGAAGACTTCTGCTTCCCAGGCACAGAGAAGGTGCTAGCAGGGAATTCTCTGCCTGCCTTTCCCCAGTGCTCTGCAAGCTCTCCAGGACAACATAAAATCTGGGGCTCTGTGCTTTCTTTCGTTCTGAACAAGTGTTACTGTTTTCTGCACAAAAGCGATTCTGCGAAGCAATGGGAACACTTCTGTTACCCAGACACAGAGAAGGTGCTAGCAGGGAATTCTCTGCCTGCCTTTCCCCAGTGCTCTGCAAGCTCTCCAGGACAACATAAAATCTGGGGCTCTGTGCTTTCTTTCGTCTGAACAAGTGTTACTGTTTTCTGCACAAAAGCGATTCTGCGAAGCAATGTGAACAGGCACAGAGAAGGTGCTAGCAGGGAATTCTCTGCCTGCCTTTCCCCAGTGCTCTGCAAGCTCTCCAGGACAACATAAAATCTGGGGCTCTGTGCTTTCTTTCGTTCTGAACAAGTGTTACTGTTTTCTGCACAAAAGCGATTCTGCCAAGCAATGTGAACACTTCTGCTTCCCAGGCACAGAGAAGGTGCTAGCAGGGAATTCTCTGCCTTCTTTTCCCCAGTGCTCTGCAAGCTCTCCAGGACAACATAAAATCTGGGGCTCTGTGCTTTCTTTCGTTCTGAACAATTGTTACTGTTTTCTGCACAAAAGCGATTCTGCGAAGCAATGTGAACACTTCTGTTTCCCAGGAACAGAGAAGGTGCTAGCAGGGAATTCTCTGCCTGCTTTTCCCCAGTGCTCTGCAAGCTCTCCAGGACAACATAAAATCTGGGGCTCTGTGCTTTCTTTCGTTCTGAACAAGTGTTACTGTTCTCTGCACAAAAGCGATTCTGCGAAGCAATGTGAACACTTCTGTTTCCCAGGCACAGAGAAGGTGCTAGCAGGGAATTCTCTGCCTGCTTTTCCCCAGTGCTCTGCAAGCTCTCCAGGACAACATAAAATCTGGGGCTCTGTGCTTTCTTTTGTTCTGAACAAGTGTTACTGTTTTCTGCACAAAAGCGATTCTGCGAAGCAATGTGAACAGGCACAGAGAAGGTGCTAGCAGGGAATTCTCTGCCTGCCTTTCCCCAGTGCTCTGCAAGCTCTCCAGGACAACATAAAATCTGGGGCTCTGTGCTTTATTTCGTTCTGAACAAGTGTTACTGTTTTCTTCACAAAAGCGATTCTGCGAAGCAATGTGAACACTTCTGTTTCCCGGGCACAGAGAAGGTGCTAGCAGGGAATTCTCTGCCTGCCTTTCCCCAGTGCTCTGCAAGCTCTCCAGGACAACATAAAATCTGGGGCTCTGTGCTTTCTTTCGTTCTGAACAAGTGTTACTGTTTTCTGCACAAAAGCGATTCTGCGAAGCAATGTGAACAGGCACAGAGAAGGTGCTAGCAGGGAATTCTCTGCCTGCCTTTCCCCAGTGCTCTGCAAGCTCTCCAGGACAACAGCAAATCTGGGGCTCTGTGCTTTCTTTCGTTCTGAACAAGTGTTACTGTTTTCTGCACAAAAGCGATTCTGCGAAGCAATGTGAACACTTCTGTTTCCCAGGCACAGAGAAGGTGCTAGCAGGTAATTCTCTGCCTGCTTTTCCCCAGTGCTCTGCAAGCTCTCCAGGACAACATAGAATCTGGGGCTCTGTGCTTTCTTTCGTTCTGAACAAGTGTTACTGTTTTCTGCACAAAAGCGATTCTGCGAAGCAATGTGAACACTTCTGCTTCCCAGGCACAGAGAAGGTGCTAGCAGGGAATTCTCTGCCTGCTTTTCCCCAGTGCTCTGCAAGCTCTCCAGGACAACATAAAATCTGGGGCTCTGTGCTTTCTTTCGTTCTGAACAAGTGTTATTGTTTTCTGCACAAAAGCGATTCTGCGAAGCAATGTGAACACTTCTGTTTCCCAGGAACAGAGAAGGTGCTAGCAGGGAATTCTCTGCCTGCTTTTCCCCAGTGCTCTGCAAGCTCTCCAGGACAACATAAAATCTGGGGCTCTGTGCTTTCTTTCGTTGTGAACAAGTGTTACTGTTTTCTGTACAAAAGCGATTCTGCGAAGCAATGTGAACACTTCTGTTTCCCAGGCACAGAGAAGGTGCTAGCAGGGAATTCTCTGCCTGCTTTTCCCCAGTGCTCTGCAAGCTCTCCAGGACAACATAAAATCTGGGGCTCTGTGCTTTCTTTTGTTCTGAACAAGTGTTACTGTTTTCTGCACAAAAGCGATTCAGCGAAGCAATGTGAACAGGCACAGAGAAGGTGCTAGCAGGGAATTCTCTGCCTGCCTTTCCCCAGTGCTCTGCAAGCTCTCCAGGACAACAGCAAATCTGGGGCTCTGTGCTTTCTTTCGTTCTGAACAAGTGTTACTGTTTTCTGCACAAAAGCGATTCTGCGAAGCAATGTGAACACTTCTGCTTCCCAGGCACAGAGAAGGTGCTAGCAGGGAATTCTCTGCCTGCCTTTCCCCAGTGCTCTGCAAGCTCTCCAGGACAACATAAAATCTGGGGCTCTGTGCTTTCTTTCGTTCTGAACAAGTGTTATTGTTTTCTGCACAAAAGCGATTCTGCGAAGCAATGTGAACAGGCACAGAGAAGGTGCTAGCAGGGAATTCTCTGCCTGCCTTTCCCCAGTGCTCTGCAAGCTCTCCAGGACAACATAAAATCTGGGGCTCTGTGCTTTCTTTCTTTCTGAACAAGTGTTACTGTTTTCTGCACAAAAGCGATTCTGCGAAGCAATGTGAACACTTCTGTTTCCCAGGAACAGAGAAGGTGCTAGCAGGTAATTCTCTGCCTGCTTTTCCCCAGTGCTCTGCAAGCTCTCCAGGACAACATAAAATCTGGGGCTCTGTGCTTTCTTTCGCTCTGAACAAGTGTTACTGTTTTCTGCACAAAAGCGATTCTGCGAAGCAATGTGAAGACTTCTGCTTCCCAGGCACAGAGAAGGTGCTAGCAGGGAATTCTCTGCCTGCCTTTCCCCAGTGCTCTGCAAGCTCTCCAGGACAACATAAAATCTGGGGCTCTGTGCTTTCTTTCGTCTGAACAAGTGTTACTGTTTTCTGCACAAAAGCGATTCTGCGAAGGAATGTGAACAGGCACAGAGAAGATGCTAGCAGGGAATTCTCTGCCTGCCTTTCCCCAGTGCTCTGCAAGCTCTCCAGGACAACATAAAATCTGGGGCTCTGTGCTTTCTTTCGTTCTGAACAAGTGTTACTGTTTTCTGCACAAAAGCGATTCTGCCAAGCAATGTGAACACTTCTGCTTCCCAGGCACAGAGAAGGTGCTAGCAGGGAATTCTCTGCCTGCTTTTCCCCAGTGCTCTGCAAGCTCTCCAGGACAACATAAAATCTGGGGCTCTGTGCTTTCTTTCGTTCTGAACAAGTGTTACTGTTTTCTGCACAAAAGCGATTCTGCGAAGCAATGTGAACACTTCTGTTTCCCAGGAACAGAGAAGGTGCTAGCAGGGAATTCTCTGCCTGCTTTTCCCCAGTGCTCTGCAAGCTCTCCAGGACAACATAAAATCTGGGGCTCTGTGCTTTCTTTCGTTGTGAACAAGTGTTACTGTTTTCTGCACAAAAGCGATTCTGCGAAGCAATGTGAACACTTCTGCTTCCCAGGCACAGAGAAGGTGCTAGCAGGGAATTCTCTGCCTGCTTTTCCCCAGTGCTCTGCAAGCTCTCCAGGACAACATAAAATCTGGGGCTCTGTGCTTTCTTTTGTTCTGAACAAGTGTTACAGTTTTCTGCACAAATGCGATTCTGCCAAGCAGTGTGAACAGGCACAGAAAAGGTGCTAGCAGGGAATTCTCTGCCTGCCTTTCCCCAGTGCTCTGCAAGCTCTCCAGGACAACATAGAATCTGGGGCTCTGTGCTTTCTTTTGTTCTGAACAAGTGTTAGGGTTTTCTGCACAAAAGCGATTCTGCGAAGCAATGTGAAGACTTCTGCTTCCCAGGCACAGAGAAGGTGCTAGCAGGGAATTCTCTGCCTGCCTTTCCCCAGTGCTCTGCAAGCTCTCCAGGACAACATAAAATCTGGGGCTCTGTGCTTTCTTTCGTCTGAACAAGTGTTACAGTTTTCTGCACAAAAGCGATTCTGCGAAGCAATGTGAACAGGCACAGAGAAGGTGCTAGCAGGGAATTCTCTGCCTGCCTTTCCCCAGTGCTCTGCAAGCTCTCCAGGACAACATAAAATCTGGGGCTCTGTGCTTTCTTTCGTTCTGAACAAGTGTTACTGTTTTCTGCACAAAAGCGATTCTGCGAAGCAATGTGAACACTTCTGTTTCCCAGGCACAGAGAAGGTGCTAGCAGGGAATTCTCTGCCTGCTTTTCCCCAGTGCTCTGCAATCTCTCCAGGACAACATAAAATCTGGGGCTCTGTGCTTTCTTTCGTTCTGAACAAGTGTTACTGTTTTCTGCACAAAAGCGATTCTGCGAAGCAATGTGAACAGGCACAGAGAAGGTGCTAGCAGGGAATTCTCTGCCTGCCTTTCCCCAGTGCTCTGCAAGCTCTCCAGGACAACAGCAAATCTGGGGCTCTGTGCTTTCTTTCGTTCTGAACAAGTGTTACTGTTTTCTGCACAAAAGCGATTCTGCGAAGCAATGGGAACACTTCTGTTTCCCAGGAACAGAGAAGGTGCTAGCGGGGAATTCTCTGCCTGCTTTTCCCCAGTGCTCTGCAAGCTCTCCAGGACAATATAGAATCTGGGGCTCTGTGCTTTCTTTCGTTCTGAACAAGTGTTACTGTTTTCTGCACAAAAGCGATTCTGCCAAGCAATGTGAACAGGCACAGAGAAGGTGCTAGCAGGGAATTCTCTGCCTGCCTTTCCCCAGTGCTCTGCAAGCTCTCCAGGACAACATAAAATCTGGGGCTCTGTGCTTTCTTTCGTTCTGAACAAGTGTTATTGTTTTCTGCACAAAAGCGATTCTGCGAAGCAATGTGAAGACTTCTGCTTCCCAGGCACAGAGAAGGTGCTAGCAGGGAATTCTCTGCCTGCCTTTCCCCAGTGCTCTGCAAGCTCTCCAGGACAACATAAAATCTGGGGCTCTGTGCTTTCTTTCGTCTGAACAAGTGTTACTGTTTTCTGCACAAAAGCGATTCTGCGAAGCAATGTGAACACTTCTGCTTCCCAGGCACAGAGAAGGTGCTAGCAGGGAATTCTCTGCCTGCTTTTCCCCAGTGCTCTGCAAGCTCTCCAGGACAACATAAAATCTGGGGCTCTGTGCTTTCTTTCGTTCTGAACAAGTGTTATTGTTTTCTGCACAAAAGCGATTCTGCGAAGCAATGTGAACAGGCACAGAGAAGGTGCTAGCAGGGAATTCTCTGCCTGCCTTTCCCCAGTGCTCTGCAAGCTCTCCAGGACAACAGCAAATCTGGGGCTCTGTGCTTTCTTTCGTTCTGAACAAGTGTTACTGTTTTCTGCACAAAAGCGATTCTGCGAAGCAATGGGAACACTTCTGCTTCCCAGGCACAGAGAAGGTGCTAGCAGGGAATTCTCTGCCTGCCTTTCCCCAGTGCTCTGCAAGCTCTCCAGGACAACATAAAATCTGGGGCTCTGTGCTTTCTTTCGCTCTGAACAAGTGTTACTGTTTTCTGCACAAAAGCGATTCTGCGAAGCAATGTGAACACTTCTGTTTCCCAGGCACAGAGAAGGTGCTAGCAGGGAATTCTCTGCCTGCTTTTCCCCAGTGCTCTGCAAGCTCTCCAGGACAACATAAAATCTGGGGCTCTGTGCTTTCTTTCGTTCTGAACAAGTGTTACTGTTTTCTGCACAAAAGCGATTCTGCGAAGGAATGTGAACAGGCACAGAGAAGGTGCTAGCAGGGAATTCTCTGCCTGCCTTTCCCCAGTGCTCTGCAAGCTCTCCAGGACAACATAAAATCTGGGGCTCTGTGCTTTCTTTCGTTCTGAACAAGTGTTACTGTTTTCTGCACAAAAGCGATTCTGCGAAGCAATGTGAACACTTCTGTTTCCCAGACACAGAGAAGGTGCTAGCAGGGAATTCTCTGCCTGCTTTTCCCCAGTGCTCTGCAAGCTCTCCAGGACAACATAAAATCTGGGGCTCTGTGCTTTCTTTCGTTCTGAACAAGTGTCACTGTTTTCTGCACAAAAGCGATTCTGCGAAGCAATGTGAACAGGCTCAGAAAAGGTGCTAGCAGGGAATTCTCTGCCTGCCTTTCCCCAGTGCTCTGCAAGCTCTCCAGGACAACATAGAATCTGGGGCTCTGTGCTTTCTTTTGTTCTGAACAAGTGTTACTGTTTTCTGCACAAAAGCGATTCTGCCAAGCAGTGTGAACAGGCACAGAAAAGGTGCTAGCAGGGAATTCTCTGCCTGCCTTTCCCCAGTGCTCTGCAAGCTCTCCAGGACAACATAGAATCTGGGGCTCTGTGCTTTCTTTTGTTCTGAACAAGTGTTAGGGTTTTCTGCACAAAAGCGATTCTGCGAAGCAATGTGAAGACTTCTGCTTCCCAGGCACAGAGAAGGTGCTAGCAGGGAATTCTCTGCCTGCCTTTCCCCAGTGCTCTGCAAGCTCTCCAGGACAACATAAAATCTGGGGCTCTGTGCTTTCTTTCGTCTGAACAAGTGTTACTGTTTTCTGCACAAAAGCGATTCTGCGAAGCAATGTGAACAGGCACAGAGAAGGTGCTAGCAGGGAATTCTCTGCCTGCCTTTCCCCAGTGCTCTGCAAGCTCTCCAGGACAACATAAAATCTGGGGCTCTGTGCTTTCTTTCGTTCTGAACAAGTGTTACTGTTTTCTGCACAAAAGCGATTCTGCGAAGCAATGGGAACACTTCTGCTTCCCAGGCACAGAGAAGGTGCTAGCAGGGAATTCTCTGCCTGCCTTTCCCCAGTGCTCTGCAAGCTCTCCAGGACAACATAAAATCTGGGGCTCTGTGCTTTCTTTCGCTCTGAACAAGTGTTACTGTTTTCTGCACAAAAGCGATTCTGCGAAGCAATGTGAACACTTCTGTTTCCCAGGCACAGAGAAGGTGCTAGCAGGGAATTCTCTGCCTGCTTTTCCCCAGTGCTCTGCAAGCTCTCCAGGACAACATAAAATCTGGGGCTCTGTGCTTTCTTTCGTTCTGAACAAGTGTTACTGTTTTCTGCACAAAAGCGATTCTGCGAAGGAATGTGAACAGGCACAGAGAAGGTGCTAGCAGGGAATTCTCTGCCTGCCTTTCCCCAGTGCTCTGCAAGCTCTCCAGGACAACATAAAATCTGGGGCTCTGTGCTTTCTTTCGTTCTGAACAAGTGTTACTGTTTTCTGCACAAAAGCGATTCTGCGAAGCAATGTGAACACTTCTGTTTCCCAGGCACAGAGAAGGTGCTAGCAGGGAATTCTCTGCCTGCTTTTCCCCAGTGCTCTGCAAGCTCTCCAGGACAACATAAAATCTGGGGCTCTGTGCTTTCTTTCGTTCTGAACAAGTGTTACTGTTTTCTGCACAAAAGCGATTCTGCGAAGCAATGTGAACACTTCTGTTTCCCAGGCACAGAGAAGGTGCTAGCAGGGAATTCTCTGCCTGCTTTTCCCCAGTGCTCTGCAAGCTCTCCAGGACAACATAAAATCTGGGGCTCTGTGCTTTCTTTCGTTCTGAACAAGTGTCACTGTTTTCTGCACAAAAGCGATTCTGCGAAGCAATGTGAACAGGCTCAGAAAAGGTGCTAGCAGGGAATTCTCTGCCTGCCTTTCCCCAGTGCTCTGCAAGCTCTCCAGGACAACATAGAATCTGGGGCTCTGTGCTTTCTTTCGTCTGAACAAGTGTTACTGTTTTCTGCACAAAAGCGATTCTGCGAAGCAATGTGAACAGGCACAGAGAAGGTGCTAGCAGGGAATTCTCTGCCTGCCTTTCCCCAGTGCTCTGCAAGCTCTCCAGGACAACAGCAAATCTGGGGCTCTGTGCTTTCTTTCGTCTGAACAAGTGTTACTGTTTTCTGCACAAAAGCGATTCTGCGAAGCAATGTGAACACTTCTGCTTCCCAGGCACAGAGAAGGTGCTAGCAGGGAATTCTCTGCCTGCTTTTCCCCAGTGCTCTGCAAGCTCTCCAGGACAACATAAAATCTGGGGCTCTGTGCTTTCTTTCGTTCTGAACAAGTGTTATTGTTTTCTGCACAAAAGCGATTCTGCGAAGCAATGTGAACAGGCACAGAGAAGGTGCTAGCAGGGAATTCTCTGCCTGCCTTTCCCCAGTGCTCTGCAAGCTCTCCAGGACAACATAAAATCTGGGGCTCTGTGCTTTCTTTCGTTCTGAACAAGTGTTACTGTTTTCTGCACAAAAGCGATTCTGCGAAGCAATGGGAACACTTCTGCTTCCCAGGCACAGAGAAGGTGCTAGCAGGGAATTCTCTGCCTGCCTTTCCCCAGTGCTCTGCAAGCTCTCCAGGACAACATAAAATCTGGGGCTCTGTGCTTTCTTTCGCTCTGAACAAGTGTTACTGTTTTCTGCACAAAAGCGATTCTGCGAAGCAATGTGAACACTTCTGTTTCCCAGGCACAGAGAAGGTGCTAGCAGGGAATTCTCTGCCTGCTTTTCCCCAGTGCTCTGCAAGCTCTCCAGGACAACATAAAATCTGGGGCTCTGTGCTTTCTTTCGTTCTGAACAAGTGTTACTGTTTTCTGCACAAAAGCGATTCTGCGAAGCAATGTGAACAGGCACAGAGAAGGTGCTAGCAGGGAATTCTCTGCCTGCCTTTCCCCAGTGCTCTGCAAGCTCTCCAGGACAACATAAAATCTGGGGCTCTGTGCTTTCTTTCGTTCTGAACAAGTGTTACTGTTTTCTGCACAAAAGCGATTCTGCGAAGCAATGTGAACACTTCTGTTTCCCAGGCACAGAGAAGGTGCTAGCAGGGAATTCTCTGCCTGCTTTTCCCCAGTGCTCTGCAAGCTCTCCAGGACAACATAAAATCTGGGGCTCTGTGCTTTCTTTCGTTCTGAACAAGTGTTACTGTTTTCTGCACAAAAGCGATTCTGCGAAGCAATGTGAACACTTCTGTTTCCCAGGAACAGAGAAGGTGCTAGCAGGGAATTCTCTGCCTGCTTTTCCCCAGTGCTCTGCAAGCTCTCCAGGACAACATAAAATCTGGGGCTCTGTGCTTTCTTTCGTTCTGAACAAGTGTCACTGTTTTCTGCACAAAAGTGATTCTGCGAAGCAATGTGAACAGGCTCAGAAAAGGTGCTAGCAGGGAATTCTCTGCCTGCCTTTCCCCAGTGCTCTGCAAGCTCTCCAGGACAACATAGAATCTGGGGCTCTGTGCTTTCTTTCGTCTGAACAAGTGTTACTGTTTTCTGCACAAAAGCGATTCTGCGAAGCAATGTGAACAGGCACAGAGAAGGTGCTAGCAGGGAATTCTCTGCCTGCCTTTCCCCAGTGCTCTGCAAGCTCTCCAGGACAACATAAAATCTGGGGCTCTGTGCTTTCTTTCGTTCTGAACAACTGTTACTGTTTTCTGCACAAAAGCGATTCTGCGAAGCAATGTGAACACTTCTGTTTCCCAGGCACAGAGAAGGTGCTAGCAGGGAATTCTCTGCCTGCTTTTCCCCAGTGCTCTGCAAGCTCTCCAGGACAACATAAAATCTGGGGCTCTGTGCTTTCTTTCGTTCTGAACAAGTGTTACTGTTTTCTGCACAAAAGCGATTCTGCGAAGCAATGTGAAGACTTCTGCTTCCCAGGCACAGAGAAGGTGCTAGCAGGGAATTCTCTGCCTGCTTTTCCCCAGTGCTCTGCAAGCTCTCCAGGACAACATAAAATCTGGGGCTCTGTGCTTTCTTTCGTCTGAACAAGTGTTACTGTTTTCTGCACAAAAGCGATTCTGCGAAGCAATGTGAACACTTCTGCTTCCCAGGCACAGAGAAGGTGCTAGCAGGGAATTCTCTGCCTGCTTTTCCCCAGTGCTCTGCAAGCTCTCCAGGAAAACATAAAATCTGGGGCTCTGTGCTTTCTTTCGTTCTGAACAAGTGTTATTGTTTTCTGCACAAAAGCGATTCTGCGAAGCAATGTGAACAGGCACAGAGAAGGTGCTAGCAGGGAATTCTCTGCCTGCCTTTCCCCAGTGCTCTGCAAGCTCTCCAGGACAACATAAAATCTGGGGCTCTGTGCTTTCTTTCGTTCTGAACAAGTGTTACTGTTTTCTGCACAAAAGCGATTCTGCGAAGCAATGTGAACACTTCTGTTTCCCAGGAACAGAGAAGGTGCTAGCAGGGAATTCTCTGCCTGCTTTTCCCCAGTGCTCTGCAAGCTCTCCAGGGCAACATAAAATCTGGGGCTCTGTGCTTTCTTTCGTTCTGAACAAGTGTTACTGTTTTCTGCACAAAAGCGATTCTGCGAAGCAATGTGAACAGGCACAGAGAAGGTGCTAGCAGGGAATTCTCTGCCTGCCTTTCCCCAGTGCTCTGCAATCTCTCCAGGACACCATAAAATCTGGGGCTCTGTGCTTTCTTTCGTTCTGAACAAGTGTTACTGTTTTCTGCACAAAAGCGATTCTGCGAAGCAATGTGAACACTTCTGCTTCCCAGGCACAGAGAAGGTGCTAGCAGGGAATTCTCTGCCTGCCTTTCCCCAGTGCTCTGCAAGCTCTCCAGGACAACATAAAATCTGGGGCTCTGTGCTTTCTTTCGTCTGAACAAGTGTTACTGTTTTCTGCACAAAAGCGATTCTGCGAAGCAATGTGAACACTTCTGTTTCCCAGGCACAGAGAAGGTGCTAGCAGGGAATTCTCTGCCTGCTTTTCCCCAGTGCTCTGCAAGCTCTCCAGGACAACATAATATCTGGGGCTCTGTGCTTTCTTTCGTTCTGAACAAGTGTTACTGTTTTCTGCACAAAAGCGATTCTGCGAAGGAATGTGAACAGGCACAGAGAAGGTGCTAGCAGGGAATTCTCTGCCTGCTTTTCCCCAGTGCTCTGCAAGCTCTCCAGGACAACATAAAATCTGGGACTCTGTGCTTTCTTTCGTTCTGAACAAGTGTTACTGTTTTCTGCACAAAAGCGATTCTGCGAAGCAATGTGAACACTTCTGCTTCCCAGGCACAGAGAAGGTGCTAGCAGGGAATTCTCTGCCTGCCTTTCCCCAGTGCTCTGCAAGCTCTCCAGGACAACATAAAATCTGGGGCTCTGTGCTTTCTTTCGTCTGAACAAGTGTTACTGTTTTCTGCACAAAAGCGATTCTGCGAAGCAATGTGAACACTTCTGCTTCCCAGGCACAGAGAAGGTGCTAGCAGGGAATTCTCTGCCTGCTTTTCCCCAGTGCTCTGCAATCTCTCCAGGACAACATAAAATCTGGGGCTCTGTGCTTTCTTTTGTTCTGAACAAGTGTTACTGTTTTCTGCACAAAAGCGATTCTGCCAAGCAATGTGAACAGGCACAGAAAAGGTGCTAGCAGGGAATTCTCTGCCTGCCTTTCCCCAGTGCTCTGCAAGCTCTCCAGGACAACATAGAATCTGGGGCTCTGTGCTTTCTTTTGTTCTGAACAAGTGTTACTGTTTTCTGCACAAAAGCGATTCTGCGAAGCAATGTGAAGACTTCTGCTTCCCAGGCACAGAGAAGGTGCTAGCAGGGAATTCTCTGCCTGCCTTTCCCCAGTGCTCTGCAAGCTCTCCAGGACAACATAAAATCTGGGGCTCTGTGCTTTCTTTCGTTCTGAACAAGTGTTACTGTTTTCTGCACAAAAGCGATTCTGCGAAGCAATGTGAACACTTCTGTTTCCCAGGCACAGAGAAGGTGCTAGCAGGGAATTCTCTGCCTGCTTTTCCCCAGTGCTCTGCAAGCTCTCCAGGACAACATAGAATCTGGGGCTCTGTGCTTTCTTTCGTTCTGAACAAGTGTTACTGTTTTCTGCACAAAAGTGATTCTGCGAAGCAATGTGAACACTTCTGCTTCCCAGGCACAGAGAAGGTGCTAGCAGGGAATTCTCTGCCTGCCTTTCCCCAGTGCTCTGCAAGCTCTCCAGGACAACATAAAATCTGGGGCTCTGTGCTTTCTTTCGTTCTGAACAAGTGTTACTGTTTTCTGCACAAAAGCGATTCTGCGAAGGAATGTGAACACTTCTGTTTCCCAGGCACAGAGAAGGTGCTAGCAGGGAATTCTCTGCCTGCTTTTCCCCAGTGCTCTGCAAGCTCTCCAGGACAACATAATATCTGGGGCTCTGTGCTTTCTTTCGTTCTGAACAAGTGTTACTGTTTTCTGCACAAAAGCGATTCTGCGAAGGAATGTGAACAGGCACAGAGAAGGTGCTAGCAGGGAATTCTCTGCCTGCCTTTCCCCAGTGCTCTGCAAGCTCTCCAGGACAACATAGAATCTGGGGCTCTGTGCTTTCTTTCGTTCTGAACAATTGTTACTGTTTTCTGCACAAAAGCGATTCTGCGAAGCAATGTGAACACTTCTGTTTCCCAGGAACAGAGAAGGTGCTAGCAGGGAATTCTCTGCCTGCTTTTCCCCAGTGCTCTGCAAGCTCTCCAGGACAACATAAAATCTGGGGCTCTGTGCTTTCTTTCGTTCTGAACAAGTGTTACTGTTTTCTGCACAAAAGCGATTCTGCGAAGCAATGTGAACACTTCTGCTTCCCAGGCACAGAGAAGGTGCTAGCAGGGAATTCTCTGCCTGCCTTTCCCCAGTGCTCTGCAAGCTCTCCAGGACAACATAAAATCTGGGGCTCTGTGCTTTCTTTCGTCTGAACAAGTGTTACTGTTTTCTGCACAAAAGCGATTCTGCGAAGGAATGTGAACACTTCTGTTTCCCAGGCACAGAGAAGGTGCTAGCAGGGAATTCTCTGCCTGCTTTTCCCCAGTGCTCTGCAAGCTCTCCAGGACAACATAAAATCTGGGGCTCTGTGCTTTCTTTTGTTCTGAACAAGTGTTACTGTTTTCTGCACAAAAGCGATTCTGACAAGCAATGTGAACAGGCACAGAAAAGGTGCTAGCAGGGAATTCTCTGCCTGCCTTTCCCCAGTGCTCTGCAAGCTCTCCAGGACAACATAGAATCTGGGGCTCTGTGCTTTCTTTCGTTCTGAACAAGTGTTACTGTTTTCTGCACAAAAGCGATTCTGCGAAGCAATGTGAAGACTTCTGCTTCCCAGGCACAGAGAAGGTGCTAGCAGGGAATTCTCTGCCTGCCTTTCCCCAGTGCTCTGCAAGCTCTCCAGGACAACATAAAATCTGGGGCTCTGTGCTTTCTTTCGTTCTGAACAAGTGTTATTGTTTTCTGCACAAAAGCGATTCTGCGAAGCAATGTGAACACTTCTGTTTCCCAGGCACAGAGAAGGTGCTAGCAGGGAATTCTCTGCCTGCTTTTCCCCAGTGCTCTGCAAGCTCTCCAGGAAAACATAGAATCTGGGGCTCTGTGCTTTCTTTCGTTCTGAACAAGTGTTACTGTTTTCTGCACAAAAGTGATTCTGCGAAGCAATGTGAACACTTCTGCTTCCCAGGCACAGAGAAGGTGCTAGCAGGGAATTCTCTGCCTGCCTTTCCCCAGTGCTCTGCAAGCTCTCCAGGACAACATAAAATCTGGGGCTCTGTGCTTTCTTTCGTCTGAACAAGTGTTACTGTTTTCTGCACAAAAGCGATTCTGCGAAGGAATGTGAACACTTCTGTTTCCCAGGCACAGAGAAGGTGCTAGCAGGGAATTCTCTGCCTGCTTTTCCCCAGTGCTCTGCAAGCTCTCCAGGACAACATAATATCTGGGGCTCTGTGCTTTCTTTCGTTCTGAACAAGTGTTACTGTTTTCTGCACAAAAGCGATTCTGCGAAGGAATGTGAACAGGCACAGAGAAGGTGCTAGCAGGGAATTCTCTGCCTGCCTTTCCCCAGTGCTCTGCAAGCTCTCCAGGACAACATAGAATCTGGGGCTCTGTGCTTTCTTTCGTTCTGAACAATTGTTACTGTTTTCTGCACAAAAGCGATTCTGCGAAGCAATGTGAACACTTCTGTTTCCCAGGAACAGAGAAGGTGCTAGCAGGGAATTCTCTGCCTGCTTTTCCCCAGTGCTCTGCAAGCTCTCCAGGACAACATAAAATCTGGGGCTCTGTGCTTTCTTTCGTTCTGAACAAGTGTTACTGTTTTCTGCACAAAAGCGATTCTGCGAAGCAATGTGAACACTTCTGTTTCCCAGGCACAGAGAAGGTGCTAGCAGGGAATTCTCTGCCTGCCTTTCCCCAGTGCTCTGCAAGCTCTCCAGGACAACATAAAATCTGGGGCTCTGTGCTTTCTTTTGTTCTGAACAAGTGTTACTGTTTTCTGCACAAAAGCGATTCTGCCAAGCAATGTGAACAGGCACAGAAAAGGTGCTAGCAGGGAATTCTCTGCCTGCCTTTCCCCAGTGCTCTGCAAGCTCTCCAGGACAACATAGAATCTGGGGCTCTGTGCTTTCTTTTGTTCTGAACAAGTGTTAGGGTTTTCTGCACAAAAGCGATTCTGTGAAGCAATGTGAAGACTTCTGCTTCCCAGGCACAGAGAAGGTGCTAGCAGGGAATTCTCTGCCTGCCTTTCCCCAGTGCTCTGCAAGCTCTCCAGGACAACAGCAAATCTGGGGCTCTGTGCTTTCTTTTGTTCTGAACAAGTGTTACTGTTTTCTGCACAAAAGCGATTCTGCGAAGCAATGTGAACAGGCACAGAGAAGGTGCTAGCAGGGAATTCTCTGCCTGCCTTTCCCCAGTGCTCTGCAAGCTCTCCAGGACAACAGCAAATCTGGGGCTCTGTGCTTTCTTTCGTTCTGAACAAGTGTTACTGTTTTCTGCACAAAAGCGATTCTGCGAAGCAATGGGAACACTTCTGTTTCCCAGGAACAGAGAAGGTGCTAGCAGGGAATTCTCTGCCTGCTTTTCCCCAGTGCTCTGCAAGCTCTCCAGGACAACATAAAATCTGGGGCTCTGTGCTTTCTTTCGTTCTGAACAAGTGTTACTGTTTTCTGCACAAAAGCGATTCTGCGAAGCAATGTGAAGACTTCTGCTTCCCAGGCACAGAGAAGGTGCTAGCAGGGAATTCTCTGCCTGCTTTTCCCCAGTGCTCTGCAAGCTCTCCAGGACAACATAAAATCTGGGGCTCTGTGCTTTCTTTCGTCTGAACAAGTGTTACTGTTTTCTGCACAAAAGCGATTCTGCGAAGCAATGTGAACACTTCTGCTTCCCAGGCACAGAGAAGGTGCTAGCAGGGAATTCTCTGCCTGCTTTTCCCCAGTGCTCTGCAAGCTCTCCAGGACAACATAAAATCTGGGGCTCTGTGCTTTCTTTCGTTCTGAACAAGTGTTATTGTTTTCTGCACAAAAGCGATTCAGCGAAGCAATGTGAACAGGCACAGAGAAGGTGCTAGCAGGGAATTCTCTGCCTGCCTTTCCCCAGTGCTCTGCAAGCTCTCCAGGACAACATAAAATCTGGGGCTCTGTGCTTTCTTTTGTTCTGAACAAGTGTTACTGTTTTCTGCACAAAAGCGATTCTGCCAAGCAATGTGAACAGGCACAGAAAAGGTGCTAGCAGGGAATTCTCTGCCTGCCTTTCCCCAGTGCTCTGCAAGCTCTCCAGGACAACATAGAATCTGGGGCTCTGTGCTTTCTTTTGTTCTGAACAAGTGTTAGGGTTTTCTGCACAAAAGCGATTCTGTGAAGCAATGTGAAGACTTCTGCTTCCCAGGCACAGAGAAGGTGCTAGCAGGGAATTCTCTGCCTGCCTTTCCCCAGTGCTCTGCAAGCTCTCCAGGACAACAGCAAATCTGGGGCTCTGTGCTTTCTTTTGTTCTGAACAAGTGTTACTGTTTTCTGCACAAAAGCGATTCTGCGAAGCAATGTGAACAGGCACAGAGAAGGTGCTAGCAGGGAATTCTCTGCCTGCCTTTCCCCAGTGCTCTGCAAGCTCTCCAGGACAACAGCAAATCTGGGGCTCTGTGCTTTCTTTCGTTCTGAACAAGTGTTACTGTTTTCTGCACAAAAGCGATTCTGCGAAGCAATGGGAACACTTCTGTTTCCCAGGAACAGAGAAGGTGCTAGCAGGGAATTCTCTGCCTGCTTTTCCCCAGTGCTCTGCAAGCTCTCCAGGACAACATAAAATCTGGGGCTCTGTGCTTTCTTTCGTTCTGAACAAGTGTTACTGTTTTCTGCACAAAAGCGATTCTGCGAAGCAATGTGAAGACTTCTGCTTCCCAGGCACAGAGAAGGTGCTAGCAGGGAATTCTCTGCCTGCTTTTCCCCAGTGCTCTGCAAGCTCTCCAGGACAACATAAAATCTGGGGCTCTGTGCTTTCTTTCGTCTGAACAAGTGTTACTGTTTTCTGCACAAAAGCGATTCTGCGAAGCAATGTGAACACTTCTGCTTCCCAGGCACAGAGAAGGTGCTAGCAGGGAATTCTCTGCCTGCTTTTCCCCAGTGCTCTGCAAGCTCTCCAGGACAACATAAAATCTGGGGCTCTGTGCTTTCTTTCGTTCTGAACAAGTGTTATTGTTTTCTGCACAAAAGCGATTCAGCGAAGCAATGTGAACAGGCACAGAGAAGGTGCTAGCAGGGAATTCTCTGCCTGCCTTTCCCCAGTGCTCTGCAAGCTCTCCAGGACAACATAAAATCTGGGGCTCTGTGCTTTCTTTCGTTCTGAACAAGTGTTACTGTTTTCTGCACAAAAGCGATTCTGCGAAGCAATGTGAACACTTCTGTTTCCCAGGAACAGAGAAGGTGCTAGCAGGGAATTCTCTGCCTGCTTTTCCCCAGTGCTCTGCAAGCTCTCCAGGGCAACATAAAATCTGGGGCTCTGTGCTTTCTTTCGTTCTGAACAAGTGTTACTGTTTTCTGCACAAAAGCGATTCTGCGAAGCAATGTGAACAGGCACAGAGAAGGTGCTAGCAGGGAATTCTCTGCCTGCCTTTCCCCAGTGCTCTGCAAGCTCTCCAGGACAACAGCAAATCTGGGGCTCTGTGCTTTCTTTCGTTCTGAACAAGTGTTACTGTTTTCTGCACAAAAGCGATTCTGCGAAGCAATGTGAACACTTCTGTTTCCCAGGCACAGAGAAGGTGCTAGCAGGGAATTCTCTGCCTGCTTTTCCCCAGTGCTCTGCAAGCTCTCCAGGACAACATAAAATCTGGGGCTCTGTGCTTTCTTTCTGCTGAACAAGTGTTACTGTTTTCTGCACAAAAGCGATTCTGCGAAGCAATGTGAACAGGCACAGAGAAGGTGCTAGCAGGGAATTCTCTGCCTGCCTTTCCCCAGTGCTCTGCAAGCTCTCCAGGACAACATAAAATCTGGGGCTCTGTGCTTTCTTTCGTTCTGAACAAGTGTTACTGTTTTCTGCACAAAAGCGATTCTGCGAAGCAATGGGAACACTTCTGTTTCCCAGGCACAGAGAAGGTGCTAGCAGGGAATTCTCTGCCTGCTTTTCCCCAGTGCTCTGCAAGCTCTCCAGGACAACATAATATCTGGGGCTCTGTGCTTTCTTTCGTTGTGAACAAGTGTTACTGTTCTCTGCACAAAAGCGATTCTGCGAAGCAATGTGAACACTTCTGTTTCCCAGGCACAGAGAAGGTGCTAGCAGGGAATTCTCTGCATGCTTTTCCCCAGTGCTCTGCAAGCTCTCCAGGACAACATAAAATCTGGGGCTCTGTGCTTTCTTTTGTTCTGAACAAGTGTTACTGTTTTCTGCACAAAAGCGATTCTGCCAAGCAATGTGAACAGGCACAGAAAAGGTGCTAGCAGGGAATTCTCTGCCTGCCTTTCCCCAGTGCTCTGCAAGCTCTCCAGGACAACATAGAATCTGGGGCTCTGTGCTTTCTTTTGTTCTGAACAAGTGTTAGGGTTTTCTGCACAAAAGCGATTCTGCGAAGCAATGTGAAGACTTCTGCTTCCCAGGCACAGAGAAGGTGCTAGCAGGGAATTCTCTGCCTGCCTTTCCCCAGTGCTCTGCAAGCTCTCCAGGACAACATAAAATCTGGGGCTCTGTGCTTTCTTTCGTCTGAACAAGTGTTACTGTTTTCTGCACAAAAGCGATTCTGCGAAGCAATGTGAACAGGCACAGAGAAGGTGCTAGCAGGGAATTCTCTGCCTGCCTTTCCCCAGTGCTCTGCAAGCTCTCCAGGACAACATAAAATCTGGGGCTCTGTGCTTTCTTTCGTTCTGAACAAGTGTTACTGTTTTCTTCACAAAAGCGATTCTGCGAAGCAATGTGAACACTTCTGTTTCCCGGGCACAGAGAAGGTGCTAGCAGGGAATTCTCTGCCTGCTTTTCCCCAGTGCTCTGCAAGCTCTCCAGGACAACATAAAATCTGGGGCTCTGTGCTTTCTTTCGTTCTGAACAAGTGTTACTGTTTTCTGCACAAAAGCGATTCTGCGAAGCAATGTGAACAGGCACAGAGAAGGTGCTAGCAGGGAATTCTCTGCCTGCCTTTCCCCAGTGCTCTGCAAGCTCTCCAGGACAACAGCAAATCTGGGGCTCTGTGCTTTCTTTCGTTCTGAACAAGTGTTACTGTTTTCTGCACAAAAGCGATTCTGCGAAGCAATGGGAACACTTCTGTTTCCCAGGCACAGAGAAGGTGCTAGCAGGGAATTCTCTGCCTGCTTTTCCCCAGTGCTCTG
Source organism: Strix uralensis (assembly GCF_047716275.1). NCBI lineage: Eukaryota > Metazoa > Chordata > Aves > Strigiformes > Strigidae > Strix > Strix uralensis. Next base: position 128,434 of record NC_133991.1, on the reverse strand, counting down.
CAAGCTCTCCAGGACAACATAGAATCTGGGGCTCTGTGCTTTCTTTCGTTCTGAACAAGTGTTACTGTTTTCTGCACAAAAGCGATTTTGCGAAGCAATGTGAACATTTCTGCTTCCCAGGCACAGAGAAGGTGCTAGCAGGGAATTCTCTGCCTGCCTTTCCCCAGTGCTCTGCAAGCTCTCCAGGACAACATAAAATCTGGGGCTCTGTGCTTTCTTTCGTTCTGAACAAGTGTTACTGTTTTCTGCACAAAAGCGATTCTGCGAAGCAATGTGAACAGGCACAGAGAAGGTGCTAGCAGGGAATTCTCTGCCTGCCTTTCCCCAGTGCTCTGCAAGGTCTCCAGGACAACATAAAATCTGGGGCTCTGTGCTTTCTTTCGTTCTGAACAAGTGTTACTGTTTTCTGCACAAAAGCGATTCTGCGAAGCAATGTGAACACTTCTGCTTCCCAGGCACAGAGAAGGTGCTAGCAGGGAATTCTCTGCCTGCTTTTCCCCAGTGCTCTGCAAGCTCTCCAGGACAACATAAAATCTGGGGCTCTGTGCTTTCTTTCATTCTGAACAAGTGTTATTGTTTTCTGCACAAAAGCGATTCTGCGAAGCAATGTGAACACTTCTGTTTCCCAGGAACAGAGAAGGTGCTAGCAGGGAATTCTCTGCCTGCTTTTCCCCAGTGCTCTGCAAGCTCTCCAGGACAACATAAAATCTGGGGCTCTGTGCTTTCTTTCGTTCTGAACAAGTGTTACTGTTTTCTGCACAAAAGCGATTCTGCGAAGCAATGTGAACACTTCTGCTTCCCAGGCACAGAGAAGGTGCTAGCAGGGAATTCTCTGCCTGCCTTTCCCCAGTGCTCTGCAAGCTCTCCAGGACAACATAGAATCTGGGGCTCTGTGCTTTCTTTTGTTCTGAACAAGTGTTACTGTTTTCTGCACAAAAGCGATTCTGCGAAGCAATGTGAACAGGCACAGAGAAGGTGCTAGCAGGGAATTCTCTGCCTGCCTTTCCCCAGTGCTCTGCAAGCTCTCCAGGACACCATAAAATCTGGGGCTCTGTGCTTTCTTTCGTTCTGAACAAGTGTTACTGTTTTCTGCACAAAAGCGATTCTGCGAAGCAATGTGAACACTTCTGCTTCCCAGGCACAGAGAAGGTGCTAGCAGGGAATTCTCTGCCTGCCTTTCCCCAGTGCTCTGCAAGCTCTCCAGGACAACATAAAATCTGGGACTCTGTGCTTTCTTCCGTTCTGAACAAGTGTTACTGTTTTCTGCACAAAAGCGATTCTGCGAAGCAATGTGAACACTTCTGCTTCCCAGGCACAGAGAAGGTGCTAGCAGGGAATTCTCTGCCTGCTTTTCCCCAGTGCTCTGCAAGCTCTCCAGGACAACATAAAATCTGGGGCTCTGTGCTTTCTTTCGTTCTGAACAAGTGTTACTGTTTTCTGCACAAAAGCGATTCTGCGAAGCAATGTGAACACTTCTGCTTCCCAGGCACAGAGAAGGTGCTAGCAGGGAATTCTCTGCCTGCCTTTCCCCAGTGCTCTGCAATCTCTCCAGGACAACATAAAATCTGGGGCTCTGTGCTTTCTTTTGTTCTGAACAAGTGTTACTGTTTTCTGCACAAAAGCGATTCTGCCAAGCAATGTGAACAGGCACAGAAAAGGTGCTAGCAGGGAATTCTCTGCCTGCCTTTCCCCAGTGCTCTGCAAGCTCTCCAGGACAACATAGAATCTGGGGCTCTGTGCTTTCTTTTGTTCTGAACAAGTGTTACTGTTTTCTGCACAAAAGCGATTCTGCGAAGCAATGTGAAGACTTCTGCTTCCCAGGCACAGAGAAGGTGCTAGCAGGGAATTCTCTGCCTGCCTTTCCCCAGTGCTCTGCAAGCTCTCCAGGACAACATAAAATCTGGGGCTCTGTGCTTTCTTTCGTTCTGAACAAGTGTTACTGTTTTCTGCACAAAAGCGATTCTGCGAAGGAATGTGAACAGGCACAGAGAAGGTGCTAGCAGGGAATTCTCTGCCTGCCTTTCCCCAGTGCTCTGCAAGCTCTCCAGGACAACATAGAATCTGGGGCTCTGTGCTTTCTTTCGTTCTGAACAATTGTTACTGTTTTCTGCACAAAAGCGATTCTGCGAAGCAATGTGAACACTTCTGTTTCCCAGGAACAGAGAAGGTGCTAGCAGGGAATTCTCTGCCTGCTTTTCCCCAGTGCTCTGCAAGCTCTCCAGGACAACATAAAATCTGGGGCTCTGTGCTTTCTTTCGTTCTGAACAAGTGTTACTGTTTTCTGCACAAAAGCGATTCTGCGAAGCAATGTGAACACTTCTGCTTCCCAGGCACAGAGAAGGTGCTAGCAGGGAATTCTCTGCCTGCCTTTCCCCAGTGCTCTGCAAGCTCTCCAGGACAACATAAAATCTGGGGCTCTGTGCTTTCTTTCGTCTGAACAAGTGTTACTGTTTTCTGCACAAAAGCGATTCTGCGAAGGAATGTGAACACTTCTGTTTCCCAGGCACAGAGAAGGTGCTAGCAGGGAATTCTCTGCCTGCTTTTCCCCAGTGCTCTGCAAGCTCTCCAGGACAACATAAAATCTGGGGCTCTGTGCTTTCTTTTGTTCTGAACAAGTGTTACTGTTTTCTGCACAAAAGCGATTCTGCCAAGCAATGTGAACAGGCACAGAAAAGGTGCTAGCAGGGAATTCTCTGCCTGCCTTTCCTCAGTGCTCTGCAAGCTCTCCAGGACAACATAGAATCTGGGGCTCTGTGCTTTCTTTTGTTCTGAACAAGTGTTACTGTTTTCTGCACAAAAGCGATTCTGCGAAGCAATGTGAAGACTTCTGCTTCCCAGGCACAGAGAAGGTGCTAGCAGGGAATTCTCTGCCTGCCTTTCCCCAGTGCTCTGCAAGCTCTCCAGGACAACATAAAATCTGGGGCTCTGTGCTTTCTTTCGTTCTGAACAAGTGTTACTGTTTTCTGCACAAAAGCGATTCTGCGAAGCAATGTGAACACTTCTGTTTCCCAGGCACAGAGAAGGTGCTAGCAGGGAATTCTCTGCCTGCTTTTCCCCAGTGCTCTGCAAGCTCTCCAGGACAACATAGAATCTGGGGCTCTGTGCTTTCTTTCGTTCTGAACAAGTGTTACTGTTTTCTGCACAAAAGTGATTCTGCGAAGCAATGTGAACACTTCTGCTTCCCAGGCACAGAGAAGGTGCTAGAAGGGAATTCTCTGCCTGCCTTTCCCCAGTGCTCTGCAAGCTCTCCAGGACAACATAAAATCTGGGGCTCTGTGCTTTCTTTCGTCTGAACAAGTGTTACTGTTTTCTGCACAAAAGCGATTCTGCGAAGGAATGTGAACACTTCTGTTTCCCAGGCACAGAGAAGGTGCTAGCAGGGAATTCTCTGCCTGCTTTTCCCCAGTGCTCTGCAAGCTCTCCAGGACAACATAATATCTGGGGCTCTGTGCTTTCTTTCGTTCTGAACAAGTGTTACTGTTTTCTGCACAAAAGCGATTCTGCGAAGGAATGTGAACAGGCACAGAGAAGGTGCTAGCAGGGAATTCTCTGCCTGCCTTTCCCCAGTGCTCTGCAAGCTCTCCAGGACAACATAGAATCTGGGGCTCTGTGCTTTCTTTCGTTCTGAACAATTGTTACTGTTTTCTGCACAAAAGCGATTCTGCGAAGCAATGTGAACACTTCTGTTTCCCAGGAACAGAGAAGGTGCTAGCAGGGAATTCTCTGCCTGCTTTTCCCCAGTGCTCTGCAAGCTCTCCAGGACAACATAAAATCTGGGGCTCTGTGCTTTCTTTCGTTCTGAACAAGTGTTACTGTTTTCTGCACAAAAGCGATTCTGCGAAGCAATGTGAACACTTCTGTTTCCCAGGAACAGAGAAGGTGCTAGCAGGGAATTCTCTGCCTGCTTTTCCCCAGTGCTCTGCAAGCTCTCCAGGACAACATAAAATCTGGGGCTCTGTGCTTTCTTTTGTTCTGAACAAGTGTTACTGTTTTCTGCACAAAAGCGATTCTGCCAAGCAATGTGAACAGGCACAGAAAAGGTGCTAGCAGGGAATTCTCTGCCTGCCTTTCCCCAGTGCTCTGCAAGCTCTCCAGGACAACATAGAATCTGGGGCTCTGTGCTTTCTTTTGTTCTGAACAAGTGTTAGGGTTTTCTGCACAAAAGCGATTCTGTGAAGCAATGTGAAGACTTCTGCTTCCCAGGCACAGAGAAGGTGCTAGCAGGGAATTCTCTGCCTGCCTTTCCCCAGTGCTCTGCAAGCTCTCCAGGACAACAGCAAATCTGGGGCTCTGTGCTTTCTTTTGTTCTGAACAAGTGTTACTGTTTTCTGCACAAAAGCGATTCTGCGAAGCAATGTGAACAGGCACAGAGAAGGTGCTAGCAGGGAATTCTCTGCCTGCCTTTCCCCAGTGCTCTGCAAGCTCTCCAGGACAACAGCAAATCTGGGGCTCTGTGCTTTCTTTCGTTCTGAACAAGTGTTACTGTTTTCTGCACAAAAGCGATTCTGCGAAGCAATGGGAACACTTCTGTTTCCCAGGAACAGAGAAGGTGCTAGCAGGGAATTCTCTGCCTGCTTTTCCCCAGTGCTCTGCAAGCTCTCCAGAACAATATAGAATCTGGGGCTCTGTGCTTTCTTTCCTTCTGAACAAGTGTTACTGTTTTCTGCACAAAAGTGATTCTGCAAAGCAATGTGAACACTTCTGCTTCCCAGGCACAGAGAAGGTGCTAGCAGGGAATTCTCTGCCTGCCTTTCCCCAGTGCTCTGCAAGCTCTCCAGGACAACATAAAATCTGGGGCTCTGTGCTTTCTTTCGTCTGAACAAGTGTTACTGTTTTCTGCACAAAAGCGATTCTGCGAAGCAATGTGAACAGGCACAGAGAAGGTGCTAGCAGGGAATTCTCTGCCTGCCTTTCCCCAGTGCTCTGCAAGCTCTCCAGGACAACAGCAAATCTGGGGCTCTGTGCTTTCTTTCGTTCTGAACAAGTGTTACTGTTTTCTGCACAAAAGCGATTCTGCGAAGCAGTGTGAAGACTTCTGCTTCCCAGGCACAGAGAAGGTGCTAGCAGGGAATTCTCTGCCTGCCTTTCCCCAGTGCTCTGCAAGCTCTCCAGGACAACAGCAAATCTGGGGCTCTGTGCTTCCTTTCGTTCTGAACAAGTGTTACTGTTTTCTGCACAAAAGCGATTCTGCGAAGCAATGTGAACACTTCTGTTTCCCAGGCACAGAGAAGGTGCTAGCAGGGAATTCTCTGCCTGCCTTTCCCCAGTGCTCTGCAAGCTCTCCAGGACAACATAAAATCTGGGGCTCTGTGCTTTCTTTCGTTCTGAACAACTGTTACTGTTTTCTGCACAAAAGCGATTCTGCGAAGCAATGTGAAGACTTCTGCTTCCCAGGCACAGAGAAGGTGCTAGCAGGGAATTCTCTGCCTGCTTTTCCCCAGTGCTCTGCAAGCTCTCCAGGACAACATAAAATCTGGGGCTCTGTGCTTTCTTTCGTTCTGAACAAGTGTTACTGTTTTCTGCACAAAAGCGATTCTGCGAAGCAATGTGAACACTTCTGTTTCCCAGGCACAGAGAAGGTGCTAGCAGGGAATTCTCTGCCTGCTTTTCCCCAGTGCTCTGCAAGCTCTCCAGGACAACATAGAATCTGGGGCTCTGTGCTTTCTTTCGTTCTGAACAAGTGTTACTGTTTTCTGCACAAAAGTGATTCTGCGAAGCAATGTGAACACTTCTGCTTCCCAGGCACAGAGAAGGTGCTAGAAGGGAATTCTCTGCCTGCCTTTCCCCAGTGCTCTGCAAGCTCTCCAGGACAACATAAAATCTGGGGCTCTGTGCTTTCTTTCGTCTGAACAAGTGTTACTGTTTTCTGCACAAAAGCGATTCTGCGAAGGAATGTGAACACTTCTGTTTCCCAGGCACAGAGAAGGTGCTAGCAGGGAATTCTCTGCCTGCTTTTCCCCAGTGCTCTGCAAGCTCTCCAGGACAACATAATATCTGGGGCTCTGTGCTTTCTTTCGTTCTGAACAAGTGTTACTGTTTTCTGCACAAAAGCGATTCTGCGAAGGAATGTGAACAGGCACAGAGAAGGTGCTAGCAGGGAATTCTCTGCCTGCCTTTCCCCAGTGCTCTGCAAGCTCTCCAGGACAACATAGAATCTGGGGCTCTGTGCTTTCTTTCGTTCTGAACAATTGTTACTGTTTTCTGCACAAAAGCGATTCTGCGAAGCAATGTGAACACTTCTGTTTCCCAGGAACAGAGAAGGTGCTAGCAGGGAATTCTCTGCCTGCTTTTCCCCAGTGCTCTGCAAGCTCTCCAGGACAACATAAAATCTGGGGCTCTGTGCTTTCTTTCGTTCTGAACAAGTGTTACTGTTTTCTGCACAAAAGCGATTCTGCGAAGCAATGTGAACACTTCTGTTTCCCAGGAACAGAGAAGGTGCTAGCAGGGAATTCTCTGCCTGCCTTTCCCCAGTGCTCTGCAAGCTCTCCAGGACAACATAAAATCTGGGGCTCTGTGCTTTCTTTTGTTCTGAACAAGTGTTACTGTTTTCTGCACAAAAGCGATTCTGCCAAGCAATGTGAACAGGCACAGAAAAGGTGCTAGCAGGGAATTCTCTGCCTGCCTTTCCCCAGTGCTCTGCAAGCTCTCCAGGACAACATAGAATCTGGGGCTCTGTGCTTTCTTTTGTTCTGAACAAGTGTTAGGGTTTTCTGCACAAAAGCGATTCTGTGAAGCAATGTGAAGACTTCTGCTTCCCAGGCACAGAGAAGGTGCTAGCAGGGAATTCTCTGCCTGCCTTTCCCCAGTGCTCTGCAAGCTCTCCAGGACAACAGCAAATCTGGGGCTCTGTGCTTTCTTTTGTTCTGAACAAGTGTTACTGTTTTCTGCACAAAAGCGATTCTGCGAAGCAATGTGAACAGGCACAGAGAAGGTGCTAGCAGGGAATTCTCTGCCTGCCTTTCCCCAGTGCTCTGCAAGCTCTCCAGGACAACAGCAAATCTGGGGCTCTGTGCTTTCTTTCGTTCTGAACAAGTGTTACTGTTTTCTGCACAAAAGCGATTCTGCGAAGCAATGGGAACACTTCTGTTTCCCAGGAACAGAGAAGGTGCTAGCAGGGAATTCTCTGCCTGCTTTTCCCCAGTGCTCTGCAAGCTCTCCAGAACAATATAGAATCTGGGGCTCTGTGCTTTCTTTCCTTCTGAACAAGTGTTACTGTTTTCTGCACAAAAGTGATTCTGCAAAGCAATGTGAACACTTCTGCTTCCCAGGCACAGAGAAGGTGCTAGCAGGGAATTCTCTGCCTGCCTTTCCCCAGTGCTCTGCAAGCTCTCCAGGACAACATAAAATCTGGGGCTCTGTGCTTTCTTTCGTCTGAACAAGTGTTACTGTTTTCTGCACAAAAGCGATTCTGCGAAGCAATGTGAACAGGCACAGAGAAGGTGCTAGCAGGGAATTCTCTGCCTGCCTTTCCCCAGTGCTCTGCAAGCTCTCCAGGACAACAGCAAATCTGGGGCTCTGTGCTTTCTTTCGTTCTGAACAAGTGTTACTGTTTTCTGCACAAAAGCGATTCTGCGAAGCAGTGTGAAGACTTCTGCTTCCCAGGCACAGAGAAGGTGCTAGCAGGGAATTCTCTGCCTGCCTTTCCCCAGTGCTCTGCAAGCTCTCCAGGACAACAGCAAATCTGGGGCTCTGTGCTTCCTTTCGTTCTGAACAAGTGTTACTGTTTTCTGCACAAAAGCGATTCTGCGAAGCAATGTGAACACTTCTGTTTCCCAGGCACAGAGAAGGTGCTAGCAGGGAATTCTCTGCCTGCCTTTCCCCAGTGCTCTGCAAGCTCTCCAGGACAACATAAAATCTGGGGCTCTGTGCTTTCTTTCGTTCTGAACAACTGTTACTGTTTTCTGCACAAAAGCGATTCTGCGAAGCAATGTGAAGACTTCTGCTTCCCAGGCACAGAGAAAGTGCTAGCAGGGAATTCTCTGCCTGCTTTTCCCCAGTGCTCTGCAAGCTCTCCAGGACAACATAAAATCTGGGGCTCTGTGCTTTCTTTCGTTCTGAACAAGTGTTATTGTTTTCTGCACAAAAGCGATTCTGCGAAGCAATGTGAACAGGCACAGAGAAGGTGCTAGCAGGGAATTCTCTGCCTGCTTTTCCCCAGTGCTCTGCAAGCTCTCCAGGACAACATAAAATCTGGGGCTCTGTGCTTTCTTTCGTTCTGAACAAGTGTTACTGTTTTCTGCACAAAAGCGATTCTGCGAAGCAGTGTGAAGACTTCTGCTTCCCAGGCACAGAGAAGGTGCTAGCAGGGAATTCTCTGCCTGCCTTTCCCCAGTGCTCTGCAAGCTCTCCAGGACAACAGCAAATCTGGGGCTCTGTGCTTCCTTTCGTTCTGAACAAGTGTTACTGTTTTCTGCACAAAAGCGATTCTGCGAAGCAATGTGAACACTTCTGTTTCCCAGGCACAGAGAAGGTGCTAGCAGGGAATTCTCTGCCTGCCTTTCCCCAGTGCTCTGCAAGCTCTCCAGGACAACATAAAATCTGGGGCTCTGTGCTTTCTTTCGTTCTGAACAACTGTTACTGTTTTCTGCACAAAAGCGATTCTGCGAAGCAATGTGAAGACTTCTGCTTCCCAGGCACAGAGAAGGTGCTAGCAGGGAATTCTCTGCCTGCTTTTCCCCAGTGCTCTGCAAGCTCTCCAGGACAACATAAAATCTGGGGCTCTGTGCTTTCTTTCGTTCTGAACAAGTGTTATTGTTTTCTGCACAAAAGCGATTCTGCGAAGCAATGTGAACAGGCACAGAGAAGGTGCTAGCAGGGAATTCTCTGCCTGCCTTTCCCCAGTGCTCTGCAAGCTCTCCAGGACAACATAAAATCTGGGGCTCTGTGCTTTCTTTCTTTCTGAACAAGTGTTACTGTTTTCTGCACAAAAGCGATTCTGCGAAGCAATGTGAACACTTCTGTTTCCCAGGAACAGAGAAGGTGCTAGCAGGGAATTCTCTGCCTGCTTTTCCCCAGTGCTCTGCAAGCTCTCCAGGACAACATAAAATCTGGGGCTCTGTGCTTTCTTTCGTTCTGAACAAGTGTTACTGTTTTCTGCACAAAAGCGATTCTGCGAAGCAATGTGAACACTTCTGTTTCCCAGGCACAGAGAAGGTGCTAGCAGGGAATTCTCTGCCTGCTTTTCCCCAGTGCTCTGCAAGCTCTCCAGGACAACATAAAATCTGGGGCTCTGTGCTTTCTTTTGTTCTGAACAAGTGTTACTGTTTTCTGCACAAAAGCGATTCTGCGAAGCAATGTGAACAGGCACAGAAAAGGTGCTAGCAGGGAATTCTCTGCCTGCCTTTCCCCAGTGCTCTGCAAGCTCTCCAGGACAACATAAAATCTGGGGCTCTGTGCTTTCTTTCGTTCTGAACAAGTGTTACTGTTTTCTGCACAAAAGCGATTCTGTGAAGGAATGTGAACAGGCACAGAGAAGGCGCTAGCAGGGAATTCTCTGCCTGCCTTTCCCCAGTGCTCTGCAAGCTCTCCAGGACAACATAAAATCTGGGGCTCTGTGCTTTCTTTCGTCTGAACAAGTGTTACTGTTTTCTGCACAAAAGCGATTCTGCGAAGCAATGTGAACAGGCACACAGAAGGTGCTACCAGGGAATTCTCTGCCTGCCTTTCCCCAGTGCTCTGCAAGCTCTCCAGGACAACATAAAATCTGGGGCTCTGTGCTTTCTTTCGTTCTGAACAAGTGTTACTGTTTTCTGCACAAAAGCGATTCTGCGAAGCAATGTGAACACTTCTGTTTCCCAGGATCAGAGAAGGTGCTAGCAGGGAATTCTCTGCCTGCTTTTCCCCAGTGCTCTGCAAGCTCTCCAGGACAACATAAAATCTGGGGCTCTGTGCTTTCTTTCGTCTGAACAAGTGTTACTGTTTTCTGCACAAAAGCGATTCTGCGAAGCAATGTGAACAGGCACAGAGAAGGTGCTACCAGGGAATTCTCTGCCTGCCTTTCCCCAGTGCTCTGCAAGCTCTCCAGGACAACAGCAAATCTGGGGCTCTGTGCTTTCTTTCGTTCTGAACAAGTGTTACTGTTTTCTGCACAAAAGCGATTCTGCGAAGCAATGTGAACACTTCTGTTTCCCAGGCACAGAGAAGGTGCTAGCAGGGAATTCTCTGCCTGCTTTTCCCCAGTGCTCTGCAAGCTCTCCAGGACAACATAAAATCTGGGGCTCTGTGCTTTCTTTCGTTGTGAACAAGTGTTATTGTTTTCTGCACAAAAGCGATTCTGCGAAGCAATGTGAACAGGCACAGAGAAGGTGCTAGCAGGGAATTCTCTGCCTGCCTTTCCCCAGTGCTCTGCAAGCTCTCCAGGACAACATAAAATCTGGGGCTCTGTGCTTTCTTTCGTTCTGAACAAGTGTTACTGTTTTCTGCACAAAAGCGATTCTGCGAAGCAATGTGAACACTTCTGTTTCCCAGGAACAGAGAAGGTGCTAGCAGGGAATTCTCTGCCTGCTTTTCCCCAGTGCTCTGCAAGCTCTCCAGGACAACATAAAATCTGGGGCTCTGTGCTTTCTTTCTGCTGAACAAGTGTTACTGTTTTCTGCACAAAAGCGATTCTGCGAAGCAATGTGAACAGGCACAGAGAAGGTGCTAGCAGGGAATTCTCTGCCTGCCTTTCCCCAGTGCTCTGCAAGCTCTCCAGGACAACAGCAAATCTGGGGCTCTGTGCTTTCTTTCGTTCTGAACAAGTGTTACTGTTTTCTGCACAAAAGCGATTCTGCGAAGCAATGGGAACACTTCTGTTTCCCAGGCACAGAGAAGGTGCTAGCAGGGAATTCTCTGCCTGCTTTTCCCCAGTGCTCTGCAAGCTCTCCAGGACAACATAGAATCTGGGGCTCTGTGCTTTCTTTCGTTGTGAACAAATGTTAATGTTCTCTGCACAAAAGCGATTCTGCGAAGCAATGTGAACACTTCTGTTTCCCAGGCACAGAGAAGGTGCTAGCAGGGAATTCTCTGCCTGCTTTTCCCCAGTGCTCTGCAAGCTCTCCAGGACAACATAAAATCTGGGGCTCTGTGCTTTCTTTTGTTCTGAACAAGTGTTACTGTTTTCTGCACAAAAGCGATTCTGCCAAGCAATGTGAACAGGCACAGAAAAGGTGCTAGCAGGGAATTCTCTGCCTGCCTTTCCCCAGTGCTCTGCAAGCTCTCCAGGACAACATAGAATCTGGGGCTCTGTGCTTTCTTTTGTTCTGAACAAGTGTTAGGGTTTTCTGCACAAAAGCGATTCTGCGAAGCAATGTGAAGACTTCTGCTTCCCAGGCACAGAGAAGGTGCTAGCAGGGAATTCTCTGCCTGCCTTTCCCCAGTGCTCTGCAAGCTCTCCAGGACAACATAAAATCTGGGGCTCTGTGCTTTCTTTCGTCTGAACAAGTGTTACTGTTTTCTGCACAAAAGCGATTCTGCGAAGCAATGTGAACAGGCACAGAGAAGGTGCTAGCAGGGAATTCTCTGCCTGCCTTTCCCCAGTGCTCTGCAAGCTCTCCAGGACAACATAAAATCTGGGGCTCTGTGCTTTCTTTCGTTCTGAACAAGTGTTACTGTTTTCTTCACAAAAGCGATTCTGCGAAGCAATGTGAACACTTCTGTTTCCCGGGCACAGAGAAGGTGCTAGCAGGGAATTCTCTGCCTGCTTTTCCCCAGTGCTCTGCAAGCTCTCCAGGACAACATAAAATCTGGGGCTCTGTGCTTTCTTTCGTTCTGAACAAGTGTTACTGTTTTCTGCACAAAAGCGATTCTGCGAAGCAATGTGAACAGGCACAGAGAAGGTGCTAGCAGGGAATTCTCTGCCTGCCTTTCCCCAGTGCTCTGCAAGCTCTCCAGGACAACAGCAAATCTGGGGCTCTGTGCTTTCTTTCGTTCTGAACAAGTGTTACTGTTTTCTGCACAAAAGCGATTCTGCGAAGCAATGGGAACACTTCTGTTTCCCAGGCACAGAGAAGGTGCTAGCAGGGAATTCTCTGCCTGCTTTTCCCCAGTGCTCTGCAAGCTCTCCAGGACAACATAGAATCTGGGGCTCTGTGCTTTCTTTCGTTCTGAACAAGTGTTACTGTTTTCTGCACAAAAGCGATTCTGCGAAGCAATGTGAACATTTCTGCTTCCCAGGCACAGAGAAGGTGCTAGCAGGGAATTCTCTGCCTGCCTTTCCCCAGTGCTCTGCAAGCTCTCCAGGACAACAGCAAATATGGGGCTCTGTGCTTTCTTTCGTTCTGAACAAGTGTTACTGTTTTCTGCACAAAAGCGATTCTGCGAAGCAATGTGAACAGGCACAGAGAAGGTGCTAGCAGGGAATTCTCTGCCTGCCTTTCCCCAGTGCTCTGCAAGGTCTCCAGGACAACATAAAATCTGGGGCTCTGTGCTTTCTTTCGTTCTGAACAAGTGTTACTGTTTTCTGCACAAAAGCGATTCTGCGAAGCAATGTGAACACTTCTGCTTCCCAGGCACAGAGAAGGTGCTAGCAGGGAATTCTCTGCCTGCTTTTCCCCAGTGCTCTGCAAGCTCTCCAGGACAACATAAAATCTGGGGCTCTGTGCTTTCTTTCGTTCTGAACAAGTGTTATTGTTTTCTGCACAAAAGCGATTCTGCGAAGCAATGTGAACACTTCTGTTTCCCAGGAACAGAGAAGGTGCTAGCAGGGAATTCTCTGCCTGCTTTTCCCCAGTGCTCTGCAAGCTCTCCAGGACAACATAAAATCTGGGGCTCTGTGCTTTCTTTTGTTCTGAACAAGTATTACTGTTTTCTGCACAAAAGCGATTCTGCGAAGCAATGGGAACACTTCTGTTTCCCAGGCACAGAGAAGGTGCTAGCAGGGAATTCTCTGCCTGCTTTTCCCCAGTGCTCTGCAAGCTCTCCAGGACAACATAAAATCTGGGGCTCTGTGCTTTCTTTTGTTCTGAACAAGTGTTACTGTTTTCTGCACAAAAGCGATTCTGCCAAGCAATGTGAACAGGCACAGAAAAGGTGCTAGCAGGGAATTCTCTGCCTGCCTTTCCCCAGTGCTCTGCAAGCTCTCCAGGACAACATAGAATCTGGGGCTCTGTGCTTTCTTTTGTTCTGAACAAGTGTTACTGTTTTCTGCACAAAAGCGATTCTGCGAAGCAATGTGAACAGGCACAGAGAAGGTGCTACCAGGGAATTCTCTGCCTGCCTTTCCCCAGTGCTCTGCAAGCTCTCCAGGACAACAGCAAATCTGGGGCTCTGTGCTTTCTTTCGTTCTGAACAAGTGTTACTGTTTTCTGCACAAAAGCGATTCTGCGAAGCAATGTGAAGACTTCTGCTTCCCAGGCACAGAGAAGGTGTTAGCAGGGAATTCTCTGCCTGCCTTTCCCCAGTGCTCTGCAAGCTCTCCAGGACAACATAAAATCTGGGGCTCTGTGCTTTCTTTCGTCTGAACAAGTGTTACTGTTTTCTGCACAAAAGCGATTCTGCGAAGCAATGTGAACACTTCTGTTTCCCAGGCACAGAGAAGGTGCTAGCAGGGAATTCTCTGCCTGCTTTTCCCCAGTGCTCTGCAAGCTCTCCAGGACAACATAATATCTGGGGCTCTGTGCTTTCTTTCGTTCTGAACAAGTGTTACTGTTTTCTGCACAAAAGCGATTCTGCGAAGGAATGTGAACAGGCACAGAGAAGGTGCTAGCAGGGAATTCTCTGCCTGCCTTTCCCCAGTGCTCTGCAAGCTCTCCAGGACAACATAAAATCTGGGACTCTGTGCTTTCTTCCGTTCTGAACAAGTGTTACTGTTTTCTGCACAAAAGCGATTCTGCGAAGCAATGTGAACACTTCTGCTTCCCAGGCACAGAGAAGGTGCTAGCAGGGAATTCTCTGCCTGCTTTTCCCCAGTGCTCTGCAAGCTCTCCAGGACAACATAAAATCTGGGGCTCTGTGCTTTCTTTCGTTCTGAACAAGTGTTACTGTTTTCTGCACAAAAGCGATTCTGCGAAGCAATGTGAACACTTCTGCTTCCCAGGCACAGAGAAGGTGCTAGCAGGGAATTCTCTGCCTGCCTTTCCCCAGTGCTCTGCAAGCTCTCCAGGACAACATAAAATCTGGGGCTCTGTGCTTTCTTTCGTCTGAACAAGTGTTACTGTTTTCTGCACAAAAGCGATTCTGCGAAGGAATGTGAACACTTCTGTTTCCCAGGCACAGAGAAGGTGCTAGCAGGGAATTCTCTGCCTGCTTTTCCCCAGTGCTCTGCAATCTCTCCAGGACAACATAAAATCTGGGGCTCTGTGCTTTCTTTTGTTCTGAACAAGTGTTACTGTTTTCTGCACAAAAGCGATTCTGCCAAGCAATGTGAACAGGCACAGAAAAGGTGCTAGCAGGGAATTCTCTGCCTGCCTTTCCCCAGTGCTCTGCAAGCTCTCCAGGACAACATAGAATCTGGGGCTCTGTGCTTTCTTTTGTTCTGAACAAGTGTTACTGTTTTCTGCACAAAAGCGATTCTGCGAAGCAATGTGAAGACTTCTGCTTCCCAGGCACAGAGAAGGTGCTAGCAGGGAATTCTCTGCCTGCCTTTCCCCAGTGCTCTGCAAGCTCTCCAGGACAACATAAAATCTGGGGCTCTGTGCTTTCTTTCGTTCTGAACAAGTGTTACTGTTTTCTGCACAAAAGCGATTCTGCGAAGCAATGGGAACACTTCTGTTTCCCAGGCACAGAGAAGGTGCTAGCAGGGAATTCTCTGCCTGCTTTTCCCCAGTGCTCTGCAAGCTCTCCAGGACAACATAGAATCTGGGGCTCTGTGCTTTCTTTCGTTCTGAACAAGTGTTACTGTTTTCTGCACAAAAGTGATTCTGCGAAGCAATGTGAACACTTCTGCTTCCCAGGCACAGAGAAGGTGCTAGCAGGGAATTCTCTGCCTGCCTTTCCCCAGTGCTCTGCAAGCTCTCCAGGACAACATAAAATCTGGGGCTCTGTGCTTTCTTTCGTCTGAACAAGTGTTACTGTTTTCTGCACAAAAGCGATTCTGCGAAGCAATGTGAACAGGCACAGAGAAGGTGCTAGCAGGGAATTCTCTGCCTGCCTTTCCCCAGTGCTCTGCAAGCTCTCCAGGACAACAGCAAATCTGGGGCTCTGTGCTTTCTTTCGTTCTGAACAAGTGTTACTGTTTTCTGCACAAAAGCGATTCTGCGAAGCAATGGGAACACTTCTGTTTCCCAGACACAGAGAAGCTGCTAGCAGGGAATTCTCTGCCTGCTTTTCCCCAGTGCTCTGCAAGCTCTCCAGGACAACATAAAATCTGGGGCTCTGTGCTTTCTTTCATTCTGAACAAGTGTTACTGTTTTCTGCACAAAAGCGATTCTGCGAAGCAATGTGAAGACTTCTGCTTCCCAGGCACAGAGAAGGTGCTAGCAGGGAATTCTCTGCCTGCCTTTCCCCAGTGCTCTGCAAGCTCTCCAGGACAACAGCAAATATGGGGCTCTGTGCTTCCTTTCGTTCTGAACAAGTGTTACTGTTTTCTGCACAAAAGCGATTCTGCGAAGCAATGTGAACACTTCTGTTTCCCAGGCACAGAGAAGGTGCTAGCAGGGAATTCTCTGCCTGCCTTTCCCCAGTGCTCTGCAAGCTCTCCAGGACAACATAAAATCTGGGGCTCTGTGCTTTCTTTCGTTCTGAACAAGTGTTACTGTTTTCTGCACAAAAGCGATTCTGCGAAGCAATGTGAAGACTTCTGCTTCCCAGGCACAGAGAAGGTGCTAGCAGGGAATTCTCTGCCTGCTTTTCCCCAGTGCTCTGCAAGCTCTCCAGGACAACATAAAATCTGGGGCTCTGTGCTTTCTTTCGTTCTGAACAAGTGTTATTGTTTTCTGCACAAAAGCGATTCTGCGAAGCAATGTGAACAGGCACAGAGAAGGTGCTAGCAGGGAATTCTCTGCCTGCCTTTCCCCAGTGCTCTGCAAGCTCTCCAGGACAACATAAAATCTGGGGCTCTGTGCTTTCTTTCGTTCTGAACAAGTGTTACTGTTTTCTGCACAAAAGCGATTCTGCGAAGCAATGTGAACACTTCTGTTTCCCAGGCACAGAGAAGGTGCTAGCAGGGAATTCTCTGCCTGCTTTTCCCCAGTGCTCTGCAAGCTCTCCAGGACAACAGCAAATCTGGGGCTCTGTGCTTTCTTTCGTTCTGAACAAGTGTTACTGTTTTCTGCACAAAAGCGATTCTGCGAAGCAATGGGAACACTTCTGTTTCCCAGACACAGAGAAGCTGCTAGCAGGGAATTCTCTGCCTGCTTTTCCCCAGTGCTCTGCAAGCTCTCCAGGACAACATAAAATCTGGGGCTCTGTGCTTTCTTTCATTCTGAACAAGTGTTACTGTTTTCTGCACAAAAGCGATTCTGCGAAGCAATGTGAAGACTTCTGCTTCCCAGGCACAGAGAAGGTGCTAGCAGGGAATTCTCTGCCTGCTTTTCCCCAGTGCTCTGCAAGCTCTCCAGGACAACATAAAATCTGGGGCTCTGTGCTTTCTTTCGTTCTGAACAAGTGTTATTGTTTTCTGCACAAAAGCGATTCTGCGAAGCAATGTGAACAGGCACAGAGAAGGTGCTAGCAGGGAATTCTCTGCCTGCCTTTCCCCAGTGCTCTGCAAGCCCTCCAGGACAACATAAAATCTGGGGCTCTGTGCTTTCTTTCGTTCTGAACAAGTGTTACTGTTTTCTGCACAAAAGCGATTCTGCGAAGCAATGTGAACACTTCTGTTTCCCAGGCACAGAGAAGGTGCTAGCAGGGAATTCTCTGCCTGCTTTTCCCCAGTGCTCTGCAAGCTCTCCAGGACAACATAAAATCTGGGGCTCTGTGCTTTCTTTCGTTCTGAACAAGTGTTACTGTTTTCTGCACAAAAGCGATTCTGCGAAGCAATGTGAACACTTCTGTTTCCCAGGCACAGAGAAGGTGCTAGCAGGGAATTCTCTGCCTGCTTTTCCCCAGTGCTCTGCAAGCTCTCCAGGACAACATAGAATCTGGGGCTCTGTGCTTTCTTTTGTTCTGAACAAGTGTTACTGTTTTCTGCACAAAAGCGATTCTGCGAAGCAATGTGAACAGGCACAGAAAAGGTGCTAGCAGGGAATTCTCTGCCTGCCTTTCCCCAGTGCTCTGCAAGCTCTCCAGGACAACATAAAATCTGGGGCTCTGTGCTTTCTTTCGTTCTGAACAAGTGTTACTGTTTTCTGCACAAATGCGATTCTGTGAAGGAATGTGAACAGGCACAGAGAAGGCGCTAGCAGGGAATTCTCTGCCTGCCTTTCCCCAGTGCTCTGCAAGCTCTCCAGGACAACATAAAATCTGGGGCTCTGTGCTTTCTTTCGTTCTGAACAAGTGTTACTGTTTTCTGCACAAAAGCGATTCTGCGAAGCAATGTGAACAGGCACACAGAAGGTGCTACCAGGGAATTCTCTGCCTGCCTTTCCCCAGTGCTCTGCAAGCTCTCCAGGACAACATAAAAACTGGGGCTCTGTGCTTTCTTTCGTTCTGAACAAGTGTTACTGTTTTCTGCACAAAAGCGATTCGGCGAAGCAATGTGAAGACTTCTGTTTCCCAGGAACAGAGAAGGTGCTAGCAGGGAATTCTCTGCCTGCTTTTCCCCAGTGCTCTGCAAGCTCTCCAGGACAACATAAAATCTGGGGCTCTGTGCTTTCTTTCGTCTGAACAAGTGTTACTGTTTTCTGCACAAAAGCGATTCTGCGAAGCAATGTGAACAGGCACAGAGAAGGTGCTAGCAGGGAATTCTCTGCCTGCCTTTCCCCAGTGCTCTGCAAGCTCTCCAGGACAACAGCAAATCTGGGGCTCTGTGCTTTCTTTCGTTCTGAACAAGTGTTACTGTTTTCTGCACAAAAGCGATTCTGCGAAGCAATGTGAACACTTCTGTTTCCCAGGCACAGAGAAGGTGCTAGCAGGGAATTCTCTGCCTGCTTTTCCCCAGTGCTCTGCAAGCTCTCCAGGACAACATAAAATCTGGGGCTCTGTGCTTTCTTTCATTCTGAACAAGTGTTACTGTTTTCTGCACAAAAGCGATTCTGCCAAGCAATGTGAACAGGCACAGAAAAGGTGCTAGCAGGGAATTCTCTGCCTGCCTTTCCCCAGTGCTCTGCAAGCTCTCCAGGACAACATAGAATCTGGGGCTCTGTGCTTTCTTTTGTTCTGAACAAGTGTTACTGTTTTCTGCACAAAAGCGATTCTGCGAAGCAATGTGAACAGGCACAGAGAAGGTGCTAGCAGGGAATTCTCTGCCTGCCTTTCCCCAGTGCTCTGCAAGCTCTCCAGGACAACATAAAATCTGGGGCTCTGTGCTTTCTTTCGTCTGAACAAGTGTTACTGTTTTCTGCACAAAAGCGATTCTGCGAAGGAATGTGAACAGGCACAGAGAAGGTGCTAGCAGGGAATTCTCTGCCTGCCTTTCCCCACTGCTCTGCAAGGTCTCCAGGACAACATAAAATCTGGGGCTCTGTGCTTTCTTCCGTTCTGAACAAGTGTTACTGTTTTCTGCACAAAAGCGATTCTGCCAAGCAATGTGAACACTTCTGCTTCCCAGGCACAGAGAAGGTGCTAGCAGGGAATTCTCTGCCTGCTTTTCCCCAGTGCTCTGCAAGCTCTCCAGGACAACATAAAATCTGGGGCTCTGTGCTTTCTTTCGTTCTGAACAAGTGTTATTGTTTTCTGCACAAAAGCGATTCTGCGAAGCAATGTGAACACTTCTGTTTCCCAGGAACAGAGAAGGTGCTAGCAGGGAATTCTCTGCCTGCTTTTCCCCAGTGCTCTGCAAGCTCTCCAGGACAACATAAAATCTGGGGCTCTGTGCTTTCTTTTGTTCTGAACAAGTGTTACTGTTTTCTGCACAAAAGCGATTCTGCCAAGCAATGTGAACAGGCACAGAAAAGGTGCTAGCAGGGAATTCTCTGCCTGCCTTTCCCCAGTGCTCTGCAAGCTCTCCAGGACAACATAGAATCTGGGGCTCTGTGCTTTCTTTTGTTCTGAACAAGTGTTACTGTTTTCTGCACAAAAGCGATTCTGCGAAGCAATGTGAAGACTTCTGCTTCCCAGGCACAGAGAAGGTGCTAGCAGGGAATTCTCTGCCTGCCTTTCCCCAGTGCTCTGCAAGCTCTCCAGGACAACATAAAATCTGGGGCTCTGTGCTTTCTTTCGTCTGAACAAGTGTTACTGTTTTCTGCACAAAAGCGATTCTGCGAAGCAATGTGAACAGGCACAGAGAAGGTGCTAGCAGGGAATTCTCTGCCTGCCTTTCCCCAGTGCTCTGCAAGCTCTCCAGGACAACATAAAATCTGGGGCTCTGTGCTTTCTTTCGTTCTGAACAAGTGTTACTGTTTTCTGCACAAAAGCGATTCTGCGAAGCAATGTGAACACTTCTGTTTCCCAGGCACAGAGAAGGTGCTAGCAGGGAATTCTCTGCCTGCTTTTCCCCAGTGCTCTGCAAGCTCTCCAGGACAACATAAAATCTGGGGCTCTGTGCTTTCTTTCGTTCTGAACAAGTGTTACTGTTTTCTGCACAAAAGCGATTCTGCGAAGCAATGTGAACACTTCTGTTTCCCAGGCACAGAGAAGGTGCTAGCAGGGAATTCTCTGCCTGCCTTTCCCCAGTGCTCTGCAAGCTCTCCAGGACAACATAAAATCTGGGGCTCTGTGCTTTCTTTTGTTCTGAACAAGTGTTACTGTTTTCTGCACAAAAGCGATTCTGCCAAGCAATGTGAACAGGCACAGAAAAGGTGCTAGCAGGGAATTCTCTGCCTGCCTTTCCCCAGTGCTCTGCAAGCTCTCCAGGACAACATAGAATCTGGGGCTCTGTGCTTTCTTTTGTTCTGAACAAGTGTTAGGGTTTTCTGCACAAAAGCGATTCTGCGAAGCAATGTGAAGACTTCTGCTTCCCAGGCACAGAGAAGGTGCTAGCAGGCAATTCTCTGCCTGCCTTTCCCCAGTGCTCTGCAAGCTCTCCAGGACAACAGCAAATCTGGGGCTCTGTGCTTTCTTTTGTTCTGAACAAGTGTTACTGTTTTCTGCACAAAAGCGATTCTGCGAAGCAATGTGAACAGGCACAGAGAAGGTGCTAGCAGGGAATTCTCTGCCTGCCTTTCCCCAGTGCTCTGCAAGCTCTCCAGGACAACAGCAAATCTGGGGCTCTGTGCTTTCTTTCGTTCTGAACAAGTGTTACTGTTTTCTGCACAAAAGCGATTCTGCGAAGCAATGGGAACACTTCTGTTTCCCAGGAACAGAGAAGGTGCTAGCAGGGAATTCTCTGCCTGCTTTTCCCCAGTGCTCTGCAAGCTCTCCAGGACAATATAGAATCTGGGGCTCTGTGCTTTCTTTCCTTCTGAACAAGTGTTACTGTTTTCTGCACAAAAGCGATTCTGCGAAGCAATGTGAACACTTCTGCTTCCCAGGCACAGAGAAGGTGCTAGCAGGGAATTCTCTGCCTGCCTTTCCCCAGTGCTCTGCAAGCTCTCCAGGACAACATAAAATCTGGGGCTCTGTGCTTTCTTTCGTTCTGAACAAGTGTTACTGTTTTCTGCACAAAAGCGATTCTGCGAAGCAATGTGAACACTTCTGCTTCCCAGGCACAGAGAAGGTGCTAGCAGGGAATTCTCTGCCTGCTTTTCCCCAGTGCTCTGCAAGCTCTCCAGGACAACATAAAATCTGGGGCTCTGTGCTTTCTTTCGTTCTGAACAAGTGTTATTGTTTTCTGCACAAAAGCGATTCTGCGAAGCAATGTGAACAGGCACAGAGAAGGTGCTAGCAGGGAATTCTCTGCCTGCCTTTCCCCAGTGCTCTGCAAGCTCTCCAGGACAACATAAAATCTGGGGCTCTGTGCTTTCTTTTGTTCTGAACAAGTGTTACTGTTTTCTGCACAAAAGCGATTCTGCGAAGCAATGTGAACAGGCACAGAAAAGGTGCTAGCAGGGAATTCTCTGCCTGCCTTTCCCCAGTGCTCTGCAAGCTCTCCAGGACAACATGAAATCTGGGGCTCTGTGCTTTCTTTCGTTCTGAACAAGTGTTACTGTTTTCTGCACAAAAGCGATTCTGTGAAGGAATGTGAACAGGCACAGAGAAGGCGCTAGCAGGGAATTCTCTGCCTGCCTTTCCCCAGTGCTCTGCAAGCTCTCCAGGACAACATAAAATCTGGGGCTCTGTGCTTTCTTTCGTCTGAACAAGTGTTACTGTTTTCTGCACAAAAGCGATTCTGCGAAGCAATGTGAACAGGCACACAGAAGGTGCTACCAGGGAATTCTCTGCCTGCCTTTCCCCAGTGCTCTGCAAGCTCTCCAGGACAACATAAAAACTGGGGCTCTGTGCTTTCTTTCGTTCTGAACAAGTGTTACTGTTTTCTGCACAAAAGCGATTCTGCGAAGCAATGTGAACACTTCTGTTTCCCAGGAACAGAGAAGGTGCTAGCAGGGAATTCTCTGCCTGCCTTTCCCCAGTGCTCTGCAAGCTCTCCAGGACAACAGCAAATCTGGGGCTCTGTGCTTTCTTTCGTTCTGAACAAGTGTTACTGTTTTCTGCACAAAAGCGATTCTGCGAAGCAATGGGAACACTTCTGTTTCCCAGGAACAGAGAAGGTGCTAGCAGGGAATTCTCTGCCTGCTTTTCCCCAGTGCTCTGCAAGCTCTCCAGGACAATATAGAATCTGGGGCTCTGTGCTTTCTTTCCTTCTGAACAAGTGTTACTGTTTTCTGCACAAAAGCGATTCTGCGAAGCAATGTGAACACTTCTGCTTCCCAGGCACAGAGAAGGTGCTAGCAGGGAATTCTCTGCCTGCCTTTCCCCAGTGCTCTGCAAGCTCTCCAGGACAACATAAAATCTGGGGCTCTGTGCTTTCTTTCGTCTGAACAAGTGTTACTGTTTTCTGCACAAAAGCGATTCTGCGAAGCAATGTGAACAGGCACAGAGAAGGTGCTAGCAGGGAATTCTCTGCCTGCCTTTCCCCAGTGCTCTGCAAGCTCTCCAGGACAACAGCAAATCTGGGGCTCTGTGCTTTCTTTCGTCTGAACAAGTGTTACTGTTTTCTGCACAAAAGCGATTCTGCGAAGCAATGTGAACAGGCACAGAGAAGGTGCTAGCAGGGAATTCTCTGCCTGCCTTTCCCCAGTGCTCTGCAAGCTCTCCAGGACAACATAAAATCTGGGGCTCTGTGCTTTCTTTCGTTCTGAACAAGTGTTACTGTTTTCTGCACAAAAGCGATTCTGCGAAGCAATGTGAACACTTCTGCTTCCCAGGCACAGAGAAGGTGCTAGCAGGGAATTCTCTGCCTGCTTTTCCCCAGTGCTCTGCAAGCTCTCCAGGACAACATAAAATCTGGGGCTCTGTGCTTTCTTTCGTTCTGAACAAGTGTTACTGTTTTCTGCACAAAAGCGATTCTGCGAAGCAATGTGAACAGGCACAGAGAAGGTGCTAGCAGGGAATTCTCTGCCTGCCTTTCCCCAGTGCTCTGCAAGCTCTCCAGGACAACATAAAATCTGGGGCTCTGTGCTTTCTTTTGTTCTGAACAAGTGTTACTGTTTTCTGCACAAAAGCGATTCTGCGAAGCAATGTGAACAGGCACAGAAAAGGTGCTAGCAGGGAATTCTCTGCCTGCCTTTCCCCAGTGCTCTGCAAGCTCTCCAGGACAACATAAAATCTGGGGCTCTGTGCTTTCCTTCGTTCTGAACAAGTGTTACTGTTTTCTGCACAAAAGCGATTCTGCGAAGGAATGTGAACAGGCACAGAGAAGGTGCTAGCAGGGAATTCTCTGCTTGCCTTTCCCCAGTGCTCTGCAAGCTCTCCAGGACAACATAAAATCTGGGGCTCTGTGCTTTCTTTCGTTCTGAACAAGTGTTATTGTTTTCTGCACAAAAGCGATTCTGCGAAGCAATGTGAACAGGCACAGAGAAGGTGCTAGCAGGGAATTCTCTGCCTGCCTTTCCCCAGTGCTCTGCAAGCTCTCCAGGACAACATAAAATCTGGGGCTCTGTGCTTTCTTTTGTTCTGAACAAGTGTTACTGTTTTCTGCACAAAAGCGATTCTGCGAAGCAATGTGAACAGGCACAGAAAAGGTGCTAGCAGGGAATTCTCTGCCTGCCTTTCCCCAGTGCTCTGCAAGCTCTCCAGGACAACATGAAATCTGGGGCTCTGTGCTTTCTTTCGTTCTGAACAAGTGTTACTGTTTTCTGCACAAAAGCGATTCTGTGAAGGAATGTGAACAGGCACAGAGAAGGCGCTAGCAGGGAATTCTCTGCCTGCCTTTCCCCAGTGCTCTGCAAGCTCTCCAGGACAACATAAAATCTGGGGCTCTGTGCTTTCTTTCGTCTGAACAAGTGTTACTGTTTTCTGCACAAAAGCGATTCTGCGAAGCAATGTGAACAGGCACACAGAAGGTGCTACCAGGGAATTCTCTGCCTGCCTTTCCCCAGTGCTCTGCAAGCTCTCCAGGACAACATAAAAACTGGGGCTCTGTGCTTTCTTTCGTTCTGAACAAGTGTTACTGTTTTCTGCACAAAAGCGATTCTGCGAAGCAATGTGAACACTTCTGTTTCCCAGGAACAGAGAAGGTGCTAGCAGGGAATTCTCTGCCTGCTTTTCCCCAGTGCTCTGCAAGCTCTCCAGGACAACATAAAATCTGGGGCTCTGTGCTTTCTTTCGTCTGAACAAGTGTTACTGTTTTCTGCACAAAAGCGATTCTGCGAAGCAATGTGAACAGGCACAGAGAAGGTGCTACCAGGGAATTCTCTGCCTGCCTTTCCCCAGTGCTCTGCAAGCTCTCCAGGACAACATAAAATCTGGGGCTCTGTGCTTTCTTTCGTTCTGAACAAGTGTTACTGTTTTCTGCACAAAAGCGATTCTGCGAAGCAATGTGAACACTTCTGTTTCCCAGGAACAGAGAAGGTGCTAGCAGGGAATTCTCTGCCTGCTTTTCCCCAGTGCTCTGCAAGCTCTCCAGGACAACATAAAATCTGGGGCTCTGTGCTTTCTTTCGTTCTGAACAAGTGTTACTGTTTTCTGCACAAAAGCGATTCTGCCAAGCAATGTGAACAGGCACAGAGAAGGTGCTAGCAGGGAATTCTCTGCCTGCTTTTCCCCAGTGCTCTGCAAGCTCTCCAGGACAACATAGAATCTGGGGCTCTGTGCTTTCTTTCGTTCTGAACAAGTGTTACTGTTTTCTGCACAAAAGCGATTCTGCGAAGCAATGGGAACACTTCTGCTTCCCAGGCACAGAGAAGGTGCTAGCAGGGAATTCTCTGCCTGCCTTTCCCCAGTGCTCTGCAAGCTCTCCAGGACAACATAAAATCTGGGGCTCTGTGCTTTCTTTCGTCTGAACAAGTGTTACTGTTTTCTGCACAAAAGCGATTCTGCGAAGCAATGTGAACACTTCTGCTTCCCAGGCACAGAGAAGGTGCTAGCAGGGAATTCTCTGCCTGCCTTTCCCCAGTGCTCTGCAAGCTCTCCAGGACAACATAAAATCTGGGGCTCTGTGCTTTCTTTCGTCTGAACAAGTGTTACTGTTTTCTGCACAAAAGCGATTCTGCGAAGCAATGTGAACACTTCTGTTTCCCAGGCACAGAGAAGGTGCTAGCAGGGAATTCTCTGCCTGCCTTTCCCCAGTGCTCTGCAAGCTCTCCAGGACAACATAAAATCTGGGGCTCTGTGCTTTCTTTCGTTCTGAACAAGTGTTACTGTTTTCTGCACAAAAGCGATTCTGCGAAGCAATGTGAACACTTCTGCTTCCCAGGCACAGAGAAGGTGCTAGCAGGGAATTCTCTGCCTGCTTTTCCCCAGTGCTCTGCAAGCTCTCCAGGACAACATAAAATCTGGGGCTCTGTGCTTTCTTTCGTTCTGAACAAGTGTTATTGTTTTCTGCACAAAAGCGATTCTGCGAAGCAATGTGAACACTTCTGTTTCCCAGGCACAGAGAAGGTGCTAGCAGGGAATTCTCTGCCTGCTTTTCCCCAGTGCTCTGCAAGCTCTCCAGGACAACATAAAATCTGGGGCTCTGTGCTTTCTTTCGTTCTGAACAAGTGTTACTGTTTTCTGCACAAAAGCGATTCTGCGAAGCAATGTGAACAGGCACAGAGAAGGTGCTAGCAGGGAATTCTCTGCCTGCCTTTCCCCAGTGCTCTGCAAGCTCTCCAGGACAACATAAAATCTGGGGCTCTGTGCTTTCCTTCGTTCTGAACAACTGTTACTGTTTTCTGCACAAAAGCGATTCTGCGAAGCAATGTGAACACTTCTGCTTCCCAGGCACAGAGAAGGTGCTAGCAGGGAATTCTCTGCCTGCCTTTCCCCAGTGCTCTGCAAGCTCTCCAGGACAACAGCAAATCTGGGGCTCTGTGCTTTCTTTCGTTCTGAACAAGTGTTACTGTTTTCTGCACAAAAGCGATTCTGCGAAGGAATGTGAACAGGCACAGAGAAGGTGCTAGCAGGGAATTCTCTGCCTGCCTTTCCCCAGTGCTCTGCAAGCTCTCCAGGACAACATAAAATCTGGGGCTCTGTGCTTTCTTTTGTTCTGAACAAGTGTTACTGTTTTCTGCACAAAAGCGATTCTGCGAAGCAATGTGAACAGGCACAGAGAAGGTGCTAGCAGGGAATTCTCTGCCTGCCTTTCCCCAGTGCTCTGCAAGCTCTCCAGGACAACATAAAATCTGGGGCTCTGTGCTTTCCTTCGTTCTGAACAAGTGTTACTGTTTTCTGCACAAAAGCGATTCTGCGAAGGAATGTGAACAGGCACAGAGAAGGTGCTAGCAGGGAATTCTCTGCTTGCCTTTCCCCAGTGCTCTGCAAGCTCTCCAGGACAACATAAAATCTGGGGCTCTGTGCTTTCTTTCGTTCTGAACAAGTGTTATTGTTTTCTGCACAAAAGCGATTCTGCGAAGCAATGTGAACAGGCACAGAGAAGGTGCTAGCAGGGAATTCTCTGCCTGCCTTTCCCCAGTGCTCTGCAAGCTCTCCAGGACAACATAAAATCTGGGGCTCTGTGCTTTCTTTTGTTCTGAACAAGTGTTACTGTTTTCTGCACAAAAGCGATTCTGCGAAGCAATGTGAACAGGCACACAGAAGGTGCTACCAGGGAATTCTCTGCCTGCCTTTCCCCAGTGCTCTGCAAGCTCTCCAGGACAACATAAAAACTGGGGCTCTGTGCTTTCTTTCGTTCTGAACAAGTGTTACTGTTTTCTGCACAAAAGCGATTCTGCGAAGCAATGTGAACACTTCTGTTTCCCAGGAACAGAGAAGGTGCTAGCAGGGAATTCTCTGCCTGCTTTTCCCCAGTGCTCTGCAAGCTCTCCAGGACAACATAAAATCTGGGGCTCTGTGCTTTCTTTCGTCTGAACAAGTGTTACTGTTTTCTGCACAAAAGCGATTCTGCGAAGCAATGTGAACAGGCACAGAGAAGGTGCTACCAGGGAATTCTCTGCCTGCCTTTCCCCAGTGCTCTGCAAGCTCTCCAGGACAACATAAAATCTGGGGCTCTGTGCTTTCTTTCGTTCTGAACAAGTGTTACTGTTTTCTGCACAAAAGCGATTCTGCGAAGCAATGTGAACACTTCTGTTTCCCAGGAACAGAGAAGGTGCTAGCAGGGAATTCTCTGCCTGCTTTTCCCCAGTGCTCTGCAAGCTCTCCAGGACAACATAAAATCTGGGGCTCTGTGCTTTCTTTCGTTCTGAACAAGTGTTACTGTTTTCTGCACAAAAGCGATTCTGCCAAGCAATGTGAACAGGCACAGAGAAGGTGCTAGCAGGGAATTCTCTGCCTGCTTTTCCCCAGTGCTCTGCAAGCTCTCCAGGACAACATAGAATCTGGGGCTCTGTGCTTTCTTTCGTTCTGAACAAGTGTTACTGTTTTCTGCACAAAAGCGATTCTGCGAAGCAATGGGAACACTTCTGCTTCCCAGGCACAGAGAAGGTGCTAGCAGGGAATTCTCTGCCTGCCTTTCCCCAGTGCTCTGCAAGCTCTCCAGGACAACATAAAATCTGGGGCTCTGTGCTTTCTTTCGTCTGAACAAGTGTTACTGTTTTCTGCACAAAAGCGATTCTGCGAAGAAATGTGAACAGGCACAGAGAAGGTGCTAGCAGGGAATTCTCTGCCTGCCTTTCCCCAGTGCTCTGCAAGCTCTCCAGGACAACATAAAATCTGGGGCTCTGTGCTTTCTTTCGTCTGAACAAGTGTTACTGTTTTCTGCACAAAAGCGATTCTGCGAAGCAATGTGAACAGGCACAGAGAAGGTGCTAGCAGGGAATTCTCTGCCTGCCTTTCCCCAGTGCTCTGCAAGCTCTCCAGGACAACATAGAATCTGGGGCTCTGTGCTTTCTTTCGTTCTGAACAAGTGTTACTGTTTTCTGCACAAAAGTGATTCTGCGAAGCAATGTGAACACTTCTGCTTCCCAGGCACAGAGAAGGTGCTAGCAGGGAATTCTCTGCCTGCTTTTCCCCAGTGCTCTGCAAGCTCTCCAGGACAACATAAAATCTGGGGCTCTGTGCTTTCTTTCGTTCTGAACAAGTGTTACTGTTTTCTGCACAAAAGCGATTCTGCGAAGCAATGTGAACACTTCTGCTTCCCAGGCACAGAGAAGGTGCTAGCAGGGAATTCTCTGCCTGCCTTTCCCCAGTGCTCTGCAAGCTCTCCAGGACAACATAAAATCTGGGGCTCTGTGCTTTCTTTCGTCTGAACAAGTGTTACTGTTTTCTGCACAAAAGCGATTCTGCGAAGCAATGTGAACACTTCTGTTTCCCAGGCACAGAGAAGGTGCTAGCAGGGAATTCTCTGCCTGCCTTTCCCCAGTGCTCTGCAAGCTCTCCAGGACAACATAAAATCTGGGGCTCTGTGCTTTCTTTCGTTCTGAACAAGTGTTACTGTTTTCTGCACAAAAGCGATTCTGCGAAGCAATGTGAACACTTCTGCTTCCCAGGCACAGAGAAGGTGCTAGCAGGGAATTCTCTGCCTGCTTTTCCCCAGTGCTCTGCAAGCTCTCCAGGACAACATAAAATCTGGGGCTCTGTGCTTTCTTTCGTTCTGAACAAGTGTTATTGTTTTCTGCACAAAAGCGATTCTGCGAAGCAATGTGAACACTTCTGTTTCCCAGGCACAGAGAAGGTGCTAGCAGGGAATTCTCTGCCTGCTTTTCCCCAGTGCTCTGCAAGCTCTCCAGGACAACATAAAATCTGGGGCTCTGTGCTTTCTTTCGTTCTGAACAAGTGTTACTGTTTTCTGCACAAAAGCGATTCTGCGAAGCAATGTGAACAGGCACAGAGAAGGTGCTAGCAGGGAATTCTCTGCCTGCCTTTCCCCAGTGCTCTGCAAGCTCTCCAGGACAACATAAAATCTGGGGCTCTGTGCTTTCCTTCGTTCTGAACAACTGTTACTGTTTTCTGCACAAAAGCGATTCTGCGAAGCAATGTGAACACTTCTGTTTCCCAGGCACAGAGAAGGTGCTAGCAGGGAATTCTCTGCCTGCTTTTCCCCAGTGCTCTGCAAGCTCTCCAGGACAACATAAAATCTGGGGCTCTGTGCTTTCTTTCGTTCTGAACAAGTGTTACTGTTTTCTGCACAAAAGCGATTCTGCGAAGCAATGTGAACAGGCACAGAGAAGGTGCTAGCAGGGAATTCTCTGCCTGCCTTTCCCCAGTGCTCTGCAAGCTCTCCAGGACAACATAAAATCTGGGGCTCTGTGCTTTCCTTCGTTCTGAACAACTGTTACTGTTTTCTGCACAAAAGCGATTCTGCGAAGCAATGTGAACACTTCTGCTTCCCAGGCACAGAGAAGGTGCTAGCAGGGAATTCTCTGCCTGCCTTTCCCCAGTGCTCTGCAAGCTCTCCAGGACAACAGCAAATCTGGGGCTCTGTGCTTTCTTTCGTTCTGAACAAGTGTTACTGTTTTCTGCACAAAAGCGATTCTGCGAAGGAATGTGAACAGGCACAGAGAAGGTGCTAGCAGGGAATTCTCTGCCTGCCTTTCCCCAGTGCTCTGCAAGCTCTCCAGGACAACATAAAATCTGGGGCTCTGTGCTTTCTTTCGTCTGAACAAGTGTTACTGTTTTCTGCACAAAAGCGATTCTGCGAAGCAATGTGAACAGGCACAGAGAAGGTGCTAGCAGGGAATTCTCTGCCTGCCTTTCCCCAGTGCTCTGCAAGCTCTCCAGGACAACATAAAATCTGGGGCTCTGTGCTTTCCTTCGTTCTGAACAACTGTTACTGTTTTCTGCACAAAAGCGATTCTGCGAAGCAATGTGAACACTTCTGCTTCCCAGGCACAGAGAAGGTGCTAGCAGGGAATTCTCTGCCTGCCTTTCCCCAGTGCTCTGCAAGCTCTCCAGGACAACAGCAAATCTGGGGCTCTGTGCTTTCTTTCGTTCTGAACAAGTGTTACTGTTTTCTGCACAAAAGCGATTCTGCGAAGGAATGTGAACAGGCACAGAGAAGGTGCTAGCAGGGAATTCTCTGCTTGCCTTTCCCCAGTGCTCTGCAAGCTCTCCAGGACAACATAGAATCTGGGGCTCTGTGCTTTCTTTCGTTCTGAACAATTGTTACTGTTTTCTGCACAAAAGCGATTCTGCGAAGCAATGTGAACACTTCTGTTTCCCAGGAACAGAGAAGGTGCTAGCAGGGAATTCTCTGCCTGCTTTTCCCCAGTGCTCTGCAAGCTCTCCAGGACAACATAAAATCTGGGGCTCTGTGCTTTCTTTCGTTCTGAACAAGTGTTACTGTTTTCTGCACAAAAGCGATTCTGCGAAGCAATGTGAACACTTCTGTTTCCCAGGCACAGAGAAGGTGCTAGCAGGGAATTCTCTGCCTGCCTTTCCCCAGTGCTCTGCAAGCTCTCCAGGACAACATAAAATCTGGGGCTCTGTGCTTTCTTTTGTTCTGAACAAGTGTTACTGTTTTCTGCACAAAAGCGATTCTGCCAAGCAATGTGAACAGGCACAGAAAAGGTGCTAGCAGGGAATTCTCTGCCTGCCTTTCCCCAGTGCTCTGCAAGCTCTCCAGGACAACATAGAATCTGGGGCTCTGTGCTTTCTTTTGTTCTGAACAAGTGTTAGGGTTTTCTGCACAAAAGCGATTCTGCGAAGCAATGTGAAGACTTCTGCTTCCCAGGCACAGAGAAGGTGCTAGCAGGCAATTCTCTGCCTGCCTTTCCCCAGTGCTCTGCAAGCTCTCCAGGACAACAGCAAATCTGGGGCTCTGTGCTTTCTTTTGTTCTGAACAAGTGTTACTGTTTTCTGCACAAAAGCGATTCTGCGAAGCAATGTGAACAGGCACAGAGAAGGTGCTAGCAGGGAATTCTCTGCCTGCCTTTCCCCAGTGCTCTGCAAGCTCTCCAGGACAACAGCAAATCTGGGGCTCTGTGCTTTCTTTCGTTCTGAACAAGTGTTACTGTTTTCTGCACAAAAGCGATTCTGCGAAGCAATGGGAACACTTCTGTTTCCCAGGAACAGAGAAGGTGCTAGCAGGGAATTCTCTGCCTGCTTTTCCCCAGTGCTCTGCAAGCTCTCCAGGACAATATAGAATCTGGGGCTCTGTGCTTTCTTTCCTTCTGAACAAGTGTTACTGTTTTCTGCACAAAAGCGATTCTGCGAAGCAATGTGAACACTTCTGCTTCCCAGGCACAGAGAAGGTGCTAGCAGGGAATTCTCTGCCTGCCTTTCCCCAGTGCTCTGCAAGCTCTCCAGGACAACATAAAATCTGGGGCTCTGTGCTTTCTTTCGTTCTGAACAAGTGTTACTGTTTTCTGCACAAAAGCGATTCTGCGAAGCAATGTGAACACTTCTGCTTCCCAGGCACAGAGAAGGTGCTAGCAGGGAATTCTCTGCCTGCTTTTCCCCAGTGCTCTGCAAGCTCTCCAGGACAACATAAAATCTGGGGCTCTGTGCTTTCTTTCGTTCTGAACAAGTGTTATTGTTTTCTGCACAAAAGCGATTCTGCGAAGCAATGTGAACAGGCACAGAGAAGGTGCTAGCAGGGAATTCTCTGCCTGCCTTTCCCCAGTGCTCTGCAAGCTCTCCAGGACAACATAAAATCTGGGGCTCTGTGCTTTCTTTTGTTCTGAACAAGTGTTACTGTTTTCTGCACAAAAGCGATTCTGCGAAGCAATGTGAACAGGCACAGAAAAGGTGCTAGCAGGGAATTCTCTGCCTGCCTTTCCCCAGTGCTCTGCAAGCTCTCCAGGACAACATAAAAACTGGGGCTCTGTGCTTTCTTTCGTTCTGAACAAGTGTTACTGTTTTCTGCACAAAAGCGATTCTGCGAAGCAATGTGAACACTTCTGTTTCCCAGGAACAGAGAAGGTGCTAGCAGGGAATTCTCTGCCTGCCTTTCCCCAGTGCTCTGCAAGCTCTCCAGGACAACAGCAAATCTGGGGCTCTGTGCTTTCTTTCGTTCTGAACAAGTGTTACTGTTTTCTGCACAAAAGCGATTCTGCGAAGCAATGGGAACACTTCTGTTTCCCAGGAACAGAGAAGGTGCTAGCAGGGAATTCTCTGCCTGCTTTTCCCCAGTGCTCTGCAAGCTCTCCAGGACAATATAGAATCTGGGGCTCTGTGCTTTCTTTCCTTCTGAACAAGTGTTACTGTTTTCTGCACAAAAGCGATTCTGCGAAGCAATGTGAACACTTCTGCTTCCCAGGCACAGAGAAGGTGCTAGCAGGGAATTCTCTGCCTGCCTTTCCCCAGTGCTCTGCAAGCTCTCCAGGACAACATAAAATCTGGGGCTCTGTGCTTTCTTTCGTTCTGAACAAGTGTTACTGTTTTCTGCACAAAAGCGATTCTGCGAAGCAATGTGAACACTTCTGCTTCCCAGGCACAGAGAAGGTGCTAGCAGGGAATTCTCTGCCTGCTTTTCCCCAGTGCTCTGCAAGCTCTCCAGGACAACATAAAATCTGGGGCTCTGTGCTTTCTTTCGTTCTGAACAAGTGTTATTGTTTTCTGCACAAAAGCGATTCTGCGAAGCAATGTGAACAGGCACAGAGAAGGTGCTAGCAGGGAATTCTCTGCCTGCCTTTCCCCAGTGCTCTGCAAGCTCTCCAGGACAACATAAAATCTGGGGCTCTGTGCTTTCTTTTGTTCTGAACAAGTGTTACTGTTTTCTGCACAAAAGCGATTCTGCGAAGCAATGTGAACAGGCACAGAAAAGGTGCTAGCAGGGAATTCTCTGCCTGCCTTTCCCCAGTGCTCTGCAAGCTCTCCAGGACAACATGAAATCTGGGGCTCTGTGCTTTCTTTCGTTCTGAACAAGTGTTACTGTTTTCTGCACAAAAGCGATTCTGTGAAGGAATGTGAACAGGCACAGAGAAGGCGCTAGCAGGGAATTCTCTGCCTGCCTTTCCCCAGTGCTCTGCAAGCTCTCCAGGACAACATAAAATCTGGGGCTCTGTGCTTTCTTTCGTCTGAACAAGTGTTACTGTTTTCTGCACAAAAGCGATTCTGCGAAGCAATGTGAACAGGCACACAGAAGGTGCTACCAGGGAATTCTCTGCCTGCCTTTCCCCAGTGCTCTGCAAGCTCTCCAGGACAACATAAAAACTGGGGCTCTGTGCTTTCTTTCGTTCTGAACAAGTGTTACTGTTTTCTGCACAAAAGCGATTCTGCGAAGCAATGTGAACACTTCTGTTTCCCAGGAACAGAGAAGGTGCTAGCAGGGAATTCTCTGCCTGCCTTTCCCCAGTGCTCTGCAAGCTCTCCAGGACAACAGCAAATCTGGGGCTCTGTGCTTTCTTTCGTTCTGAACAAGTGTTACTGTTTTCTGCACAAAAGCGATTCTGCAAAGCAATGGGAACACTTCTGTTTCCCAGGAACAGAGAAGGTGCTAGCAGGGAATTCTCTGCCTGCTTTTCCCCAGTGCTCTGCAAGCTCTCCAGGACAACATAAAATCTGGGGCTCTGTGCTTTCTTTCCTTCTGAACAAGTGTTACTGTTTTCTGCACAAAAGCGATTCTGCGAAGCAATGTGAACACTTCTGCTTCCCAGGCACAGAGAAGGTGCTAGCAGGGAATTCTCTGCCTGCCTTTCCCCAGTGCTCTGCAAGCTCTCCAGGACAACATAAAATCTGGGGCTCTGTGCTTTCTTTCGTCTGAACAAGTGTTACTGTTTTCTGCACAAAAGCGATTCTGCGAAGCAATGTGAACAGGCACAGAGAAGGTGCTAGCAGGGAATTCTCTGCCTGCCTTTCCCCAGTGCTCTGCAAGCTCTCCAGGACAACAGCAAATCTGGGGCTCTGTGCTTTCTTTCGTCTGAACAAGTGTTACTGTTTTCTGCACAAAAGCGATTCTGCGAAGCAATGTGAACAGGCACAGAGAAGGTGCTAGCAGGGAATTCTCTGCCTGCCTTTCCCCAGTGCTCTGCAAGCTCTCCAGGACAACATAAAATCTGGGGCTCTGTGCTTTCTTTCGTTCTGAACAAGTGTTACTGTTTTCTGCACAAAAGCGATTCTGCGAAGCAATGTGAACACTTCTGCTTCCCAGGCACAGAGAAGGTGCTAGCAGGGAATTCTCTGCCTGCTTTTCCCCAGTGCTCTGCAAGCTCTCCAGGACAACATAAAATCTGGGGCTCTGTGCTTTCTTTCGTTCTGAACAAGTGTTATTGTTTTCTGCACAAAAGCGATTCTGCGAAGCAATGTGAACAGGCACAGAGAAGGTGCTAGCAGGGAATTCTCTGCCTGCCTTTCCCCAGTGCTCTGCAAGCTCTCCAGGACAACATAAAATCTGGGGCTCTGTGCTTTCTTTTGTTCTGAACAAGTGTTACTGTTTTCTGCACAAAAGCGATTCTGCGAAGCAATGTGAACAGGCACAGAAAAGGTGCTAGCAGGGAATTCTCTGCCTGCCTTTCCCCAGTGCTCTGCAAGCTCTCCAGGACAACATGAAATCTGGGGCTCTGTGCTTTCTTTCGTTCTGAACAAGTGTTACTGTTTTCTGCACAAAAGCGATTCTGTGAAGGAATGTGAACAGGCACAGAGAAGGCGCTAGCAGGGAATTCTCTGCCTGCCTTTCCCCAGTGCTCTGCAAGCTCTCCAGGACAACATAAAATCTGGGGCTCTGTGCTTTCTTTCGTCTGAACAAGTGTTACTGTTTTCTGCACAAAAGCGATTCTGCGAAGCAATGTGAACAGGCACACAGAAGGTGCTACCAGGGAATTCTCTGCCTGCCTTTCCCCAGTGCTCTGCAAGCTCTCCAGGACAACATAAAAACTGGGGCTCTGTGCTTTCTTTCGTTCTGAACAAGTGTTACTTTTTTCTGCACAAAAGCGATTCTGCGAAGCAATGTGAACACTTCTGTTTCCCAGGAACAGAGAAGGTGCTAGCAGGGAATTCTCTGCCTGCTTTTCCCCAGTGCTCTGCAAGCTCTCCAGGACAACATAAAATCTGGGGCTCTGTGCTTTCTTTCGTCTGAACAAGTGTTACTGTTTTCTGCACAAAAGCGATTCTGCGAAGCAATGTGAACAGGCACAGAGAAGGTGCTACCAGGGAATTCTCTGCCTGCCTTTCCCCAGTGCTCTGCAAGCTCTCCAGGACAACATAAAATCTGGGGCTCTGTGCTTTCTTTCGTTCTGAACAAGTGTTACTGTTTTCTGCACAAAAGCGATTCTGCGAAGCAATGTGAACACTTCTGTTTCCCAGGAACAGAGAAGGTGCTAGCAGGGAATTCTCTGCCTGCTTTTCCCCAGTGCTCTGCAAGCTCTCCAGGACAACATAAAATCTGGGGCTCTGTGCTTTCTTTCGTTCTGAACAAGTGTTACTGTTTTCTGCACAAAAGCGATTCTGCCAAGCAATGTGAACAGGCACAGAGAAGGTGCTAGCAGGGAATTCTCTGCCTGCTTTTCCCCAGTGCTCTGCAAGCTCTCCAGGACAACATAGAATCTGGGGCTCTGTGCTTTCTTTCGTTCTGAACAAGTGTTACTGTTTTCTGCACAAAAGCGATTCTGCGAAGCAATGGGAACACTTCTGCTTCCCAGGCACAGAGAAGGTGCTAGCAGGGAATTCTCTGCCTGCCTTTCCCCAGTGCTCTGCAAGCTCTCCAGGACAACATAAAATCTGGGGCTCTGTGCTTTCTTTCGTCTGAACAAGTGTTACTGTTTTCTGCACAAAAGCGATTCTGCGAAGAAATGTGAACAGGCACAGAGAAGGTGCTAGCAGGGAATTCTCTGCCTGCCTTTCCCCAGTGCTCTGCAAGCTCTCCAGGACAACATAAAATCTGGGGCTCTGTGCTTTCTTTCGTCTGAACAAGTGTTACTGTTTTCTGCACAAAAGCGATTCTGCGAAGCAATGTGAACAGGCACAGAGAAGGTGCTAGCAGGGAATTCTCTGCCTGCCTTTCCCCAGTGCTCTGCAAGCTCTCCAGGACAACATAAAAACTGGGGCTCTGTGCTTTCTTTCGTTCTGAACAAGTGTTACTGTTTTCTGCACAAAAGCGATTCTGCGAAGCAATGTGAACAGGCACAGAGAAGGTGCTAGCAGGGAATTCTCTGCCTGCCTTTCCCCAGTGCTCTGCAAGCTCTCCAGGACAACAGCAAATCTGGGGCTCTGTGCTTTCTTTCGTTCTGAACAAGTGTTACTGTTTTCTGCACAAAAGCGATTCTGCGAAGCAATGGGAACACTTCTGTTTCCCAGACACAGAGAAGGTGCTAGCAGGGAATTCTCTGCCTGCTTTTCCCCAGTGCTCTGCAAGCTCTCCAGGACAACATAAAATCTGGGGCTCTGTGCTTTCTTTCGTTCTGAACAAGTGTTACTGTTTTCTGCACAAAAGCGATTCTGCGAAGCAATGTGAACACTTCTGCTTCCCAGGCACAGAGAAGGTGCTAGCAGGGAATTCTCTGCCTGCCTTTCCCCAGTGCTCTGCAAGCTCTCCAGGACAACATAAAATCTGGGGCTCTGTGCTTTCTTTCGTTCTGAACAAGTGTTACTGTTTTCTGCACAAAAGCGATTCTGCGAAGCAATGTGAACACTTCTGCTTCCCAGGCACAGAGAAGGTGCTAGCAGGGAATTCTCTGCCTGCTTTTCCCCAGTGCTCTGCAAGCTCTCCAGGACAACATAAAATCTGGGGCTCTGTGCTTTCTTTCGTTCTGAACAAGTGTTATTGTTTTCTGCACAAAAGCGATTCTGCGAAGCAATGTGAACACTTCTGTTTCCCAGGCACAGAGAAGGTGCTAGCAGGGAATTCTCTGCCTGCTTTTCCCCAGTGCTCTGCAAGCTCTCCAGGACAACATAAAATCTGGGGCTCTGTGCTTTCTTTCGTTCTGAACAAGTGTTACTGTTTTCTGCACAAAAGCGATTCTGCGAAGCAATGTGAACAGGCACAGAGAAGGTGCTAGCAGGGAATTCTCTGCCTGCCTTTCCCCAGTGCTCTGCAAGCTCTCCAGGACAACATAAAATCTGGGGCTCTGTGCTTTCCTTCGTTCTGAACAACTGTTACTGTTTTCTGCACAAAAGCGATTCTGCGAAGCAATGTGAACACTTCTGCTTCCCAGGCACAGAGAAGGTGCTAGCAGGGAATTCTCTGCCTGCCTTTCCCCAGTGCTCTGCAAGCTCTCCAGGACAACAGCAAATCTGGGGCTCTGTGCTTTCTTTCGTTCTGAACAAGTGTTACTGTTTTCTGCACAAAAGCGATTCTGCGAAGCAATGTGAACACTTCTGTTTCCCAGGCACAGAGAAGGTGCTAGCAGGGAATTCTCTGCCTGCCTTTCCCCAGTGCTCTGCAAGCTCTCCAGGACAACATAAAATCTGGGGCTCTGTGCTTTCTTTTGTTCTGAACAAGTGTTACTGTTTTCTGCACAAAAGCGATTCTGCGAAGCAATGTGAACAGGCACAGAAAAGGTGCTAGCAGGGAATTCTCTGCCTGCCTTTCCCCAGTGCTCTGCAAGCTCTCCAGGACAACATAAAATCTGGGGCTCTGTGCTTTCTTTCGTTCTGAACAAGTGTTACTGTTTTCTGCACAAAAGCGATTCTGTGAAGGAATGTGAACAGGCACAGAGAAGGCGCTAGCAGGGAATTCTCTGCCTGCCTTTCCGCAGTGCTCTGCAAGCTCTCCAGGACAACATAAAATCTGGGGCTCTGTGCTTTCTTTCGTCTGAACAAGTGTTACTGTTTTCTGCACAAAAGCGATTCTGCGAAGCAATGTGAACACTTCTGTTTCCCAGGAACAGAGAAGGTGCTAGCAGGGAATTCTCTGCCTGCTTTTCCCCAGTGCTCTGCAAGCTCTCCAGGACAACATAAAATCTGGGGCTCTGTGCTTTCTTTCGTCTGAACAAGTGTTACTGTTTTCTGCACAAAAGCGATTCTGCGAAGCAATGTGAACAGGCACAGAGAAGGTGCTAGCAGGGAATTCTCTGCCTGCCTTTCCCCAGTGCTCTGCAAGCTCTCCAGGACAACAGCAAATCTGGGGCTCTGTGCTTTCTTTCGTTCTGAACAAGTGTTACTGTTTTCTGCACAAAAGCGATTCTGCGAAGCAATGGGAACACTTCTGTTTCCCAGACACAGAGAAGGTGCTAGCAGGGAATTCTCTGCCTGCTTTTCCCCAGTGCTCTGCAAGCTCTCCAGGACAACATAAAATCTGGGGCTCTGTGCTTTCTTTCGTTCTGAACAAGTGTTACTGTTTTCTGCACAAAAGCGATTCTGCCAAGCAATGTGAACACTTCTGCTTCCCAGGCACAGAGAAGGTGCTAGCAGGGAATTCTCTGCCTGCCTTTCCCCAGTGCTCTGCAAGCTCTCCAGGACAACATAAAATCTGGGGCTGTGTGCTTTCTTTCGTCTGAACAAGTGTTACTGTTTTCTGCACAAAAGCGATTCTGCGAAG
The DNA here is from genome assembly GCF_047716275.1 of Strix uralensis. Classification (NCBI taxonomy): domain Eukaryota; kingdom Metazoa; phylum Chordata; class Aves; order Strigiformes; family Strigidae; genus Strix; species Strix uralensis. The sequence goes on along the minus strand of NC_133991.1, from coordinate 90,648 downwards.
CAATGTGAACAGGCACAGAGAAGGTGCTAGCAGGGAATTCTCTGCCTGCCTTTCCCCAGTGCTCTGCAAGCTCTCCAGGACAACAGCAAATATGGGGCTCTGTGCTTTCTTTCGTTCTGAACAAGTGTTACTGTTTTCTGCACAAAAGCGATTCTGCGAAGCAATGGGAACACTTCTGCTTCCCAGGCACAGAGAAGGTGCTAGCAGGGAATTCTCTGCCTGCCTTTCCCCAGTGCTCTGCAAGCTCTCCAGGACAACATAAAATCTGGGGCTCTGTGCTTTCTTTCGTTCTGAACAAGTGTTACTGTTTTCTGCACAAAAGCGATTCTGTGAAGGAATGTGAACAGGCACAGAGAAGGCGCTAGCAGGGAATTCTCTGCCTGCCTTTCCGCAGTGCTCTGCAAGCTCTCCAGGACAACATAAAATCTGGGGCTCTGTGCTTTCTTTCGTCTGAACAAGTGTTACTGTTTTCTGCACAAAAGCGATTCTGCGAAGCAATGTGAACACTTCTGTTTCCCAGGAACAGAGAAGGTGCTAGCAGGGAATTCTCTGCCTGCTTTTCCCCAGTGCTCTGCAAGCTCTCCAGGACAACATAAAATCTGGGGCTCTGTGCTTTCTTTCGTCTGAACAAGTGTTACTGTTTTCTGCACAAAAGCGATTCTGCGAAGCAATGTGAACAGGCACAGAGAAGGTGCTAGCAGGGAATTCTCTGCCTGCCTTTCCCCAGTGCTCTGCAAGCTCTCCAGGACAACAGCAAATCTGGGGCTCTGTGCTTTCTTTCGTCTGAACAAGTGTTACTGTTTTCTGCACAAAAGCGATTCTGCGAAGCAATGTGAACAGGCACAGAGAAGGTGCTAGCAGGGAATTCTCTGCCTGCCTTTCCCCAGTGCTCTGCAAGCTCTCCAGGACAACATAAAATCTGGGGCTCTGTGCTTTCTTTCGTTCTGAACAAGTGTTACTGTTTTCTGCACAAAAGCGATTCTGCGAAGCAATGTGAACACTTCTGCTTCCCAGGCACAGAGAAGGTGCTAGCAGGGAATTCTCTGCCTGCTTTTCCCCAGTGCTCTGCAAGCTCTCCAGGACAACATAAAATCTGGGGCTCTGTGCTTTCTTTCGTTCTGAACAAGTGTTATTGTTTTCTGCACAAAAGCGATTCTGCGAAGCAATGTGAACAGGCACAGAGAAGGTGCTAGCAGGGAATTCTCTGCCTGCCTTTCCCCAGTGCTCTGCAAGCTCTCCAGGACAACATAAAATCTGGGGCTCTGTGCTTTCTTTTGTTCTGAACAAGTGTTACTGTTTTCTGCACAAAAGCGATTCTGCGAAGCAATGTGAACAGGCACAGAAAAGGTGCTAGCAGGGAATTCTCTGCCTGCTTTTCCCCAGTGCTCTGCAAGCTCTCCAGGACAACATGAAATCTGGGGCTCTGTGCTTTCTTTCGTTCTGAACAAGTGTTACTGTTTTCTGCACAAAAGCGATTCTGTGAAGGAATGTGAACAGGCACAGAGAAGGCGCTAGCAGGGAATTCTCTGCCTGCCTTTCCCCAGTGCTCTGCAAGCTCTCCAGGACAACATAAAATCTGGGGCTCTGTGCTTTCTTTCGTCTGAACAAGTGTTACTGTTTTCTGCACAAAAGCGATTCTGCGAAGCAATGTGAACAGGCACACAGAAGGTGCTACCAGGGAATTCTCTGCCTGCCTTTCCCCAGTGCTCTGCAAGCTCTCCAGGACAACATAAAAACTGGGGCTCTGTGCTTTCTTTCGTTCTGAACAAGTGTTACTGTTTTCTGCACAAAAGCGATTCTGCGAAGCAATGTGAACACTTCTGTTTCCCAGGAACAGAGAAGGTGCTAGCAGGGAATTCTCTGCCTGCCTTTCCCCAGTGCTCTGCAAGCTCTCCAGGACAACAGCAAATCTGGGGCTCTGTGCTTTCTTTCGTTCTGAACAAGTGTTACTGTTTTCTGCACAAAAGCGATTCTGCGAAGCAATGGGAACACTTCTGTTTCCCAGGAACAGAGAAGGTGCTAGCAGGGAATTCTCTGCCTGCTTTTCCCCAGTGCTCTGCAAGCTCTCCAGGACAATATAGAATCTGGGGCTCTGTGCTTTCTTTCCTTCTGAACAAGTGTTACTGTTTTCTGCACAAAAGCGATTCTGCGAAGCAATGTGAACACTTCTGCTTCCCAGGCACAGAGAAGGTGCTAGCAGGGAATTCTCTGCCTGCCTTTCCCCAGTGCTCTGCAAGCTCTCCAGGACAACATAAAATCTGGGGCTCTGTGCTTTCTTTCGTCTGAACAAGTGTTACTGTTTTCTGCACAAAAGCGATTCTGCGAAGCAATGTGAACAGGCACAGAGAAGGTGCTAGCAGGGAATTCTCTGCCTGCCTTTCCCCAGTGCTCTGCAAGCTCTCCAGGACAACAGCAAATCTGGGGCTCTGTGCTTTCTTTCGTCTGAACAAGTGTTACTGTTTTCTGCACAAAAGCGATTCTGCGAAGCAATGTGAACAGGCACAGAGAAGGTGCTAGCAGGGAATTCTCTGCCTGCCTTTCCCCAGTGCTCTGCAAGCTCTCCAGGACAACATAAAATCTGGGGCTCTGTGCTTTCTTTCGTTCTGAACAAGTGTTACTGTTTTCTGCACAAAAGCGATTCTGCGAAGCAATGTGAACACTTCTGCTTCCCAGGCACAGAGAAGGTGCTAGCAGGGAATTCTCTGCCTGCTTTTCCCCAGTGCTCTGCAAGCTCTCCAGGACAACATAAAATCTGGGGCTCTGTGCTTTCCTTCGTTCTGAACAAGTGTTATTGTTTTCTGCACAAAAGCGATTCTGCGAAGCAATGTGAACAGGCACAGAGAAGGTGCTAGCAGGGAATTCTCTGCCTGCCTTTCCCCAGTGCTCTGCAAGCTCTCCAGGACAACATAAAATCTGGGGCTCTGTGCTTTCTTTTGTTCTGAACAAGTGTTACTGTTTTCTGCACAAAAGCGATTCTGCGAAGCAATGTGAACAGGCACAGAAAAGGTGCTAGCAGGGAATTCTCTGCCTGCCTTTCCCCAGTGCTCTGCAAGCTCTCCAGGACAACATGAAATCTGGGGCTCTGTGCTTTCTTTCGTTCTGAACAAGTGTTACTGTTTTCTGCACAAAAGCGATTCTGTGAAGGAATGTGAACAGGCACAGAGAAGGCGCTAGCAGGGAATTCTCTGCCTGCCTTTCCCCAGTGCTCTGCAAGCTCTCCAGGACAACATAAAATCTGGGGCTCTGTGCTTTCTTTCGTCTGAACAAGTGTTACTGTTTTCTGCACAAAAGCGATTCTGCGAAGCAATGTGAACAGGCACACAGAAGGTGCTACCAGGGAATTCTCTGCCTGCCTTTCCCCAGTGCTCTGCAAGCTCTCCAGGACAACATAAAAACTGGGGCTCTGTGCTTTCTTTCGTTCTGAACAAGTGTTACTGTTTTCTGCACAAAAGCGATTCTGCGAAGCAATGTGAACACTTCTGTTTCCCAGGAACAGAGAAGGTGCTAGCAGGGAATTCTCTGCCTGCTTTTCCCCAGTGCTCTGCAAGCTCTCCAGGACAACATAAAATCTGGGGCTCTGTGCTTTCTTTCGTCTGAACAAGTGTTACTGTTTTCTGCACAAAAGCGATTCTGCGAAGCAATGTGAACAGGCACAGAGAAGGTGCTACCAGGGAATTCTCTGCCTGCCTTTCCCCAGTGCTCTGCAAGCTCTCCAGGACAACATAAAATCTGGGGCTCTGTGCTTTCTTTCGTTCTGAACAAGTGTTACTGTTTTCTGCACAAAAGCGATTCTGCGAAGCAATGTGAACACTTCTGTTTCCCAGGAACAGAGAAGGTGCTAGCAGGGAATTCTCTGCCTGCTTTTCCCCAGTGCTCTGCAAGCTCTCCAGGACAACATAAAATCTGGGGCTCTGTGCTTTCTTTCGTTCTGAACAAGTGTTACTGTTTTCTGCACAAAAGCGATTCTGCCAAGCAATGTGAACAGGCACAGAGAAGGTGCTAGCAGGGAATTCTCTGCCTGCTTTTCCCCAGTGCTCTGCAAGCTCTCCAGGACAACATAGAATCTGGGGCTCTGTGCTTTCTTTCGTTCTGAACAAGTGTTACTGTTTTCTGCACAAAAGCGATTCTGCGAAGCAATGGGAACACTTCTGCTTCCCAGGCACAGAGAAGGTGCTAGCAGGGAATTCTCTGCCTGCCTTTCCCCAGTGCTCTGCAAGCTCTCCAGGACAACATAAAATCTGGGGCTCTGTGCTTTCTTTCGTCTGAACAAGTGTTACTGTTTTCTGCACAAAAGCGATTCTGCGAAGAAATGTGAACAGGCACAGAGAAGGTGCTAGCAGGGAATTCTCTGCCTGCCTTTCCCCAGTGCTCTGCAAGCTCTCCAGGACAACATAAAATCTGGGGCTCTGTGCTTTCTTTCGTCTGAACAAGTGTTACTGTTTTCTGCACAAAAGCGATTCTGCGAAGCAATGTGAACAGGCACAGAGAAGGTGCTAGCAGGGAATTCTCTGCCTGCCTTTCCCCAGTGCTCTGCAAGCTCTCCAGGACAACATAAAAACTGGGGCTCTGTGCTTTCTTTCGTTCTGAACAAGTGTTACTGTTTTCTGCACAAAAGCGATTCTGCGAAGCAATGTGAACAGGCACAGAGAAGGTGCTAGCAGGGAATTCTCTGCCTGCCTTTCCCCAGTGCTCTGCAAGCTCTCCAGGACAACAGCAAATCTGGGGCTCTGTGCTTTCTTTCGTTCTGAACAAGTGTTACTGTTTTCTGCACAAAAGCGATTCTGCGAAGCAATGGGAACACTTCTGTTTCCCAGACACAGAGAAGGTGCTAGCAGGGAATTCTCTGCCTGCTTTTCCCCAGTGCTCTGCAAGCTCTCCAGGACAACATAAAATCTGGGGCTCTGTGCTTTCTTTCGTTCTGAACAAGTGTTACTGTTTTCTGCACAAAAGCGATTCTGCCAAGCAATGTGAACACTTCTGCTTCCCAGGCACAGAGAAGGTGCTAGCAGGGAATTCTCTGCCTGCCTTTCCCCAGTGCTCTGCAAGCTCTCCAGGACAACATAAAATCTGGGGCTGTGTGCTTTCTTTCGTCTGAACAAGTGTTACTGTTTTCTGCACAAAAGCGATTCTGCGAAGCAATGTGAACAGGCACAGAGAAGGTGCTAGCAGGGAATTCTCTGCCTGCCTTTCCCCAGTGCTCTGCAAGCTCTCCAGGACAACAGCAAATATGGGGCTCTGTGCTTTCTTTCGTTCTGAACAAGTGTTACTGTTTTCTGCACAAAAGCGATTCTGCGAAGCAATGGGAACACTTCTGCTTCCCAGGCACAGAGAAGGTGCTAGCAGGGAATTCTCTGCCTGCCTTTCCCCAGTGCTCTGCAAGCTCTCCAGGACAACATAAAATCTGGGGCTCTGTGCTTTCTTTCGTTCTGAACAAGTGTTACTGTTTTCTGCACAAAAGCGATTCTGTGAAGGAATGTGAACAGGCACAGAGAAGGCGCTAGCAGGGAATTCTCTGCCTGCCTTTCCGCAGTGCTCTGCAAGCTCTCCAGGACAACATAAAATCTGGGGCTCTGTGCTTTCTTTCGTCTGAACAAGTGTTACTGTTTTCTGCACAAAAGCGATTCTGCGAAGCAATGTGAACACTTCTGTTTCCCAGACACAGAGAAGGTGCTAGCAGGGAATTCTCTGCCTGCTTTTCCCCAGTGCTCTGCAAGCTCTCCAGGACAACATAAAATCTGGGGCTCTGTGCTTTCTTTCGTTCTGAACAAGTGTTACTGTTTTCTGCACAAAAGCGATTCTGCGAAGCAATGTGAACACTTCTGTTTCCCAGGAACAGAGAAGGTGCTAGCAGGGAATTCTCTGCCTGCTTTTCCCCAGTGCTCTGCAAGCTCTCCAGGACAACATAGAATCTGGGGCTCTGTGCTTTCTTTTGTTCTGAACAAGTGTTAGGGTTTTCTGCACAAAAGCGATTCTGCGAAGCAATGTGAACAGGCACAGAGAAGGTGCTAGCAGGGAATTCTCTGCCTGCCTTTCCCCAGTGCTCTGCAAGCTCTCCAGGACAACAGCAAATCTGGGGCTCTGTGCTTTCTTTCGTTCTGAACAAGTGTTACTGTTTTCTGCACAAAAGCGATTCTGCGAAGCAATGGGAACACTTCTGTTTCCCAGACACAGAGAAGGTGCTAGCAGGGAATTCTCTGCCTGCTTTTCCCCAGTGCTCTGCAAGCTCTCCAGGACAACATAAAATCTGGGGCTCTGTGCTTTCTTTCGTTCTGAACAAGTGTTACTGTTTTCTGCACAAAAGCGATTCTGCCAAGCAATGTGAACACTTCTGCTTCCCAGGCACAGAGAAGGTGCTAGCAGGGAATTCTCTGCCTGCCTTTCCCCAGTGCTCTGCAAGCTCTCCAGGACAACATAAAATCTGGGGCTGTGTGCTTTCTTTCGTCTGAACAAGTGTTACTGTTTTCTGCACAAAAGCGATTCTGCGAAGCAATGTGAACAGGCACAGAGAAGGTGCTAGCAGGGAATTCTCTGCCTGCCTTTCCCCAGTGCTCTGCAAGCTCTCCAGGACAACAGCAAATATGGGGCTCTGTGCTTTCTTTCGTTCTGAACAAGTGTTACTGTTTTCTGCACAAAAGCGATTCTGCGAAGCAATGGGAACACTTCTGCTTCCCAGGCACAGAGAAGGTGCTAGCAGGGAATTCTCTGCCTGCCTTTCCCCAGTGCTCTGCAAGCTCTCCAGGACAACATAAAATCTGGGGCTCTGTGCTTTCTTTCGTTCTGAACAAGTGTTACTGTTTTCTGCACAAAAGCGATTCTGTGAAGGAATGTGAACAGGCACAGAGAAGGCGCTAGCAGGGAATTCTCTGCCTGCCTTTCCGCAGTGCTCTGCAAGCTCTCCAGGACAACATAAAATCTGGGGCTCTGTGCTTTCTTTCGTCTGAACAAGTGTTACTGTTTTCTGCACAAAAGCGATTCTGCGAAGCAATGTGAACACTTCTGTTTCCCAGGAACAGAGAAGGTGCTAGCAGGGAATTCTCTGCCTGCTTTTCCCCAGTGCTCTGCAAGCTCTCCAGGACAACATAAAATCTGGGGCTCTGTGCTTTCTTTCGTCTGAACAAGTGTTACTGTTTTCTGCACAAAAGCGATTCTGCGAAGCAATGTGAACAGGCACAGAGAAGGTGCTAGCAGGGAATTCTCTGCCTGACTTTCCCCAGTGCTCTGCAAGCTCTCCAGGACAACAGCAAATCTGGGGCTCTGTGCTTTCTTTCGTTCTGAACAAGTGTTACTGTTTTCTGCACAAAAGCGATTCTGCGAAGCAATGGGAACACTTCTGTTTCCCAGACACAGAGAAGGTGCTAGCAGGGAATTCTCTGCCTGCTTTTCCCCAGTGCTCTGCAAGCTCTCCAGGACAACATAAAATCTGGGGCTCTGTGCTTTCTTTCGTTCTGAACAAGTGTTACTGTTTTCTGCACAAAAGCGATTCTGCCAAGCAATGTGAACACTTCTGCTTCCCAGGCACAGAGAAGGTGCTAGCAGGGAATTCTCTGCCTGCCTTTCCCCAGTGCTCTGCAAGCTCTCCAGGACAACATAAAATCTGGGGCTGTGTGCTTTCTTTCGTCTGAACAAGTGTTACTGTTTTCTGCACAAAAGCGATTCTGCGAAGCAATGTGAACAGGCACAGAGAAGGTGCTAGCAGGGAATTCTCTGCCTGCCTTTCCCCAGTGCTCTGCAAGCTCTCCAGGACAACAGCAAATATGGGGCTCTGTGCTTTCTTTCGTTATGAACAAGTGTTACTGTTTTCTGCACAAAAGCGATTCTGCGAAGCAATGGGAACACTTCTGCTTCCCAGGCACAGAGAAGGTGCTAGCAGGGAATTCTCTGCCTGCTTTTCCCCAGTGCTCTGCAAGCTCTCCAGGACAACATAAAATCTGGGGCTCTGTGCTTTCTTTCGTTCTGAACAAGTGTTATTGTTTTCTGCACAAAAGCGATTCTGCGAAGCAATGTGAACAGGCACAGAGAAGGTGCTAGCAGGGAATTCTCTGCCTGCCTTTCCCCAGTGCTCTGCAAGCTCTCCAGGACAACATAAAATCTGGGGCTCTGTGCTTTCTTTCGTTCTGAACAAGTGTTACTGTTTTCTGCACAAAAGCGATTCTGCGAAGCAATGTGAACAGGCACAGAGAAGGTGCTAGCAGGGAATTCTCTTACTGCCTTTATCCAGTGCTCTGCAAGCTCTCCAGGACAACATAAAATCTGGGGCTCTGTGCTTTCTTTCGTTCTGAACAAGTGTTACTGTTTTCTGCACAAAAGCGATTCTGCGAAGCAATGGGAACACTTCTGCTTCCCAGGCACAGAGAAGGTGCTAGCAGGGAATTCTCTGCCTGCTTTTCCCCAGTGCTCTGCAAGCTCTCCAGGACAACATAAAATCTGGGGCTCTGTGCTTTCTTTCGTTCTGAACAAGTGTTATTGTTTTCTGCACAAAAGCGATTCTGCGAAGCAATGTGAACAGGCACAGAGAAGGTGCTAGCAGGGAATTCTCTGCCTGCCTTTCCCCAGTGCTCTGCAAGCTCTCCAGGACAACATAAAATCTGGGGCTCTGTGCTTTCTTTCGTTCTGAACAAGTGTTACTGTTTTCTGCACAAAAGCGATTCTGTGAAGGAATGTGAACAGGCACAGAGAAGGCGCTAGCAGGGAATTCTCTGCCTGCCTTTCCGCAGTGCTCTGCAAGCTCTCCAGGACAACATAAAATCTGGGGCTCTGTGCTTTCTTTCGTTCTGAACAAGTGTTACTGTTTTCTGCACAAAAGCGATTCTGCGAAGCAATGTGAACACTTCTGTTTCCCAGGAACAGAGAAGGTGCTAGCAGGGAATTCTCTGCCTGCTTTTCCCCAGTGCTCTGCAAGCTCTCCAGGACAACATAAAATCTGGGGCTCTGTGCTTTCTTTCGTCTGAACAAGTGTTACTGTTTTCTGCACAAAAGCGATTCTGCGAAGCAATGGGAACACTTCTGTTTCCCAGACACAGAGAAGGTGCTAGCAGGGAATTCTCTGCCTGCTTTTCCCCAGTGCTCTGCAAGCTCTCCAGGACAACATAAAATCTGGGGCTCTGTGCTTTCTTTCGTTCTGAACAAGTGTTACTGTTTTCTGCACAAAAGCGATTCTGCCAAGCAATGTGAACACTTCTGCTTCCCAGGCACAGAGAAGGTGCTAGCAGGGAATTCTCTGCCTGCCTTTCCCCAGTGCTCTGCAAGCTCTCCAGGACAACATAAAATCTGGGGCTGTGTGCTTTCTTTCGTCTGAACAAGTGTTACTGTTTTCTGCACAAAAGCGATTCTGCGAAGCAATGTGAACAGGCACAGAGAAGGTGCTAGCAGGGAATTCTCTGCCTGCCTTTCCCCAGTGCTCTGCAAGCTCTCCAGGACAACAGCAAATATGGGGCTCTGTGCTTTCTTTCGTTCTGAACAAGTGTTACTGTTTTCTGCACAAAAGCGATTCTGCGAAGCAATGGGAACACTTCTGCTTCCCAGGCACAGAGAAGGTGCTAGCAGGGAATTCTCTGCCTGCTTTTCCCCAGTGCTCTGCAAGCTCTCCAGGACAACATAAAATCTGGGGCTCTGTGCTTTCTTTCGTTCTGAACAAGTGTTATTGTTTTCTGCACAAAAGCGATTCTGCGAAGCAATGTGAACAGGCACAGAGAAGGTGCTAGCAGGGAATTCTCTGCCTGCCTTTCCCCAGTGCTCTGCAAGCTCTCCAGGACAACATAAAATCTGGGGCTCTGTGCTTTCTTTCGTTCTGAACAAGTGTTACTGTTTTCTGCACAAAAGCGATTCTGCGAAGCAATGTGAACAGGCACAGAGAAGGTGCTAGCAGGGAATTCTCTTACTGCCTTTATCCAGTGCTCTGCAAGCTCTCCAGGACAACATAAAATCTGGGGCTCTGTGCTTTCTTTCGTTCTGAACAAGTGTTACTGTTTTCTGCACAAAAGCGATTCTGCGAAGCAATGGGAACACTTCTGCTTCCCAGGCACAGAGAAGGTGCTAGCAGGGAATTCTCTGCCTGCTTTTCCCCAGTGCTCTGCAAGCTCTCCAGGACAACATAAAATCTGGGGCTCTGTGCTTTCTTTCGTTCTGAACAAGTGTTATTGTTTTCTGCACAAAAGCGATTCTGCGAAGCAATGTGAACAGGCACAGAGAAGGTGCTAGCAGGGAATTCTCTGCCTGCCTTTCCCCAGTGCTCTGCAAGCTCTCCAGGACAACATAAAATCTGGGGCTCTGTGCTTTCTTTCGTTCTGAACAAGTGTTACTGTTTTCTGCACAAAAGCGATTCTGTGAAGGAATGTGAACAGGCACAGAGAAGGCGCTAGCAGGGAATTCTCTGCCTGCCTTTCCGCAGTGCTCTGCAAGCTCTCCAGGACAACATAAAATCTGGGGCTCTGTGCTTTCTTTCGTCTGAACAAGTGTTACTGTTTTCTGCACAAAAGCGATTCTGCGAAGCAATGTGAACACTTCTGTTTCCCAGGAACAGAGAAGGTGCTAGCAGGGAATTCTCTGCCTGCTTTTCCCCAGTGCTCTGCAAGCTCTCCAGGACAACATAAAATCTGGGGCTCTGTGCTTTCTTTCGTCTGAACAAGTGTTACTGTTTTCTGCACAAAAGCGATTCTGCGAAGCAATGTGAACAGGCACAGAGAAGGTGCTAGCAGGGAATTCTCTGCCTGCCTTTCCCCAGTGCTCTGCAAGCTCTCCAGGACAACAGCAAATCTGGGGCTCTGTGCTTTCTTTCGTTCTGAACAAGTGTTACTGTTTTCTGCACAAAAGCGATTCTGCGAAGCAATGGGAACACTTCTGTTTCCCAGACACAGAGAAGGTGCTAGCAGGGAATTCTCTGCCTGCTTTTCCCCAGTGCTCTGCAAGCTCTCCAGGACAACATAAAATCTGGGGCTCTGTGCTTTCTTTCGTTCTGAACAAGTGTTACTGTTTTCTGCACAAAAGCGATTCTGCCAAGCAATGTGAACACTTCTGCTTCCCAGGCACAGAGAAGGTGCTAGCAGGGAATTCTCTGCCTGCCTTTCCCCAGTGCTCTGCAAGCTCTCCAGGACAACATAAAATCTGGGGCTGTGTGCTTTCTTTCGTCTGAACAAGTGTTACTGTTTTCTGCACAAAAGCGATTCTGCGAAGCAATGTGAACAGGCACAGAGAAGGTGCTAGCAGGGAATTCTCTGCCTGCCTTTCCCCAGTGCTCTGCAAGCTCTCCAGGACAACAGCAAATATGGGGCTCTGTGCTTTCTTTCGTTCTGAACAAGTGTTACTGTTTTCTGCACAAAAGCGATTCTGCGAAGCAATGGGAACACTTCTGCTTCCCAGGCACAGAGAAGGTGCTAGCAGGGAATTCTCTGCCTGCTTTTCCCCAGTGCTCTGCAAGCTCTCCAGGACAACATAAAATCTGGGGCTCTGTGCTTTCTTTCGTTCTGAACAAGTGTTATTGTTTTCTGCACAAAAGCGATTCTGCGAAGCAATGTGAACAGGCACAGAGAAGGTGCTAGCAGGGAATTCTCTGCCTGCCTTTCCCCAGTGCTCTGCAAGCTCTCCAGGACAACATAAAATCTGGGGCTCTGTGCTTTCTTTCGTTCTGAACAAGTGTTACTGTTTTCTGCACAAAAGCGATTCTGCGAAGCAATGTGAACAGGCACAGAGAAGGTGCTAGCAGGGAATTCTCTTACTGCCTTTATCCAGTGCTCTGCAAGCTCTCCAGGACAACATAAAATCTGGGGCTCTGTGCTTTCCTTCGTTCTGAACAACTGTTACTGTTTTCTGCACAAAAGCGATTGTGCGAAGGAATGTGAACACTTGTGCTTCCCAGGCACAGAGAAGGTGCTAGCAGGGAATTCTCTGCCTGCCTTTCCCCAGTGCTCTGCAAGCTCTCCAGGACAACATAAAATCTGGGGCTCTGTGCTTTCTTTCGTTCTGAACAAGTGTTACTGTTTTCTGCACAAAAGCGATTCTGCGAAGCAATGGGAACACTTCTGTTTCCCAGGCACAGAGAAGGTGCTAGCAGGGAATTCTCTGCCTGCTTTTCCCCAGTGCTCTGCAAGCTCTCCAGGACAACATAAAATCTGGGGCTCTGTGCTTTCTTTCATTCTGAACAAGTGTTACTGTTTTCTGCACAAAAGCGATTCTGGAAGCAATGTGAACACTTCTGTTTCCCAGGAACAGAGAAGGTGCTAGCAGGGAATTCTCTGCCTGCTTTTCCCCAGTGCTCTGCAAGCTCTCCAGGACAACATAAAATCTGGGGCTCTGTGCTTTCTTTCGTTCTGAACAAGTGTTACTGTTTTCTGCACAAAAGCGATTCTGCGAAGCAATGTGAACAGGCACAGAGAAGGTGCTAGCAGGGAATTCTCTGCCTGCTTTTCCCCAGTGCTCTGCAAGCTCTCCAGGACAACATAGAATCTGGGGCTCTGTGCTTTCTTTCGTTCTGAACAAGTGTTACTGTTTTCTGCACAAAAGTGATTCTGCGAAGCAATGTGAACACTTCTGCTTCCCAGGCACAGAGAAGGTGCTAGCAGGGAATTCTCTGCCTGCCTTTCCCCAGTGCTCTGCAAGCTCTCCAGGACAACATAAAATCTGGGGCTCTGTGCTTTCTTTCGTCTGAACAAGTGTTACTGTTTTCTGCACAAAAGCGATTCTGCGAAGCAATGTGAACAGGCACAGAGAAGGTGCTAGCAGGGAATTCTCTGCCTGCCTTTCCCCAGTGCTCTGCAAGCTCTCCAGGACAACAGCAAATCTGGGGCTCTGTGCTTTCTTTCGTCTGAACAAGTGTTACTGTTTTCTGCACAAAAACGATTCTGCGAAGCAATGTGAACAGGCACAGAGAAGGTGCTAGCAGGGAATTCTCTGCCTGCCTTTCCCCAGTGCTCTGCAAGCTCTCCAGGACAACATAAAAACTGGGGCTCTGTGCTTTCTTTCGTTCTGAACAAGTGTTACTGTTTTCTGCACAAAAGCGATTCTGCGAAGCAATGTGAACACTTCTGTTTCCCAGGCACAGAGAAGGTGCTAGCAGGGAATTATCTGCCTGCCTTTCCCCAGTGCTCTGCAAGCTCTCCAGGACAACAGCAAATCTGGGGCTCTGTGCTTTCTTTCGTTCTGAACAAGTGTTACTGTTTTCTGCACAAAAGCGATTCTGCGAAGCAATGTGAACACTTCTGTTTCCCAGGCACAGAGAAGGTGCTAGCAGGGAATTCTCTGCCTGCTTTTCCCCAGTGCTCTGCAAGCTCTCCAGGACAACATAAAATCTGGGGCTCTGTGCTTTCTTTCGTTCTGAACAAGTGTTACTGTTTTCTGCACAAAAGCGATTCTGCCAAGCAATGTGAACACTTCTGCTTCCCAGGCACAGAGAAGGTGCTAGCAGGGAATTCTCTGCCTGCCTTTCCCCAGTGCTCTGCAAGCTCTCCAGGACAACATAAAATCTGGGGCTCTGTGCTTTCTTTCGTCTGAACAAGTGTTACTGTTTTCTGCACAAAAGCGATTCTGCGAAGCAATGTGAACAGGCACAGAGAAGGTGCTAGCAGGGAATTCTCTGCCTGCCTTTCCCCAGTGCTCTGCAAGCTCTCCAGGACAACAGCAAATATGGGGCTCTGTGCTTTCTTTCGTTCTGAACAAGTGTTACTGTTTTCTGCACAAAAGCGATTCTGCGAAACAATGTGAACACTTCTGTTTCCCAGGCACAGAGAAGGTGCTAGCAGGGAATTCTCTGCCTGCCTTTCCCCAGTGCTCTGCAAGCTCTCCAGGACAACATAAAATCTGGGGCTCTGTGCTTTCTTTCGTTCTGAACAAGTGTTACTGTTTTCTGCACAAAAGCGATTCTGCGAAGCAATGTGAACACTTCTGCTTCCCAGGCACAGAGAAGGTGCTAGCAGGGAATTCTCTGCCTGCTTTTCCCCAGTGCTCTGAAAGCTCTCCAGGACAACATAAAATCTGGGGCTCTGTGCTTTCTTTCGTTCTGAACAAGTGTTATTGTTTTCTGCACAAAAGCGATTCTGCGAAGCAATGTGAACAGGCACAGAGAAGGTGCTAGCAGGGAATTCTCTGCCTGCCTTTCCCCAGTGCTCTGCAAGCTCTCCAGGACAACATAAAATCTGGGGCTCTGTGCTTTCTTTCGTTCTGAACAAGTGTTACTGTTTTCTGCACAAAAGCGATTCTGCGAAGCAATGTGAACACTTCTGTTTCCCAGGAACAGAGAAGGTGCTAGCAGGGAATTCTCTGCCTGCCTTTCCCCAGTGCTCTGCAAGCTCTCCAGGACAACATAAAATCTGGGGCTCTGTGCTTTCTTTCGTTCTGAACAAGTGTTACTGTTTTCTGCACAAAAGCGATTCTGCGAAGCAATGTGAACAGGCACAGAGAGGGTGCTAGCAGGGAATTCTCTGCCTGCCTTTCCCCAGTGCTCTGCAAGCTCTCCAGGACAACATAAAATCTGGGGCTCTGTGCTTTCCTTCGTTCTGAACAACTGTTACTGTTTTCTGCACAAAAGCGATTCTGCGAAGCAATGTGAACACTTGTGCTTCCCAGGCACAGAGAAGGTGCTAGCAGGGAATTCTCTGCCTGCCTTTCCCCAGTGCTCTGCAAGCTCTCCAGGACAACATAAAATCTGGGGCTCTGTGCTTCCTTTCGTTCTGAACAAGTGTTACTGTTTTCTGCACAAAAGCGATTCTGCGAAGCAATGTGAACAGGCACAGAGAAGGTGCTAGCAGGGAATTCTCTGCCTGCCTTTCCCCAGTGCTCTGCAAGCTCTCCAGGACAACAGCAAATCTGGGGCTCTGTGCTTTCTTTCGTTCTGAACAAGTGTTACTGTTTTCTGCACAAAAGCGATTCTGCGAAGCAATGTGAACACTTTTGCTTCCCAGGCACAGAGAAGGTGCTAGCAGGGAATTCTCTGCCTGCTTTTCCCCAGTGCTCTGCAAGCTCTCCAGGACAACATAAAATCTGGGGCTCTGTGCTTTCCTTCGTTCTGAACAAGTGTTACTGTTTTCTGCACAAAAGCGATTCTGCGAAGCAATGGGAACACTTCTGCTTCCCAGGCACAGAGAAGGTGCTAGCAGGGAATTCTCTGCCTGCCTTTCCCCAGTGCTCTGCAAGCTCTCCAGGACAACATAGAATCTGGGGCTCTGTGCTTTCTTTCATTCTGAACAAGTGTTACTGTTTTCTGCACAAAAGCAATTCTGGAAGCAATGTGAAGACTTCTGCTTCCCAGGCACAGAGAAGGTGCTAGCAGGGAATTCTCTGCCTGCCTTTCCCCAGTGCTCTGCAAGCTCTCCAGGACAACATAAAATCTGGGGCTCTGTGCTTTCTTTCGTTCTGAACAAGTGTTACTGTTTTCTGCACAAAAGCGATTCTGCGAAGCAATGGGAACACTTCTGTTTCCCAGGCACAGAGAAGGTGCTAGCAGGGAATTCTCTGCCTGCTTTTCCCCAGTGCTCTGCAAGCTCTCCAGGACAACATAAAATCTGGGGCTCTGTGCTTTCTTTCGTTCTGAACAAGTGTTACTGTTTTCTGCACAAAAGCGATTCTGCGAAGCAATGTGAACACTTCTGCTTCCCAGGCACAGAGAAGGTGCTAGCAGGGAATTCTCTGCCTGCTTTTCCCCAGTGCTCTGCAAGCTCTCCAGGACAACATAAAATCTGGGGCTCTGTGCTTTCTTTCGTTCTGAACAACTGTTACTGTTTTCTGCACAAAAGCGATTCTGCGAAGCAATGTGAACACTTCTGTTTCCCAGGCACAGAGAAGGTGCTAGCAGGGAATTCTCTGCCTGCTTTTCCCCAGTGCTCTGGAAGCTCTCCAGGACAACATAAAATCTGGGGCTCTGTGCTTTCTTTCGTTCTGAACAAGTGTTACTGTTTTCTGCACAAAAGCGATTCTGCGAAGCAATGTGAACACTTGTGCTTCCCAGGCACAGAGAAGGTGCTAGCAGGGAATTCTCTGCCTGCTTTTCCCCAGTGCTCTGCAAGCTCTCCAGGACAACATAAAATCTGGGGCTCTGTGCTTTCTTTCGTTCTGAACAAGTGTTATTGTTTTCTGCACAAAAGCGATTCTGCGAAGCAATGTGAACACTTCTGCTTCCCAGGCACAGAGAAGGTGCTAGCAGGGAATTCTCTGCCTGCCTTTCCCCAGTGCTCTGCAAGCTCTCCAGGACAACATAAAATCTGGGGCTCTGTGCTTTCCTTCGTTCTGAACAAGTGTTACTGTTTTCTGCACAAAAGCGATTCTGCGAAGCAATGTGAACACTTCTGTTTCCCAGGCACAGAGAAGGTGCTAGCAGGGAATTCTCTGCCTGCCTTTCCCCAGTGCTCTGCAAGCTCTCCAGGACAACATAAAATCTGGGGCTCTGTGCTTTCTTTCGTTCTGAACAAGTGTTACTGTTTTCTGCACAAAAGCGATTCTGCGAAGCAATGGGAACAGGCACAAAGAAGGTGCTAGCAGGGAATTCTCTGCCTGCCTTTCCCCAGTGCTCTGCAAGCTCTCCAGGACAACAGCAAATCTGGGGCTCTGTGCTTTCTTTCGTTCTGAACAAGTGTTACTGTTTTCTGCACAAAAGCGATTCTGCGAAGCAATGGGAACACTTCTGTTTCCCAGGCACAGAGAAGGTGGTAGCAGGGAATTCTCTGCCTGCCTTTCCCCAGTGCTCTGCAAGCTCTCCAGGACAACAGCAAATATGGGGCTCTGTGCTTTCTTTCGTTCTGAACAAGTGTTACTGTTTTCTGCACAAAAGCGATTCTGCGAAGCAATGGGAACACTTCTGCTTCCCAGGCACAGAGAAGGTGCTAGCAGGGAATTCTCTGCCTGCTTTTCCCCAGTGCTCTGCAAGCTCTCCAGGACAACATAAAATCTGGGGCTCTGTGCTTTCTTTCGTTCTGAACAAGTGTTATTGTTTTCTGCACAAAAGCGATTCTGCGAAGCAATGTGAACAGGCACAGAGAAGGTGCTAGCAGGGAATTCTCTGCCTGCCTTTCCCCAGTGCTCTGCAAGCTCTCCAGGACAACATAAAATCTGGGGCTCTGTGCTTTCTTTCGTTCTGAACAAGTGTTACTGTTTTCTGCACAAAAGCGATTCTGCGAAGCAATGTGAACAGGCACAGAGAAGGTGCTAGCAGGGAATTCTCTTACTGCCTTTATCCAGTGCTCTGCAAGCTCTCCAGGACAACATAAAATCTGGGGCTCTGTGCTTTCCTTCGTTCTGAACAACTGTTACTGTTTTCTGCACAAAAGCGATTGTGCGAAGGAATGTGAACACTTGTGCTTCCCAGGCACAGAGAAGGTGCTAGCAGGGAATTCTCTGCCTGCCTTTCCCCAGTGCTCTGCAAGCTCTCCAGGACAACATAAAATCTGGGGCTCTGTGCTTTCTTTCGTTCTGAACAAGTGTTACTGTTTTCTGCACAAAAGCGATTCTGCGAAGCAATGGGAACACTTCTGTTTCCCAGGCACAGAGAAGGTGCTAGCAGGGAATTCTCTGCCTGCTTTTCCCCAGTGCTCTGCAAGCTCTCCAGGACAACATAAAATCTGGGGCTCTGTGCTTTCTTTCATTCTGAACAAGTGTTACTGTTTTCTGCACAAAAGCGATTCTGGAAGCAATGTGAACACTTCTGTTTCCCAGGAACAGAGAAGGTGCTAGCAGGGAATTCTCTGCCTGCTTTTCCCCAGTGCTCTGCAAGCTCTCCAGGACAACATAAAATCTGGGGCTCTGTGCTTTCTTTCGTTCTGAACAAGTGTTACTGTTTTCTGCACAAAAGCGATTCTGCGAAGCAATGTGAACAGGCACAGAGAAGGTGCTAGCAGGGAATTCTCTGCCTGCTTTTCCCCAGTGCTCTGCAAGCTCTCCAGGACAACATAGAATCTGGGGCTCTGTGCTTTCTTTCGTTCTGAACAAGTGTTACTGTTTTCTGCACAAAAGTGATTCTGCGAAGCAATGTGAACACTTCTGCTTCCCAGGCACAGAGAAGGTGCTAGCAGGGAATTCTCTGCCTGCCTTTCCCCAGTGCTCTGCAAGCTCTCCAGGACAACATAAAATCTGGGGCTCTGTGCTTTCTTTCGTCTGAACAAGTGTTACTGTTTTCTGCACAAAAGCGATTCTGCGAAGCAATGTGAACAGGCACAGAGAAGGTGCTAGCAGGGAATTCTCTGCCTGCCTTTCCCCAGTGCTCTGCAAGCTCTCCAGGACAACAGCAAATCTGGGGCTCTGTGCTTTCTTTCGTCTGAACAAGTGTTACTGTTTTCTGCACAAAAACGATTCTGCGAAGCAATGTGAACAGGCACAGAGAAGGTGCTAGCAGGGAATTCTCTGCCTGCCTTTCCCCAGTGCTCTGCAAGCTCTCCAGGACAACATAAAAACTGGGGCTCTGTGCTTTCTTTCGTTCTGAACAAGTGTTACTGTTTTCTGCACAAAAGCGATTCTGCGAAGCAATGTGAACACTTCTGTTTCCCAGGCACAGAGAAGGTGCTAGCAGGGAATTATCTGCCTGCCTTTCCCCAGTGCTCTGCAAGCTCTCCAGGACAACAGCAAATCTGGGGCTCTGTGCTTTCTTTCGTTCTGAACAAGTGTTACTGTTTTCTGCACAAAAGCGATTCTGCGAAGCAATGTGAACACTTCTGTTTCCCAGGCACAGAGAAGGTGCTAGCAGGGAATTCTCTGCCTGCTTTTCCCCAGTGCTCTGCAAGCTCTCCAGGACAACATAAAATCTGGGGCTCTGTGCTTTCTTTCGTTCTGAACAAGTGTTACTGTTTTCTGCACAAAAGCGATTCTGCCAAGCAATGTGAACACTTCTGCTTCCCAGGCACAGAGAAGGTGCTAGCAGGGAATTCTCTGCCTGCCTTTCCCCAGTGCTCTGCAAGCTCTCCAGGACAACATAAAATCTGGGGCTCTGTGCTTTCTTTCGTCTGAACAAGTGTTACTGTTTTCTGCACAAAAGCGATTCTGCGAAGCAATGTGAACAGGCACAGAGAAGGTGCTAGCAGGGAATTCTCTGCCTGCCTTTCCCCAGTGCTCTGCAAGCTCTCCAGGACAACAGCAAATATGGGGCTCTGTGCTTTCTTTCGTTCTGAACAAGTGTTACTGTTTTCTGCACAAAAGCGATTCTGCGAAACAATGTGAACACTTCTGTTTCCCAGGCACAGAGAAGGTGCTAGCAGGGAATTCTCTGCCTGCCTTTCCCCAGTGCTCTGCAAGCTCTCCAGGACAACATAAAATCTGGGGCTCTGTGCTTTCTTTCGTTCTGAACAAGTGTTACTGTTTTCTGCACAAAAGCGATTCTGCGAAGCAATGTGAACACTTCTGCTTCCCAGGCACAGAGAAGGTGCTAGCAGGGAATTCTCTGCCTGCTTTTCCCCAGTGCTCTGAAAGCTCTCCAGGACAACATAAAATCTGGGGCTCTGTGCTTTCTTTCGTTCTGAACAAGTGTTATTGTTTTCTGCACAAAAGCGATTCTGCGAAGCAATGTGAACAGGCACAGAGAAGGTGCTAGCAGGGAATTCTCTGCCTGCCTTTCCCCAGTGCTCTGCAAGCTCTCCAGGACAACATAAAATCTGGGGCTCTGTGCTTTCTTTCGTTCTGAACAAGTGTTACTGTTTTCTGCACAAAAGCGATTCTGCGAAGCAATGTGAACACTTCTGTTTCCCAGGAACAGAGAAGGTGCTAGCAGGGAATTCTCTGCCTGCCTTTCCCCAGTGCTCTGCAAGCTCTCCAGGACAACATAAAATCTGGGGCTCTGTGCTTTCTTTCGTTCTGAACAAGTGTTACTGTTTTCTGCACAAAAGCGATTCTGCGAAGCAATGTGAACAGGCACAGAGAGGGTGCTAGCAGGGAATTCTCTGCCTGCCTTTCCCCAGTGCTCTGCAAGCTCTCCAGGACAACATAAAATCTGGGGCTCTGTGCTTTCCTTCGTTCTGAACAACTGTTACTGTTTTCTGCACAAAAGCGATTCTGCGAAGCAATGTGAACACTTGTGCTTCCCAGGCACAGAGAAGGTGCTAGCAGGGAATTCTCTGCCTGCCTTTCCCCAGTGCTCTGCAAGCTCTCCAGGACAACATAAAATCTGGGGCTCTGTGCTTCCTTTCGTTCTGAACAAGTGTTACTGTTTTCTGCACAAAAGCGATTCTGCGAAGCAATGTGAACAGGCACAGAGAAGGTGCTAGCAGGGAATTCTCTGCCTGCCTTTCCCCAGTGCTCTGCAAGCTCTCCAGGACAACAGCAAATCTGGGGCTCTGTGCTTTCTTTCGTTCTGAACAAGTGTTACTGTTTTCTGCACAAAAGCGATTCTGCGAAGCAATGTGAACACTTTTGCTTCCCAGGCACAGAGAAGGTGCTAGCAGGGAATTCTCTGCCTGCTTTTCCCCAGTGCTCTGCAAGCTCTCCAGGACAACATAAAATCTGGGGCTCTGTGCTTTCCTTCGTTCTGAACAAGTGTTACTGTTTTCTGCACAAAAGCGATTCTGCGAAGCAATGGGAACACTTCTGCTTCCCAGGCACAGAGAAGGTGCTAGCAGGGAATTCTCTGCCTGCCTTTCCCCAGTGCTCTGCAAGCTCTCCAGGACAACATAGAATCTGGGGCTCTGTGCTTTCTTTCATTCTGAACAAGTGTTACTGTTTTCTGCACAAAAGCAATTCTGGAAGCAATGTGAAGACTTCTGCTTCCCAGGCACAGAGAAGGTGCTAGCAGGGAATTCTCTGCCTGCCTTTCCCCAGTGCTCTGCAAGCTCTCCAGGACAACATAAAATCTGGGGCTCTGTGCTTTCTTTCGTTCTGAACAAGTGTTACTGTTTTCTGCACAAAAGCGATTCTGCGAAGCAATGGGAACACTTCTGTTTCCCAGGCACAGAGAAGGTGCTAGCAGGGAATTCTCTGCCTGCTTTTCCCCAGTGCTCTGCAAGCTCTCCAGGACAACATAAAATCTGGGGCTCTGTGCTTTCTTTCGTTCTGAACAAGTGTTACTGTTTTCTGCACAAAAGCGATTCTGCGAAGCAATGTGAACACTTCTGCTTCCCAGGCACAGAGAAGGTGCTAGCAGGGAATTCTCTGCCTGCTTTTCCCCAGTGCTCTGCAAGCTCTCCAGGACAACATAAAATCTGGGGCTCTGTGCTTTCTTTCGTTCTGAACAACTGTTACTGTTTTCTGCACAAAAGCGATTCTGCGAAGCAATGTGAACACTTCTGTTTCCCAGGCACAGAGAAGGTGCTAGCAGGGAATTCTCTGCCTGCTTTTCCCCAGTGCTCTGGAAGCTCTCCAGGACAACATAAAATCTGGGGCTCTGTGCTTTCTTTCGTTCTGAACAAGTGTTACTGTTTTCTGCACAAAAGCGATTCTGCGAAGCAATGTGAACACTTGTGCTTCCCAGGCACAGAGAAGGTGCTAGCAGGGAATTCTCTGCCTGCTTTTCCCCAGTGCTCTGCAAGCTCTCCAGGACAACATAAAATCTGGGGCTCTGTGCTTTCTTTCGTTCTGAACAAGTGTTATTGTTTTCTGCACAAAAGCGATTCTGCGAAGCAATGTGAACACTTCTGCTTCCCAGGCACAGAGAAGGTGCTAGCAGGGAATTCTCTGCCTGCCTTTCCCCAGTGCTCTGCAAGCTCTCCAGGACAACATAAAATCTGGGGCTCTGTGCTTTCCTTCGTTCTGAACAAGTGTTACTGTTTTCTGCACAAAAGCGATTCTGCGAAGCAATGTGAACACTTCTGTTTCCCAGGCACAGAGAAGGTGCTAGCAGGGAATTCTCTGCCTGCCTTTCCCCAGTGCTCTGCAAGCTCTCCAGGACAACATAAAATCTGGGGCTCTGTGCTTTCTTTCGTTCTGAACAAGTGTTACTGTTTTCTGCACAAAAGCGATTCTGCGAAGCAATGGGAACAGGCACAAAGAAGGTGCTAGCAGGGAATTCTCTGCCTGCCTTTCCCCAGTGCTCTGCAAGCTCTCCAGGACAACAGCAAATCTGGGGCTCTGTGCTTTCTTTCGTTCTGAACAAGTGTTACTGTTTTCTGCACAAAAGCGATTCTGCGAAGCAATGGGAACACTTCTGTTTCCCAGGCACAGAGAAGGTGGTAGCAGGGAATTCTCTGCCTGCTTTTCCCCAGTGCTCTGCAAGCTCTCCAGGACAACATAAAATCTGGGGCTCTGTGCTTTCTTTCGTTCTGAACAAGTGTTACTGTTTTCTGCACAAAAGCGATTCTGCGAAGCAATGTGAACACTTCTGTTTCCCAGGCACAGAGAAGGTGCTAGCAGGGAATTCTCTGCCTGCTTTTCCCCAGTGCTCTGCAAGCTCTCCAGGACAACATAAAATCTGGGGCTCTGTGCTTTCTTTCGTTCTGAACAAGTGTTACTGTTTTCTGCACAAAAGCGATTCTGCGAAGCAATGTGAACACTTCTGCTTCCCAGGCACAGAGAAGGTGCTAGCAGGGAATTCTCTGCCTGCCTTTCCCCAGTGCTCTGCAAGCTCTCCAGGACAACATAAAATCTGGGGCTCTGTGCTTTCCTTCGTTCTGAACAAGTGTTATTGTTTTCTGCACAAAAGCGATTCTGCGAAGCAATGTGAAGACTTCTGCTTCCCAGGCACAGAGAAGGTGCTAGCAGGGAATTCTCTGCCTGCCTTTCCCCAGTGCTCTGCAAGCTCTCCAGGACAACAGCAAATCTGGGGCTCTGTGCTTTCTTTCGTTCTGAACAAGTGTTACTGTTTTCTGCACAAAAGCGATTCTGCGAAGCAATGTGAACACTTTTGCTTCCCAGGCACAGAGAAGGTGCTAGCAGGGAATTCTCTGCCTGCTTTTCCCCAGTGCTCTGCAAGCTCTCCAGGACAACATAAAATCTGGGGCTCTGTGCTTTCCTTCGTTCTGAACAAGTGTTACTGTTTTCTGCACAAAAGCGATTCTGCGAAGCAATGGGAACACTTCTGCTTCCCAGGCACAGAGAAGGTGCTAGCAGGGAATTCTCTGCCTGCCTTTCCCCAGTGCTCTGCAAGCTCTCCAGGACAACATAGAATCTGGGGCTCTGTGCTTTCTTTCATTCTGAACAAGTGTTACTGTTTTCTGCACAAAAGCGATTCTGCGAAGCAATGTGAAGACTTCTGCTTCCCAGGCACAGAGAAGGTGCTAGCAGGGAATTCTCTGCCTGCCTTTCCCCAGTGCTCTGCAAGCTCTCCAGGACAACATAAAATCTGGGGCTCTGTGCTTTCTTTCGTTCTGAACAAGTGTTACTGTTTTCTGCACAAAAGCGATTCTGCGAAGCAATGGGAACACTTCTGTTTCCCAGGCACAGAGAAGGTGCTAGCAGGGAATTCTCTGCCTGCTTTTCCCCAGTGCTCTGCAAGCTCTCCAGGACAACATAAAATCTGGGGCTCTGTGCTTTCTTTCGTTCTGAACAAGTGTTACTGTTTTCTGCACAAAAGCGATTCTGCGAAGCAATGTGAACACTTCTGCTTCCCAGGCACAGAGAAGGTGCTAGCAGGGAATTCTCTGCCTGCTTTTCCCCAGTGCTCTGCAAGCTCTCCAGGACAACATAAAATCTGGGGCTCTGTGCTTTCTTTCGTTCTGAACAACTGTTACTGTTTTCTGCACAAAAGCGATTCTGCGAAGCAATGTGAACACTTCTGTTTCCCAGGCACAGAGAAGGTGCTAGCAGGGAATTCTCTGCCTGCTTTTCCCCAGTGCTCTGGAAGCTCTCCAGGACAACATAAAATCTGGGGCTCTGTGCTTTCTTTCGTTCTGAACAAGTGTTACTGTTTTCTGCACAAAAGCGATTCTGCGAAGCAATGTGAACACTTGTGCTTCCCAGGCACAGAGAAGGTGCTAGCAGGGAATTCTCTGCCTGCTTTTCCCCAGTGCTCTGCAAGCTCTCCAGGACAACATAAAATCTGGGGCTCTGTGCTTTCTTTCGTTCTGAACAAGTGTTATTGTTTTCTGCACAAAAGCGATTCTGCGAAGCAATGTGAACACTTCTGCTTCCCAGGCACAGAGAAGGTGCTAGCAGGGAATTCTCTGCCTGCCTTTCCCCAGTGCTCTGCAAGCTCTCCAGGACAACATAAAATCTGGGGCTCTGTGCTTTCCTTCGTTCTGAACAAGTGTTACTGTTTTCTGCACAAAAGCGATTCTGCGAAGCAATGTGAACACTTCTGTTTCCCAGGCACAGAGAAGGTGCTAGCAGGGAATTCTCTGCCTGCCTTTCCCCAGTGCTCTGCAAGCTCTCCAGGACAACATAAAATCTGGGGCTCTGTGCTTTCTTTCGTTCTGAACAAGTGTTACTGTTTTCTGCACAAAAGCGATTCTGCGAAGCAATGGGAACAGGCACAAAGAAGGTGCTAGCAGGGAATTCTCTGCCTGCTTTTCCCCAGTGCTCTGCAAGCTCTCCAGGACAACAGCAAATCTGGGGCTCTGTGCTTTCTTTCGTTCTGAACAAGTGTTACTGTTTTCTGCACAAAAGCGATTCTGCGAAGCAATGGGAACACTTCTGTTTCCCAGGCACAGAGAAGGTGCTAGCAGGGAATTCTCTGCCTGCTTTTCCCCAGTGCTCTGCAAGCTCTCCAGGACAACATAAAATCTGGGGCTCTGTGCTTTCTTTCGTTCTGAACAAGTGTTACTGTTTTCTGCACAAAAGCGATTCTGCGAAGCAATGTGAACACTTCTGTTTCCCAGGCACAGAGAAGGTGCTAGCAGGGAATTCTCTGCCTGCTTTTCCCCAGTGCTCTGCAAGCTCTCCAGGACAACATAAAATCTGGGGCTCTGTGCTTTCTTTCGTTCTGAACAAGTGTTACTGTTTTCTGCACAAAAGCGATTCTGCGAAGCAATGTGAACACTTCTGCTTCCCAGGCACAGAGAAGGTGCTAGCAGGGAATTCTCTGCCTGCTTTTCCCCAGTGCTCTGCAAGCTCTCCAGGACAACATAAAATCTGGGGCTCTGTGCTTTCTTTCGTTCTGAACAAGTGTTATTGTTTTCTGCACAAAAGCGATTCTGCGAAGCAATGTGAAGACTTCTGCTTCCCAGGCACAGAGAAGGTGCTAGCAGGGAATTCTCTGCCTGCCTTTCCCCAGTGCTCTGCAAGCTCTCCAGGACAACATAAAATCTGGGGCTCTGTGCTTTCCTTCGTTCTGAACAAGTGTTATTGTTTTCTGCACAAAAGCGATTCTGCGAAGCAATGTGAAGACTTCTGCTTCCCAGGCACAGAGAAGGTGCTAGCAGGGAATTCTCTGCCTGCCTTTCCCCAGTGCTCTGCAAGCTCTCCAGGACAACATAAAATCTGGGGCTCTGTGCTTTCTTTCGTTCTGAACAAGTGTTACTGTTTTCTGCACAAAAGCGATTCTGCGAAGCAATTTGAACACTTCTGCTTCCCAGGCACGGAGAAGGTGCTAGCAGGGAATTCTCTGCCTGCTTTTCCCCAGTGCTCTGCAAGCTCTCCAGGACAACATAAAATCTGGGGCTCTGTGCTTTCTTTCGTTCTGAACAAGTGTTATTGTTTTCTGCACAAAAGCGATTCTGCGAAGCAATGTGAACACTTCTGCTTCCCAGGCACAGAGAAGGTGCTAGCAGGGAATTCTCTGCCTGCCTTTCCCCAGTGCTCTGCAAGCTCTCCAGGACAACAGCAAATCTGGGGCTCTGTGCTTTCTTTCGTTCTGAACAACTGTTACTGTTTTCTGCACAAAAGCGATTCTGCGAAGCAATGTGAACACTTCTGTTTCCCAGGCACAGAGAAGGTGGTAGCAGGGAATTCTCTGCCTGCTTTTCCCCAGTGCTCTGCAAGCTCTCCAGGACAACAGCAAATCTGGGGCTCTGTGCTTTCTTTCGTTCTGAACAAGTGTTACTGTTTTCTGCACAAAAGCGATTCTGCGAAGCAATGTGAACACTTCTGCTTCCCAGGCACAGAGAAGGTGCTAGCAGGGAATTCTCTGCCTGCCTTTCCCCAGTGCTCTGCAAGCTCTCCAGGACAACATAAAATCTGGGGCTCTGTGCTTTCTTTCGTTCTGAACAAGTGTTACTGTTTTCTGCACAAAAGCGATTCTGCGAAGCAATGTGAAGACTTCTGCTTCCCAGTCACAGAGAAGGTGCTAGCAGGGAATTCTCTGCCTTCTTTTCCCCAGTGCTCTGCAAGCTCTCCAGGACAACATAAAATCTGGGGCTCTGTGCTTTCTTTCGTTCTGAACAACTGTTACTGTTTTCTGCACAAAAGCGATTCTGCGAAGCAATGTGAACACTTCTGCTTCCCAGGCACAGAGAAGGTGCTAGCAGGGAATTCTCTGCCTGCTTTTCCCCAGTGCTCTGCAAGCTCTCCAGGACAACATAAAATCTGGGGCTCTGTGCTTTCTTTCGTTCTGAACAAGTGTTATTGTTTTCTGCACAAAAGCGATTCTGCGAAGCAATGTGAACACTTCTGCTTCCCAGGCACAGAGAAGGTGCTAGCAGGGAATTCTCTGCCTGCTTTTCCCCAGTGCTCTGCAAGCTCTCCAGGACAACATAAAATCTGGGGCTCTGTGCTTTCTTTCGTTCTGAACAAGTGTTACTGTTTTCTGCACAAAAGCGATTCTGCGAAGCAATGTGAACAGGCACAAAGAAGGTGCTAGCAGGGAATTCTCTGCCTGCCTTTCCCCAGTGCTCTGCAAGCTCTCCAGGACAACATAAAATCTGGGGCTCTGTGCTTTCTTTCGTTCTGAACAACTGTTACTGTTTTCTGCACAAAAGCGATTCTGCGAAGCAATGTGAACACTTCTGCTTCCCAGGCACAGAGAAGGTGCTAGCAGGGAATTCTCTGCCTGCTTTTCCCCAGTGCTCTGCAAGCTCTCCAGGACAACATAAAATCTGGGGCTCTGTGCTTTCCTTCGTTCTGAACAAGTGTTACTGTTTTCTGCACAAAAGCGATTCTGCGAAGCAATTTGAACACTTCTGCTTCCCAGGCACAGAGAAGGTGCTAGCAGGGAATTCTCTGCCTGCTTTTCCCCAGTGCTCTGCAAGCTCTCCAGGACAACATAAAATCTGGGGCTCTGTGCTTTCTTTCGTTCTGAACAACTGTTACTGTTTTCTGCACAAAAGCGATTCTGCGAAGCAATTTGAACACTTCTGTTTCCCAGGCACAGAGAAGGTGCTAGCAGGGAATTCTCTGCCTGCCTTTCCCCAGTGCTCTGCAAGCTCTCCAGGACAACATAAAATCTGGGGCTCTGTGCTTTCCTTCGTTCTGAACAAGTGTTACTGTTTTCTGCACAAAAGCGATTCTGCGAAGCAATGGGAACACTTCTGTTTCCCAGGCACAGAGAAGGTGGTAGCAGGGAATTCTCTGCCTGCTTTTCCCCAGTGCTCTGCAAGCTCTCCAGGACAACATAAAATCTGGGGCTCTGTGCTTTCTTTCGTTCTGAACAAGTGTTACTGTTTTCTGCACAAAAGCGATTCTGCGAAGCAATGTGAACACTTCTGCTTCCCAGGCACAGAGAAGGTGGTAGCAGGGAATTCTCTGCCTGCTTTTCCCCAGTGCTCTGCAAGCTCTCCAGGACAACATAAAATCTGGGGCTCTGTGCTTTCTTTCGTTCTGAACAAGTGTTACTGTTTTCTGCACAAAAGCGATTCTGCGAAGCAATGTGAACACTTCTGCTTCCCAGGCACAGAGAAGGTGCTAGCAGGGAATTCTCTGCCTGCCTTTCCCCAGTGCTCTGCAAGCTCTCCAGGACAACATAAAATCTGGGGCTCTGTGCTTTCTTTCGTTCTGAACAAGTGTTACTGTTTTCTGCACAAAAGCAATTCTGCGAAGCAATGGGAACACTTCTGTTTCCCAGGCACAGAGAAGGTGCTAGCAGGGAATTCTCTGCCTGCTTTTCCCCAGTGCTCTGCAAGCTCTCCAGGACAACATAAAATCTGGGGCTCTGTGCTTTCTTTCGTTCTGAACAAGTGTTACTGTTTTCTGCACAAAAGCGATTCTGCGAAGCAATGTGAAGACTTCTGCTTTCCAGGCACAGAGAAGGTGCTAGCAGGGAATTCTCTGCCTGCTTTTCCCCAGTGCTCTGCAAGCTCTCCAGGACAACATAAAATCTGGGGCTCTGTGCTTTCTTTCGTTCTGAACAAGTGTTACTGTTTTCTGCACAAAAGCGATTCTGCGAAGCAATGTGAACACTTCTGCTTCCCAGGCACAGAGAAGGTGCTAGCAGGGAATTCTCTGCCTGCTTTTCCCCAGTGCTCTGCAAGCTCTCCAGGACAACATAAAATCTGGGGCTCTGTGCTTTCTTTCGTGCTGAACAAGTGTTACTGTTTTCTGCACAAAAGCGATTCTGCGAAGCAATGTGAACACTTCTGTTTCCCAGGCACAGAGAAGGTGCTAGCAGGGAATTCTCTGCCTGCCTTTCCCCAGTGCTCTGCAAGCTCTCCAGGACAACATAAAATCTGGGGCTCTGTGCTTTCTTTCGTTCTGAACAAGTGTTATTGTTTTCTGCACAAAAGCGATTCTGCGAAGCAATGTGAACACTTCTGCTTCCCAGGCACAGAGAAGGTGCTAGCAGGGAATTCTCTGCCTGCTTTTCCCCAGTGCTCTGCAAGCTCTCCAGGACAACATAAAATCTGGGGCTCTGTGCTTTCTTTCGTTCTGAACAAGTGTTACTGTTTTCTGCACAAAAGCGATTCTGCGAAGCAATGTGAACACTTCTGTTTCCCAGGCACAGAGAAGGTGCTAGCAGGGAATTCTCTGCCTGCCTTTCCCCAGTGCTCTGCAAGCTCTCCAGGACAACATAAAATCTGGGGCTCTGTGCTTTCTTTCGTTGTGAACAAGTGTTACTGTTTTCTGCACAAAAGCGATTCTGCGAAGCAATGGGAACACTTCTGTTTCCCAGGCACAGAGAAGGTGCTAGCAGGGAATTCTCTGCCTGCTTTTCCCCAGTGCTCTGCAAGCTCTCCAGGACAACATAAAATCTGGGGCTCTGTGCTTTCTTTCGTTCTGAACAAGTGTTACTGTTTTCTGCACAAAAGCGATTCTGCGAAGCAATGTGAAGACTTCTGCTTCCCAGGCACAGAGAAGGTGCTAGCAGGGAATTCTCTGCCTGCTTTTCCCCAGTGCTCTGCAAGCTCTCCAGGACAACATAAAATCTGGGGCTCTGTGCTTTCTTTCGTTCTGAACAAGTGTTACTGTTTTCTGCACAAAAGCGATTCTGCGAAGCAATGTGAACAGGCACAAAGAAGGTGCTAGCAGGGAATTCTCTGCCTGCCTTTCCCCAGTGCTCTGCAAGCTCTCCAGGACAACAGCAAATCTGGGGCTCTGTGCTTTCTTTCGTTCTGAACAACTGTTACT
Source organism: Strix uralensis (assembly GCF_047716275.1). Taxonomy (NCBI): domain Eukaryota; kingdom Metazoa; phylum Chordata; class Aves; order Strigiformes; family Strigidae; genus Strix; species Strix uralensis. The sequence continues at coordinate 61,386 of NC_133991.1, read as the reverse complement.
GTTTTCTGCACAAAAGCGATTCTGCGAAGGAATGTGAAGACTTCTGCTTCCCAGGCACAGAGAAGGTGCTAGCAGGGAATTCTCTGCCTGCCTTTCCCCAGTGCTCTGCAAGCTCTCCAGGACAACATAAAATCTGGGGCTCTGTGCTTTCCTTCGTTCTGAACAAGTGTTACTGTTTTCTGCACAAAAGCTTTTCTGCGAAGCAATTTGAACACTTCTGTTTCCCAGGCACAGAGAAGGTGGTAGCAGGGAATTCTCTGCCTGCTTTTCCCCAGTGCTCTGCAAGCTCTCCAGGACAACATAAAATCTGGGGCTCTGTGCTTTCTTTCGTTCTGAACAAGTGTTACTGTTTTCTGCACAAAAGCGATTCTGCGAAGCAATGTGAACACTTCTGCTTCCCAGGCACAGAGAAGGTGGTAGCAGGGAATTCTCTGCCTGCTTTTCCCCAGTGCTCTGCAAGCTCTCCAGGACAACATAAAATCTGGGGCTCTGTGCTTTCTTTCATTCTGAACAAGTGTTACTGTTTTCTGCACAAAAGCGATTCTGCGAAGCAATGTGAACACTTCTGCTTCCCAGGCACAGAGAAGGTGCTAGCAGGGAATTCTCTGCCTGCCTTTCCCCAGTGCTCTGCAAGCTCTCCAGGACAACATAAAATCTGGGGCTCTGTGCTTTCTTTCGTTCTGAACAAGTGTTACTGTTTTCTGCACAAAAGCAATTCTGCGAAGCAATGGGAACACTTCTGTTTCCCAGGCACAGAGAAGGTGCTAGCAGGGAATTCTCTGCCTGCCTTTCCCCAGTGCTCTGCAAGCTCTCCAGGACAACATAAAATCTGGGGCTCTGTGCTTTCTTTCGTTCTGAACAAGTGTTACTGTTTTCTGCACAAAAGCGATTCTGCGAAGCAATGTGAAGACTTCTGCTTCCCAGGCACAGAGAAGGTGCTAGCAGGGAATTCTCTGCCTGCTTTTCCCCAGTGCTCTGCAAGCTCTCCAGGACAACATAAAATCTGGGGCTCTGTGCTTTCTTTCGTTCTGAACAAGTGTTACTGTTTTCTGCACAAAAGCGATTCTGCGAAGCAATTTGAACACTTCTGCTTCCCAGGCACAGAGAAGGTGCTAGCAGGGAATTCTCTGCCTGCTTTTCCCCAGTGCTCTGCAAGCTCTCCAGGACAACATAAAATCTGGGGCTCTGTGCTTTCTTTCGTGCTGAACAAGTGTTACTGTTTTCTGCACAAAAGCGATTCTGCGAAGCAATGTGAACACTTCTGCTTCCCAGGCACAGAGAAGGTGCTAGCAGGGAATTCTCTGCCTGCCTTTCCCCAGTGCTCTGCAAGCTCTCCAGGACAACATAAAATCTGGGGCTCTGTGCTTTCTTTCGTTCTGAACAAGTGTTATTGTTTTCTTCACAAAAGCGATTCTGCGAAGCAATGTGAACACTTCTGCTTCCCAGGCACAGAGAAGGTGCTAGCAGGGAATTCTCTGCCTGCTTTTCCCCAGTGCTCTGCAAGCTCTCCAGGACAACATAAAATCTGGGGCTCTGTGCTTTCTTTCGTTCTGAACAAGTGTTACTGTTTTCTGCACAAAAGCGATTCTGCGAAGCAATGTGAACACTTCTGTTTCCCAGGCACAGAGAAGGTGCTAGCAGGGAATTCTCTGCCTGCCTTTCCCCAGTGCTCTGCAAGCTCTCCAGGACAACATAAAATCTGGGGCTCTGTGCTTTCTTTCGTTGTGAACAAGTGTTACTGTTTTCTGCACAAAAGCGATTCTGCGAAGCAATGGGAACACTTCTGTTTCCCAGGCACAGAGAAGGTGCTAGCAGGGAATTCTCTGCCTGCTTTTCCCCAGTGCTCTGCAAGCTCTCCAGGACAACATAAAATCTGGGGCTCTGTGCTTTCTTTCGTTCTGAACAAGTGTTACTGTTTTCTGCACAAAAGCGATTCTGCGAAGCAATGTGAAGACTTCTGCTTCCCAGGCACAGAGAAGGTGCTAGCAGGGAATTCTCTGCCTGCTTTTCCCCAGTGCTCTGAAAGCTCTCCAGGACAACATAAAATCTGGGGCTCTGTGCTTTCTTTCGTTCTGAACAAGTGTTACTGTTTTCTGCACAAAAGCGATTCTGCGAAGCAATGTGAACAGGCACAAAGAAGGTGCTAGCAGGGAATTCTCTGCCTGCCTTTCCCCAGTGCTCTGCAAGCTCTCCAGGACAACATAAAATCTGGGGCTCTGTGCTTTCTTTCGTTCTGAACAAGTGTTACTGTTTTCTGCACAAAAGCGATTCTGCGAAGCAATGGGAACACTTCTGTTTCCCAGGCACAGAGAAGGTGCTAGCAGGGAATTCTCTGCCTTCTTTTCCCCAGTGCTCTGCAAGCTCTCCAGGACAACATAAAATCTGGGGCTCTGTGCTTTCTTTCATTCTGAACAAGTGTTACTGTTTTCTGCACAAAAGCGATTCTGCGAAGCAATGTGAACACTTCTGCTTCCCAGGCACAGAGAAGGTGCTAGCAGGGAATTCTCTGCCTGCTTTTCCCCATTGCTCTGCAAGCTCTCCAGGACAACATAAAATCTGGGGCTCTGTGCTTTCTTTCGTTCTGAACAGGTGTTATTGTTTTCTGCACAAAAGCGATTCTGCGAAGCAATGTGAAGACTTCTGCTTCCCAGGCACAGAGAAGGTGCTAGCAGGGAATTCTCTGCCTGCCTTTCCCCAGTGCTCTGCAAGCTCTCCAGGACAACATAAAATCTGGGGCTCTGTGCTTTCCTTCGTTCTGAACAAGTGTTACTGTTTTCTGCACAAAAGCGATTCTGCGAAGTAATTTGAACACTTTTGCTTCCCAGGCACAGAGAAGGTGCTAGCAGGGAATTCTCTGCCTGCTTTTCCCCAGTGCTCTGCAAGCTCTCCAGGACAACATAAAATCTGGGGCTCTGTGCTTTCTTTCGTTCTGAACAAGTGTTATTGTTTTCTGCACAAAAGCCATTCTGCGAAGCAATGTGAACACTTCTGCTTCCCAGGCACAGAGAAGGTGCTAGCAGGGAATTCTCTGCCTGCTTTTCCCCAGTGCTCTGCAAGCTCTCCAGGACAACATAAAATCTGGGGCTCTGTGCTTTCTTTCATTCTGAACAAGTGTTACTGTTTTCTGCACAAAAGCGATTCTGCGAAGCAATGTGAACACTTCTGCTTCCCAGGCACAGAGAAGGTGCTAGCAGGGAATTCTCTGCCTGCTTTTCCCCAGTGCTCTGCAAGCTCTCCAGGACAACATAAAATCTGGGGCTCTGTGCTTTCTTTCGTTCTGAACAAGTGTTACTGTTTTCTGCACAAAAGCGATTCTGCGAAGCAATTTGAACACTTCTGCTTCCCAGGCACAGAGAAGGTGCTAGCAGGGAATTCTCTGCCTGCTTTTCCCCAGTGCTCTGCAAGCTCTCCAGGACAACATAAAATCTGGGGCTCTGTGCTTTCTTTCGTTCTGAACAAGTGTTACTGTTTTCTGCACAAAAGCGATTCTGCGAAGCAATGTGAACACTTCTGCTTCCCAGGCACAGAGAAGGTGCTAGCAGGGAATTCTCTGCCTGCCTTTCCCCAGTGCTCTGCAAGCTCTCCAGGACAACATAAAATCTGGGGCTCTGTGCTTTCTTTCGTTCTGAACAAGTGTTACTGTTTTCTGCACAAAAGCGATTCTGCGAAGCAATGGGAACACTTCTGTTTCCCAGGCACAGAGAAGGTGCTAGCAGGGAATTCTCTGCCTGCTTTTCCCCAGTGCTCTGCAAGCTCTCCAGGACAACATAAAATCTGGGGCTCTGTGCTTTCTTTCGTTCTGAACAAGTGTTACTGTTTTCTGCACAAAAGCGATTCTGCGAAGCAATGTGAACACTTCTGTTTCCCAGGAACAGAGAAGGTGCTAGCAGGGAATTCTCTGCCTGCTTTTCCCCAGTGCTCTGCAAGCTCTCCAGGACAACATTAAATCTGGGGCTCTGTGCTTTCTTTCGTTCTGAACAAGTGTTACTGTTTTCTGCACAAAAGCGATTCTGCGAAGCAATTTGAACACTTCTGCTTCCCAGGCACAGAGAAGGTGCTAGCAGGGAATTCTCTGCCTGCTTTTCCCCAGTGCTCTGCAAGCTCTCCAGGACAACATAAAATCTGGGGCTCTGTGCTTTCTTTCGTTCTGAACAAGTGTTACTGTTTTCTGCACAAAAGCGATTCTGCGAAGCAATGTGAACACTTCTGCTTCCCAGGCACAGAGAAGGTGCTAGCAGGGAATTCTCTGCCTGCCTTTCCCCAGTGCTCTGCAAGCTCTCCAGGACAACATAAAATCTGGGGCTCTGTGCTTTCCTTCGTTCTGAACAACTGTTACTGTTTTCTGCACAAAAGCGATTCTGCGAAGCAATGGGAACACTTCTGTTTCCCAGGCACAGAGAAGGTGCTAGCAGGGAATTCTCTGCCTGCTTTTCCCCAGTGCTCTGCAAGCTCTCCAGGACAACATAAAATCTGGGGCTCTGTGCTTTCTTTCGTTCTGAACAAGTGTTACTGTTTTCTGCACAAAAGCGATTCTGCGAAGCAATGTGAACACTTCTGTTTCCCAGGCACAGAGAAGGTGCTAGCAGGGAATTCTCTGCCTGCCTTTCCCCAGTGCTCTGCAAGCTCTCCAGGACAACATAAAATCTGGGGCTCTGTGCTTTCTTTCGTTCTGAACAAGTGTTACTGTTTTCTGCACAAAAGCGATTCTGCGAAGCAATGTGAACACTTCTGTTTCCCAGGCACAGAGAAGGTGCTAGCAGGGAATTCTCTGCCTGCCTTTCCCCAGTGCTCTGCAAGCTCTCCAGGACAACATAAAATCTGGGGCTCTGTGCTTTCCTTCGTTCTGAACAACTGTTACTGTTTTCTGCACAAAAGCGATTCTGCGAAGCAATGGGAACAGGCACAAAGAAGGTGCTAGCAGGGAATTCTCTGCCTGCCTTTCCCCAGTGCTCTGCAAGCTCTCCAGGACAACATAAAATCTGGGGCTCTGTGCTTTCCTTCGTTCTGAACAAGTGTTACTGTTTTCTGCACAAAAGCGATTCTGCGAAGCAATGTGAACACTTCTGTTTCCCAGGCACAGAGAAGGTGGTAGCAGGGAATTCTCTGCCTGCTTTTCCCCAGTGCTCTGCAAGCTCTCCAGGACAACATAAAATCTGGGGCTCTGTGCTTTCTTTCGTTCTGAACAAGTGTTACTGTTTTCTGCACAAAAGCGATTCTGCGAAGCAATGTGAACACTTCTGCTTCCCAGGCACAGAGAAGGTGCTAGCAGGGAATTCTCTGCCTGCCTTTCCCCAGTGCTCTGCAAGCTCTCCAGGACAACATAAAATCTGGGGCTCTGTGCTTTCTTTCGTTCTGAACAAGTGTTACTGTTTTCTGCACAAAAGCGATTCTGCGAAGCAATGGGAACACTTCTGTTTCCCAGGCACAGAGAAGGTGCTAGCAGGGAATTCTCTGCCTTCTTTTCCCCAGTGCTCTGCAAGCTCTCCAGGACAACATAAAATCTGGGGCTCTGTGCTTTCTTTCATTCTGAACAAGTGTTACTGTTTTCTGCACAAAAGCGATTCTGCGAAGCAATGTGAACACTTCTGCTTCCCAGGCACAGAGAAGGTGCTAGCAGGGAATTCTCTGCCTGCTTTTCCCCAGTGCTCTGCAAGCTCTCCAGGACAACATAAAATCTGGGGCTCTGTGCTTTCTTTCGTTCTGAACAAGTGTTATTGTTTTCTGCACAAAAGCCATTCTGCGAAGCAATGTGAACACTTCTGCTTCCCAGGCACAGAGAAGGTGCTAGCAGGGAATTCTCTGCCTGCTTTTCCCCAGTGCTCTGCAAGCTCTCCAGGACAACATAAAATCTGGGGCTCTGTGCTTTCTTTCATTCTGAACAAGTGTTACTGTTTTCTGCACAAAAGCGATTCTGCGAAGCAATGTGAACACTTCTGCTTCCCAGGCACAGAGAAGGTGCTAGCAGGGAATTCTCTGCCTGCTTTTCCCCAGTGCTCTGCAAGCTCTCCAGGACAACATAAAATCTGGGGCTCTGTGCTTTCTTTCGTTCTGAACAAGTGTTACTGTTTTCTGCACAAAAGCGATTCTGCGAAGCAATTTGAACACTTCTGCTTCCCAGGCACAGAGAAGGTGCTAGCAGGGAATTCTCTGCCTGCTTTTCCCCAGTGCTCTGCAAGCTCTCCAGGACAACATAAAATCTGGGGCTCTGTGCTTTCTTTCGTTCTGAACAAGTGTTACTGTTTTCTGCACAAAAGCGATTCTGCGAAGCAATGTGAACACTTCTGCTTCCCAGGCACAGAGAAGGTGCTAGCAGGGAATTCTCTGCCTGCCTTTCCCCAGTGCTCTGCAAGCTCTCCAGGACAACATAAAATCTGGGGCTCTGTGCTTTCTTTCGTTCTGAACAAGTGTTACTGTTTTCTGCACAAAAGCGATTCTGCGAAGCAATGGGAACACTTCTGTTTCCCAGGCACAGAGAAGGTGCTAGCAGGGAATTCTCTGCCTGCTTTTCCCCAGTGCTCTGCAAGCTCTCCAGGACAACATAAAATCTGGGGCTCTGTGCTTTCTTTCGTTCTGAACAAGTGTTACTGTTTTCTGCACAAAAGCGATTCTGCGAAGCAATGTGAACACTTCTGTTTCCCAGGCACAGAGAAGGTGCTAGCAGGGAATTCTCTGCCTGCCTTTCCCCAGTGCTCTGCAAGCTCTCCAGGACAACATAAAATCTGGGGCTCTGTGCTTTCTTTCGTTCTGAACAAGTGTTACTGTTTTCTGCACAAAAGCGATTCTGCGAAGCAATGTGAACACTTCTGCTTCCCAGGCACAGAGAAGGTGCTAGCAGGGAATTCTCTGCCTGCCTTTCCCCAGTGCTCTGCAAGCTCTCCAGGACAACATAAAATCTGGGGCTCTGTGCTTTCTTTCGTCTGAACAAGTGTTACTGTTTTCTGCACAAAAGCGATTCTGCGAAGCAATGGGAACACTTCTGTTTCCCAGGCACAGAGAAGGTGCTAGCAGGGAATTCTCTGCCTGCTTTTCCCCAGTGCTCTGCAAGCTCTCCAGGACAACATAAAATCTGGGGCTCTGTGCTTTCTTTCGTTCTGAACAAGTGTTACTGTTTTCTGCACAAAAGCGATTCTGCGAAGCAATGTGAACACTTCTGTTTCCCAGGCACAGAGAAGGTGCTAGCAGGGAATTCTCTGCCTGCCTTTCCCCAGTGCTCTGCAAGCTCTCCAGGACAACATAAAATCTGGGGCTCTGTGCTTTCTTTCGTTCTGAACAAGTGTTACTGTTTTCTGCACAAAAGCGATTCTGCGAAGCAATGTGAACACTTCTGTTTCCCAGGCACAGAGAAGGTGCTAGCAGGGAATTCTCTGCCTGCCTTTCCCCAGTGCTCTGCAAGCTCTCCAGGACAACATAAAATCTGGGGCTCTGTGCTTTCCTTCGTTCTGAACAACTGTTACTGTTTTCTGCACAAAAGCGATTCTGCGAAGCAATGGGAACAGGCACAAAGAAGGTGCTAGCAGGGAATTCTCTGCCTGCCTTTCCCCAGTGCTCTGCAAGCTCTCCAGGACAACATAAAATCTGGGGCTCTGTGCTTTCCTTCGTTCTGAACAAGTGTTACTGTTTTCTGCACAAAAGCGATTCTGCGAAGCAATGTGAACACTTCTGTTTCCCAGGCACAGAGAAGGTGGTAGCAGGGAATTCTCTGCCTGCTTTTCCCCAGTGCTCTGCAAGCTCTCCAGGACAACATAAAATCTGGGGCTCTGTGCTTTCTTTCGTTCTGAACAAGTGTTACTGTTTTCTGCACAAAAGCGATTCTGCGAAGCAATGTGAACACTTCTGCTTCCCAGGCACAGAGAAGGTGCTAGCAGGGAATTCTCTGCCTGCCTTTCCCCAGTGCTCTGCAAGCTCTCCAGGACAACATAAAATCTGGGGCTCTGTGCTTTCTTTCGTTCTGAACAAGTGTTACTGTTTTCTGCACAAAAGCGATTCTGCGAAGCAATGGGAACACTTCTGTTTCCCAGGCACAGAGAAGGTGCTAGCAGGGAATTCTCTGCCTTCTTTTCCCCAGTGCTCTGCAAGCTCTCCAGGACAACATAAAATCTGGGGCTCTGTGCTTTCTTTCATTCTGAACAAGTGTTACTGTTTTCTGCACAAAAGCGATTCTGCGAAGCAATGTGAACACTTCTGCTTCCCAGGCACAGAGAAGGTGCTAGCAGGGAATTCTCTGCCTGCTTTTCCCCAGTGCTCTGCAAGCTCTCCAGGACAACATAAAATCTGGGGCTCTGTGCTTTCTTTCGTTCTGAACAAGTGTTATTGTTTTCTGCACAAAAGCCATTCTGCGAAGCAATGTGAACACTTCTGCTTCCCAGGCACAGAGAAGGTGCTAGCAGGGAATTCTCTGCCTGCTTTTCCCCAGTGCTCTGCAAGCTCTCCAGGACAACATAAAATCTGGGGCTCTGTGCTTTCTTTCATTCTGAACAAGTGTTACTGTTTTCTGCACAAAAGCGATTCTGCGAAGCAATGTGAACACTTCTGCTTCCCAGGCACAGAGAAGGTGCTAGCAGGGAATTCTCTGCCTGCTTTTCCCCAGTGCTCTGCAAGCTCTCCAGGACAACATAAAATCTGGGGCTCTGTGCTTTCTTTCGTTCTGAACAAGTGTTACTGTTTTCTGCACAAAAGCGATTCTGCGAAGCAATTTGAACACTTCTGCTTCCCAGGCACAGAGAAGGTGCTAGCAGGGAATTCTCTGCCTGCTTTTCCCCAGTGCTCTGCAAGCTCTCCAGGACAACATAAAATCTGGGGCTCTGTGCTTTCTTTCGTTCTGAACAAGTGTTACTGTTTTCTGCACAAAAGCGATTCTGCGAAGCAATGTGAACACTTCTGCTTCCCAGGCACAGAGAAGGTGCTAGCAGGGAATTCTCTGCCTGCCTTTCCCCAGTGCTCTGCAAGCTCTCCAGGACAACATAAAATCTGGGGCTCTGTGCTTTCTTTCGTTCTGAACAAGTGTTACTGTTTTCTGCACAAAAGCGATTCTGCGAAGCAATGGGAACACTTCTGTTTCCCAGGCACAGAGAAGGTGCTAGCAGGGAATTCTCTGCCTGCTTTTCCCCAGTGCTCTGCAAGCTCTCCAGGACAACATAAAATCTGGGGCTCTGTGCTTTCTTTCGTTCTGAACAAGTGTTACTGTTTTCTGCACAAAAGCGATTCTGCGAAGCAATGTGAACACTTCTGTTTCCCAGGAACAGAGAAGGTGCTAGCAGGGAATTCTCTGCCTGCTTTTCCCCAGTGCTCTGCAAGCTCTCCAGGACAACATTAAATCTGGGGCTCTGTGCTTTCTTTCGTTCTGAACAAGTGTTACTGTTTTCTGCACAAAAGCGATTCTGCGAAGCAATTTGAACACTTCTGCTTCCCAGGCACAGAGAAGGTGCTAGCAGGGAATTCTCTGCCTGCTTTTCCCCAGTGCTCTGCAAGCTCTCCAGGACAACATAAAATCTGGGGCTCTGTGCTTTCTTTCGTTCTGAACAAGTGTTACTGTTTTCTGCACAAAAGCGATTCTGCGAAGCAATGTGAACACTTCTGCTTCCCAGGCACAGAGAAGGTGCTAGCAGGGAATTCTCTGCCTGCCTTTCCCCAGTGCTCTGCAAGCTCTCCAGGACAACATAAAATCTGGGGCTCTGTGCTTTCCTTCGTTCTGAACAACTGTTACTGTTTTCTGCACAAAAGCGATTCTGCGAAGCAATGGGAACACTTCTGTTTCCCAGGCACAGAGAAGGTGCTAGCAGGGAATTCTCTGCCTGCTTTTCCCCAGTGCTCTGCAAGCTCTCCAGGACAACATAAAATCTGGGGCTCTGTGCTTTCTTTCGTTCTGAACAAGTGTTACTGTTTTCTGCACAAAAGCGATTCTGCGAAGCAATGTGAACACTTCTGTTTCCCAGGCACAGAGAAGGTGCTAGCAGGGAATTCTCTGCCTGCCTTTCCCCAGTGCTCTGCAAGCTCTCCAGGACAACATAAAATCTGGGGCTCTGTGCTTTCTTTCGTTCTGAACAAGTGTTACTGTTTTCTGCACAAAAGCGATTCTGCGAAGCAATGTGAACACTTCTGTTTCCCAGGCACAGAGAAGGTGCTAGCAGGGAATTCTCTGCCTGCCTTTCCCCAGTGCTCTGCAAGCTCTCCAGGACAACATAAAATCTGGGGCTCTGTGCTTTCCTTCGTTCTGAACAACTGTTACTGTTTTCTGCACAAAAGCGATTCTGCGAAGCAATGGGAACAGGCACAAAGAAGGTGCTAGCAGGGAATTCTCTGCCTGCCTTTCCCCAGTGCTCTGCAAGCTCTCCAGGACAACATAAAATCTGGGGCTCTGTGCTTTCCTTCGTTCTGAACAAGTGTTACTGTTTTCTGCACAAAAGCGATTCTGCGAAGCAATGTGAACACTTCTGTTTCCCAGGCACAGAGAAGGTGGTAGCAGGGAATTCTCTGCCTGCTTTTCCCCAGTGCTCTGCAAGCTCTCCAGGACAACATAAAATCTGGGGCTCTGTGCTTTCTTTCGTTCTGAACAAGTGTTACTGTTTTCTGCACAAAAGCGATTCTGCGAAGCAATGTGAACACTTCTGCTTCCCAGGCACAGAGAAGGTGCTAGCAGGGAATTCTCTGCCTGCCTTTCCCCAGTGCTCTGCAAGCTCTCCAGGACAACATAAAATCTGGGGCTCTGTGCTTTCTTTCGTTCTGAACAAGTGTTACTGTTTTCTGCACAAAAGCGATTCTGCGAAGCAATGGGAACACTTCTGTTTCCCAGGCACAGAGAAGGTGCTAGCAGGGAATTCTCTGCCTTCTTTTCCCCAGTGCTCTGCAAGCTCTCCAGGACAACATAAAATCTGGGGCTCTGTGCTTTCTTTCATTCTGAACAAGTGTTACTGTTTTCTGCACAAAAGCGATTCTGCGAAGCAATGTGAACACTTCTGCTTCCCAGGCACAGAGAAGGTGCTAGCAGGGAATTCTCTGCCTGCTTTTCCCCAGTGCTCTGCAAGCTCTCCAGGACAACATAAAATCTGGGGCTCTGTGCTTTCTTTCGTTCTGAACAGGTGTTATTGTTTTCTGCACAAAAGCGATTCTGCGAAGCAATGTGAACACTTCTGCTTCCCAGGCACAGAGAAGGTGCTAGCAGGGAATTCTCTGCCTGCCTTTCCCCAGTGCTCTGCAAGCTCTCCAGGACAACATAAAATCTGGGGCTCTGTGCTTTCCTTCGTTCTGAACAAGTGTTACTGTTTTCTGCACAAAAGCGATTCTGCGAAGCAATTTGAACACTTTTGCTTCCCAGGCACAGAGAAGGTGCTAGCAGGGAATTCTCTGCCTGCTTTTCCCCAGTGCTCTGCAAGCTCTCCAGGACAACATAAAATCTGGGGCTCTGTGCTTTCTTTCGTTCTGAACAAGTGTTATTGTTTTCTGCACAAAAGCGATTCTGCGAAGCAATGTGAACACTTCTGTTTCCCAGGAACAGAGAAGGTGCTAGCAGGGAATTCTCTGCCTGCCTTTCCCCAGTGCTCTGCAAGCTCTCCAGGACAACATAAAATCTGGGGCTCTGTGCTTTCTTTCGTTCTGAACAAGTGTTACTGTTTTCTGCACAAAAGCGATTCTGCGAAGCAATGTGAACACTTCTGCTTCCCAGGCACAGAGAAGGTGCTAGCAGGGAATTCTCTGCCTGCCTTTCCCCAGTGCTCTGCAAGCTCTCCAGGACAACATAAAATCTGGGGCTCTGTGCTTTCCTTCGTTCTGAACAAGTGTTACTGTTTTCTGCACAAAAGCGATTCTGCGAAGCAATGTGAAGACTTCTGTTTCCCAGGCACAGAGAAGGTGCTAGCAGGGAATTCTCTGCCTGCTTTTCCCCAGTGCTCTGCAAGCTCTCCAGGACAACATAAAATCTGGGGCTCTGTGCTTTCTTTCGTTCTGAACAAGTGTTACTGTTTTCTGCACAAAAGCGATTCTGCGAAGCAATGTGAACACTTCTGTTTCCCAGGCACAGAGAAGGTGGTAGCAGGGAATTCTCTGCCTGCTTTTCCCCAGTGCTCTGCAAGCTCTCCAGGACAACATAAAATCTGGGGCTCTGTGCTTTCTTTCGTTGTGAACAAGTGTTACGGTTTTCTGCACAAAAGCGATTCTGCGAAGCAATGGGAACACTTCTGTTTCCCAGGCACAGAGAAGGTGCTAGCAGGGAATTCTCTGCCTGCTTTTCCCCAGTGCTCTGCAAGCTCTCCAGGACAACATAAAATCTGGGGCTCTGTGCTTTCTTTCATTCTGAACAAGTGTTACTGTTTTCTGCACAAAAGCGATTCTGCGAAGCAATGTGAACACTTCTGCTTCCCAGGCACAGAGAAGGTGCTAGCAGGGAATTCTCTGCCTGCTTTTCCCCAGTGCTCTGCAAGCTCTCCAGGACAACATAAAATCTGGGGCTCTGTGCTTTCTTTCGTTCTGAACAAGTGTTACTGTTTTCTGCACAAAAGCGATTCTGCGAAGCAATGTGAAGACTTCTGCTTCCCAGGCACAGAGAAGGTGCTAGCAGGGAATTCTCTGCCTGCTTTTCCCCAGTGCTCTGCAAGCTCTCCAGGACAACATAAAATCTGGGGCTCTATGCTTTCTTTCATTCTGAACAAGTGTTACTGTTTTCTGCACAAAAGCGATTCTGCGAAGCAATGTGAACACTTCTGCTTCCCAGGCACAGAGAAGGTGCTAGCAGGGAATTCTCTGCCTGCTTTTCCCCAGTGCTCTGCAAGCTCTCCAGGACAACATAAAATCTGGGGCTCTGTGCTTTCTTTCGTTCTGAACAAGTGTTACTGTTTTCTGCACAAAAGCGATTCTGCGAAGCAATGGGAACACTTCTGTTTCCCAGGCACAGAGAAGGTGCTAGCAGGGAATTCTCTGCCTGCTTTTCCCCAGTGCTCTGCAAGCTCTCCAGGACAACATAAAATCTGGGGCTCTGTGCTTTCTTTCATTCTGAACAAGTGTTACTGTTTTCTGCACAAAAGCGATTCTGCGAAGCAATGTGAACACTTCTGCTTCCCAGGCACAGAGAAGGTGCTAGCAGGGAATTCTCTGCCTGCTTTTCCCCAGTGCTCTGCAAGCTCTCCAGGACAACATAAAATCTGGGGCTCTGTGCTTTCTTTCGTTCTGAACAAGTGTTACTGTTTTCTGCACAAAAGCGATTCTGCGAAGCAATTTGAACACTTCTGCTTCCCAGGCACAGAGAAGGTGCTAGCAGGGAATTCTCTGCCTGCTTTTCCCCAGTGCTCTGCAAGCTCTCCAGGACAACATAAAATCTGGGGCTCTGTGCTTTCTTTCGTTCTGAACAAGTGTTACTGTTTTCTGCACAAAAGCGATTCTGCGAAGCAATGTGAACACTTCTGCTTCCCAGGCACAGAGAAGGTGCTAGCAGGGAATTCTCTGCCTGCCTTTCCCCAGTGCTCTGCAAGCTCTCCAGGACAACATAAAATCTGGGGCTCTGTGCTTTCTTTCGTTCTGAACAAGTGTTACTGTTTTCTGCACAAAAGCGATTCTGCGAAGCAATGGGAAGACTTCTGCTTCCCAGGCACAGAGAAGGTGCTAGCAGGGAATTCTCTGCCTGCTTTTCCCCAGTGCTCTGCAAGCTCTCCAGGACAACATAAAATCTGGGGCTCTGTGCTTTCTTTCGTTCTGAACAAGTGTTACTGTTTTCTGCACAAAAGCGATTCTGCGAAGCAATGTGAACACTTCTGCTTCCCAGGCACAGAGAAGGTGCTAGCAGGGAATTCTCTGCCTGCCTTTCCCCAGTGCTCTGCAAGCTCTCCAGGACAACATAAAATCTGGGGCTCTGTGCTTTCTTTCGTTCTGAACAAGTGTTACTGTTTTCTGCACAAAAGCGATTCTGCGAAGCAATGTGAACACTTCTGTTTCCCAGGCACAGAGAAGGTGCTAGCAGGGAATTCTCTGCCTGCCTTTCCCCAGTGCTCTGCAAGCTCTCCAGGACAACATAAAATCTGGGGCTCTGTGCTTTCCTTCGTTCTGAACAACTGTTACTGTTTTCTGCACAAAAGCGATTCTGCGAAGCAATGGGAACAGGCACAAAGAAGGTGCTAGCAGGGAATTCTCTGCCTGCCTTTCCCCAGTGCTCTGCAAGCTCTCCAGGACAACATAAAATCTGGGGCTCTGTGCTTTCCTTCGTTCTGAACAAGTGTTACTGTTTTCTGCACAAAAGCGATTCTGCGAAGCAATTTGAACACTTCTGCTTCCCAGGCACAGAGAAGGTGCTAGCAGGGAATTCTCTGCCTGCTTTTCCCCAGTGCTCTGCAAGCTCTCCAGGACAACATAAAATCTGGGGCTCTGTGCTTTCTTTCGTTCTGAACAAGTGTTACTGTTTTCTGCACAAAAGCGATTCTGCGAAGCAATGTGAACACTTCTGTTTCCCAGGCACAGAGAAGGTGGTAGCAGGGAATTCTCTGCCTGCTTTTCCCCAGTGCTCTGCAAGCTCTCCAGGACAACATAAAATCTGGGGCTCTGTGCTTTCTTTCGTTCTGAACAAGTGTTATTGTTTTCTGCACAAAAGCGATTCTGCGAAGCAATGTGAAGACTTCTGCTTCCCAGGCACAGAGAAGGTGCTAGCAGGGAATTCTCTGCCTGCCTTTCCCCAGTGCTCTGCAAGCTCTCCAAGACAACATAAAATCTGGGGCTCTGTGCTTTCTTTCATGCTGAACAAGTGTTACTGTTTTCTGCACAAAAGCGATTCTGCGAAGCAATGTGAAGACTTCTGCTTCCCAGGCACAGAGAAGGTGCTAGCAGGGAATTCTCTGCCTGCTTTTCCCCAGTGCTCTGCAAGCTCTCCAGGACAACATAAAATCTGGGGCTCTGTGCTTTCTTTCATTCTGAACAAGTGTTACTGTTTTCTGCACAAAAGCGATTCTGCGAAGCAATGTGAACACTTCTGCTTCCCAGGCACAGAGAAGGTGCTAGCAGGGAATTCTCTGCCTGCTTTTCCCCAGTGCTCTGCAAGCTCTCCAGGACAACATAAAATCTGGGGCTCTGTGCTTTCTTTCGTTCTGAACAAGTGTTACTGTTTTCTGCACAAAAGCGATTCTGCGAAGCAATGTGAACACTTCTGTTTCCCAGGCACAGAGAAGGTGCTAGCAGGGAATTCTCTGCCTGCTTTTCCCCAGTGCTCTGCAAGCTCTCCAGGACAACATAAAATCTGGGGCTCTGTGCTTTCTTTCGTTGTGAACAAGTGTTACTGTTTTCTGCACAAAAGCGATTCTGCGAAGCAATGTGAAGACTTCTGCTTCCCAGGCACAGAGAAGGTGCTAGCAGGGAATTCTCTGCCTGCTTTTCCCCAGTGCTCTGAAAGCTCTCCAGGACAACATAAAATCTGGGGCTCTGTGCTTTCTTTCGTTCTGAACAAGTGTTACTGTTTTCTGCACAAAAGCGATTCTGCGAAGCAATGTGAACAGGCACAAAGAAGGTGCTAGCAGGGAATTCTCTGCCTGCCTTTCCCCAGTGCTCTGCAAGCTCTCCAGGACAACAGCAAATCTGGGGCTCTGTGCTTTCTTTCGTTCTGAACAACTGTTACTGTTTTCTGCACAAAAGCGATTCTGCGAAGCAATGTGAACACTTCTGTTTCCCAGGCACAGAGAAGGTGCTAGCAGGGAATTCTCTGCCTGCTTTTCCCCAGTGCTCTGCAAGCTCTCCAGGACAACATAAAATCTGGGGCTTTGTGCTTTCTTTCGTTCTGAACAAGTGTTATTGTTTTCTGCACAAAAGCGATTCTGCGAAGGAATGTGAAGACTTCTGCTTCCCAGGCACAGAGAAGGTGCTAGCAGGGAATTCTCTGCCTGCCTTTCCCCAGTGCTCTGCAAGCTCTCCAGGACAACATAAAATCTGGGGCTCTGTGCTTTCCTTCGTTCTGAACAAGTGTTACTGTTTTCTGCACAAAAGCGATTCTGCGAAGCAATTTGAACACTTCTGTTTCCCAGGCACAGAGAAGGTGCTAGCAGGGAATTCTCTGCCTGCCTTTCCCCAGTGCTCTGCAAGCTCTCCAGGACAACATAAAATCTGGGGCTCTGTGCTTTCCTTCGTTCTGAACAAGTGTTATTGTTTTCTGCACAAAAGCGATTCTGCGAAGCAATGTGAAGACTTCTGCTTCCCAGGCACAGAGAAGGTGCTAGCAGGGAATTCTCTGCCTGCCTTTCCCCAGTGCTCTGCAAGCTCTCCAGGACAACATAAAATCTGGGGCTCTGTGCTTTCCTTCGTTCTGAACAAGTGTTACTGTTTTCTGCACAAAAGCGATTCTGCGAAGCAATGTGAAGACTTCTGCTTCCCAGGCACAGAGAAGGTGCTAGCAGGGAATTCTCTGCCTGCTTTTCCCCAGTGCTCTGCAAGCTCTCCAGGACAACATAAAATCTGGGGCTCTGTGCTTTCTTTCGTTCTGAACAAGTGTTATTGTTTTCTGCACAAAAGCGATTCTGCGAAGCAATGTGAACACTTCTGCTTCCCAGGCACAGAGAAGGTGCTAGCAGGGAATTCTCTGCCTGCCTTTCCCCAGTGCTCTGCAAGCTCTCCAGGACAACATAAAATCTGGGGCTCTGTGCTTTCTTTCGTTCTGAACAAGTGTTACTGTTTTCTGCACAAAAGCGATTCTGCGAAGCAATGGGAACACTTCTGTTTCCCAGGCACAGAGAAGGTGCTAGCAGGGAATTCTCTGCCTGCTTTTCCCCAGTGCTCTGCAAGCTCTCCAGGACAACATAAAATCTGGGGCTCTGTGCTTTCTTTCGTTCTGAACAGGTGTTATTGTTTTCTGCACAAAAGCGATTCTGCGAAGCAATGTGAAGACTTCTGCTTCCCAGGCACAGAGAAGGTGCTAGCAGGGAATTCTCTGCCTGCCTTTCCCCAGTGCTCTGCAAGCTCTCCAGGACAACATAAAATCTGGGGCTCTGTGCTTTCCTTCGTTCTGAACAAGTGTTACTGTTTTCTGCACAAAAGCGATTCTGCGAAGCAATTTGAACACTTTTGCTTCGCAGACACAGAGAAGGTGCTAGCAGGGAATTCTCTGCCTGCTTTTCCCCAGTGCTCTGCAAGCTCTCCAGGACAACATAAAATCTGGGGCTCTGTGCTTTCTTTCGTTCTGAACAAGTGTTATTGTTTTCTGCACAAAAGCGATTCTGCGAAGCAATGTGAACACTTCTGCTTCCCAGGCACAGAGAAGGTGCTAGCAGGGAATTCTCTGCCTGCCTTTCCCCAGTGCTCTGCAAGCTCTCCAGGACAACATAAAATCTGGGGCTCTGTGCTTTCTTTCGTTCTGAACAAGTGTTACTGTTTTCTGCACAAAAGCGATTCTGCGAAGCAATGTGAACACTTCTGCTTCCCAGGCACAGAGAAGGTGCTAGCAGGGAATTCTCTGCCTGCCTTTCCCCAGTGCTCTGCAAGCTCTCCAGGACAACATAAAATCTGGGGCTCTGTGCTTTCCTTCGTTCTGAACAAGTGTTACTGTTTTCTGCACAAAAGCGATTCTGCGAAGCAATGGGAACACTTCTGTTTCCCAGGCACAGAGAAGGTGCTAGCAGGGAATTCTCTGCCTGCTTTTCCCCAGTGCTCTGCAAGCTCTCCAGGACAACATAAAATCTGGGGCTCTGTGCTTTCTTTCATTCTGAACAAGTGTTACTGTTTTCTGCACAAAAGCGATTCTGCGAAGCAATGTGAAGACTTCTGCTTCCCAGGCACAGAGAAGGTGCTAGCAGGGAATTCTCTGCCTGCCTTTCCCCAGTGCTCTGCAAGCTCTCCAGGACAACATAAAATCTGGGGCTCTGTGCTTTCTTTCGTTCTGAACAAGTGTTACTGTTTTCTGCACAAAAGCGATTCTGCGAAGCAATGTGAAGACTTCTGCTTCCCAGGCACAGAGAAGGTGCTAGCAGGGAATTCTCTGCCTGCTTTTCCCCAGTGCTCTGCAAGCTCTCCAGGACAACATAAAATCTGGGGCTCTGTGCTTTCTTTCGTTCTGAACAAGTCTTACTGTTTTCTGCACAAAAGCGATTCTGCGAAGCAATGTGAACACTTCTGCTTCCCAGGCACAGAGAAGGTGCTAGCAGGGAATTCTCTGCCTGCTTTTCCCCAGTGCTCTGCAAGCTCTCCAGGACAACATAAAATCTGGGGCTCTGTGCTTTCTTTCGTTCTGAACAAGTGTTATTGTTTTCTGCACAAAAGCGATTCTGCGAAGCAATGTGAAGACTTCTGCTTCCCAGGCACAGAGATGGTGCTAGCAGGGAATTCTCTGCCTGCCTTTCCCCAGTGCTCTGCAAGCTCTCCAGGACAACATAAAATCTGGGGCTCTGTGCTTTCCTTCGTTCTGAACAAGTGTTACTGTTTTCTGCACAAAAGCGATTCTGCAAAGCAATGTGAAGACTTCTGTTTCCCAGGCACAGAGAAGGTGCTAGCAGGGAATTCTCTGCCTGCTTTTCCCCAGTGCTCAGCAAGCTCTCCAGGACAACATAAAATCTGGGGCTCTGTGCTTTCTTTCGTTCTGAACAAGTGTTACTGTTTTCTGCACAAAAGGGATTCTGCGAAGCAATGGGAACACTTCTGCTTCCCAGGCACAGAGAAGGTGCTAGCAGGGAATTCTCTGCCTGCTTTTCCCCAGTGCTCTGCAAGCTCTCCAGGACAACATAAAATCTGGGGCTCTGTGCTTTCTTTCGTTCTGAACAAGTGTTACTGTTTTCTGCACAAAAGCGATTCTGCGAAGCAATGTGAACACTTCTGCTTCCCAGGCACAGAGAAGGTGCTAGCAGGGAATTCTCTGCCTGCCTTTCCCCAGTGCTCTGCAAGCTCTCCAGGACAACATAAAATCTGGGGCTCTGTGCTTTCTTTCGTTCTGAACAAGTGTTACTGTTTTCTGCACAAAAGCGATTCTGCGAAGCAATGGGAACACTTCTGTTTCCCAGGCACAGAGAAGGTGCTAGCAGGGAATTCTCTGCCTGCTTTTCCCCAGTGCTCTGCAAGCTCTCCAGGACAACATAAAATCTGGGGCTCTGTGCTTTCTTTCATTCTGAACAAGTGTTACTGTTTTCTGCACAAAAGCGATTCTGCGAAGCAATGTGAAGACTTCTGCTTCCCAGGCACAGAGAAGGTGCTAGCAGGGAATTCTCTGCCTGCCTTTCCCCAGTGCTCTGCAAGCTCTCCAGGACAACATAAAATCTGGGGCTCTGTGCTTTCTTTCGTTCTGAACAAGTGTTACTGTTTTCTGCACAAAAGCGATTCTGCGAAGCAATGGGAACACTTCTGTTTCCCAGGCACAGAGAAGGTGCTAGCAGGGAATTCTCTGCCTGCTTTTCCCCAGTGCTCTGCAAGCTCTCCAGGACAACATAAAATCTGGGGCTCTGTGCTTTCTTTCATTCTGAACAAGTGTTACTGTTTTCTGCACAAAAGCGATTCTGCGAAGCAATGTGAACACTTCTGCTTCCCAGGCACAGAGAAGGTGGTAGCAGGGAATTCTCTGCCTGCTTTTCCCCAGTGCTCTGCAAGCTCTCCAGGACAACATAAAATCTGGGGCTCTGTGCTTTCTTTCGTTCTGAACAAGTGTTACTGTTTTCTGCACAAAAGCGATTCTGCGAAGCAATTTGAACACTTCTGCTTCCCAGGCACAGAGAAGGTGCTAGCAGGGAATTCTCTGCCTGCTTTTCCCCAGTGCTCTGAAAGCTCTCCAGGACAACATAAAATCTGGGGCTCTGTGCTTTCTTTCGTTCTGAACAAGTGTTACTGTTTTCTGCACAAAAGCGATTCTGCGAAGCAATGTGAACACTTCTGCTTCCCAGGCACAGAGAAGGTGCTAGCAGAGAATTCTCTGCCTGCCTTTCCCCAGTGCTCTGCAAGCTCTCCAGGACAACATAAAATCTGGGGCTCTGTGCTTTCTTTCGTTCTGAACAAGTGTTACTGTTTTCTGCACAAAAGCGATTCTGCGAAGCAATGGGAACACTTCTGTTTCCCAGGCAC
Organism: Strix uralensis; assembly: GCF_047716275.1. Lineage (NCBI taxonomy): Eukaryota > Metazoa > Chordata > Aves > Strigiformes > Strigidae > Strix > Strix uralensis. The sequence goes on along the minus strand of NC_133991.1, from coordinate 41,397 downwards.
AGAGAAGGTGCTAGCAGGGAATTCTCTGCCTGCTTTTCCCCAGTGCTCTGCAAGCTCTCCAGGACAACATAAAATCTGGGGCTCTGTGCTTTCTTTCATTCTGAACAAGTGTTACTGTTTTCTGCACAAAAGCGATTCTGCGAAGCAATGTGAACACTTCTGCTTCCCAGGCACAGAGAAGGTGCTAGCAGGGAATTCTCTGCCTGCTTTTCCCCAGTGCTCTGCAAGCTCTCCAGGACAACATAAAATCTGGGGCTCTGTGCTTTCTTTCGTTCTGAACAAGTGTTACTGTTTTCTGCACAAAAGCGATTCTGCGAAGCAATTTGAACACTTCTGCTTCCCAGGCACAGAGAAGGTGCTAGCAGGGAATTCTCTGCCTGCTTTTCCCCAGTGCTCTGCAAGCTCTCCAGGACAACATAAAATCTGGGGCTCTGTGCTTTCTTTCGTTCTGAACAAGTGTTACTGTTTTCTGCACAAAAGCGATTCTGCGAAGCAATGGGAACACTTCTGTTTCCCAGGCACAGAGAAGGTGCTAGCAGGGAATTCTCTGCCTGCTTTTCCCCAGTGCTCTGCAAGCTCTCCAGGACAACATAAAATCTGGGGCTCTGTGCTTTCTTTCGTTCTGAACAAGTGTTACTGTTTTCTGCACAAAAGCGATTCTGCGAAGCAATGTGAAGACTTCTGCTTCCCAGGCACAGAGAAGGTGCTAGCAGGGAATTCTCTGCCTGCTTTTCCCCAGTGCTCTGCAAGCTCTCCAGGACAACATAAAATCTGGGGCTCTGTGCTTTCTTTCGTTCTGAACAAGTGTTACTGTTTTCTGCACAAAAGCGATTCTGCGAAGCAATGTGAACACTTCTGCTTCCCAGGCACAGAGAAGGTGCTAGCAGGGAATTCTCTGCCTGCCTTTCCCCAGTGCTCTGCAAGCTCTCCAGGACAACATAAAATCTGGGGCTCTGTGCTTTCTTTCGTTCTGAACAAGTGTTACTGTTTTCTGCACAAAAGCGATTCTGCGAAGGAATGTGAACACTTCTGTTTCCCAGGCACAGAGAAGGTGCTAGCAGGGAATTCTCTGCCTGCCTTTCCCCAGTGCTCTGCAAGCTCTCCAGGACAACATAAAATCTGGGGCTCTGTGCTTTCCTTCGTTCTGAACAAGTGTTACTGTTTTCTGCACAAAAGCGATTCTGCGAAGCAATTTGAACACTTCTGCTTCCCAGGCACAGAGAAGGTGCTAGCAGGGAATTCTCTGCCTGCTTTTCCCCAGTGCTCTGCAAGCTCTCCAGGACAACATAAAATCTGGGGCTCTGTGCTTTCTTTCGTTCTGAACAAGTGTTACTGTTTTCTGCACAAAAGCGATTCTGCGAAGCAATGTGAACACTTCTGTTTCCCAGGCACAGAGAAGGTGGTAGCAGGGAATTCTCTGCCTGCTTTTCCCCAGTGCTCTGCAAGCTCTCCAGGACAACATAAAATCTGGGGCTCTGTGCTTTCTTTCGTTCTGAACAAGTGTTACTGTTTTCTGCACAAAAGCGATTCTGCGAAGCAATGTGAACACTTCTGCTTCCCAGGCACAGAGAAGGTGCTAGCAGGGAATTCTCTGCCTGCCTTTCCCCAGTGCTCTGCAAGCTCTCCAGGACAACAGCAAATCTGGGGCTCTGTGCTTTCTTTCGTTCTGAACAACTGTTACTGTTTTCTGCACAAAAGCGATTCTGCGAAGCAATGTGAACACTTCTGTTTCCCAGGCACAGAGAAGGTGCTAGCAGGGAATTCTCTGCCTGCTTTTCCCCAGTGCTCTGCAAGCTCTCCAGGACAACATAAAATCTGGGGCTCTGTGCTTTCTTTCGTTCTGAACAAGTGTTACTGTTTTCTGCACAAAAGCGATTCTGCGAAGCAATGGGAACACTTCTGCTTCCCAGGCACAGAGAAGGTGCTAGCAGGGAATTCTCTGCCTGCTTTTCCCCAGTGCTCTGCAAGCTCTCCAGGACAACATAAAATCTGGGGCTCTGTGCTTTCTTTCGTTCTGAACAAGTGTTATTGTTTTCTGCACAAAAGCGATTCTGCGAAGCAATGTGAAGACTTCTGCTTCCCAGGCACAGAGAAGGTGGTAGCAGGGAATTCTCTGCCTGCCTTTCCCCAGTGCTCTGCAAGCTCTCCAGGACAACATAAAATCTGGGGCTCTGTGCTTTCTTTCGTTCTGAACAAGTGTTACTGTTTTCTGCACAAAAGCGATTCTGCGAAGCAATGTGAACACTTCTGCTTCCCAGGCACAGAGAAGGTGCTAGCAGGGAATTCTCTGCCTGCCTTTCCCCAGTGCTCTGCAAGCTCTCCAGGACAACATAAAATCTGGGGCTCTGTGCTTTCTTTCGTTCTGAACAAGTGTTATTGTTTTCTGCACAAAAGCGATTCTGCGAAGCAATGTGAAGACTTCTGCTTCCCAGGCACAGAGAAGGTGCTAGCAGGGAATTCTCTGCCTGCCTTTCCCCAGTGCTCTGCAAGATCTCCAGGACAACATAAAATCTGGGGCTCTGTGCTTTCCTTCGTGTTGAACAAGTGTTACTGTTTTCTGCACAAAAGCGATTCTGCGAAGCAATGTGAAGACTTCTGTTTCCCAGGCACAGAGAAGGTGGTAGCAGGGAATTCTCTGCCTGCTTTTCCCCAGTGCTCTGCAAGCTCTCCAGGACAACATAAAATCTGGGGCTCTGTGCTTTCTTTCGTTCTGAACAAGTGTTACTGTTTTCTGCACAAAAGCGATTCTGCGAAGCAATGTGAACACTTCTGCTTCCCAGGCACAGAGAAGGTGCTAGCAGGGAATTCTCTGCCTGCCTTTCCCCAGTGCTCTGCAAGCTCTCCAGGACAACATAAAATCTGGGGCTCTGTGCTTTCCTTCGTTCTGAACAACTGTTACTGTTTTCTGCACAAAAGCGATTCTGCGAAGCAATGTGAAGACTTCTGCTTCCCAGGCACAGAGAAGGTGCTAGCAGGGAATTCTCTGCCTGCTTTTCCCCAGTGCTCTGCAAGCTCTACAGGACAACAGCAAATCTGGGGCTCTGTGCTTTCTTTCGTTCTGAACAAGTGTTACTGTTTTCTGCACAAAAGCGATTCTGCGAAGCAATGTGAACACTTCTGCTTCCCAGGCACAGAGAAGGTGCTAGCAGGGAATTCTCTGCCTGCTTTTCCCCAGTGCTCTGAAAGCTCTCCAGGACAACATAAAATCTGGGGCTCTGTGCTTTCTTTCGTTCTGAACAAGTGTTACTGTTTTCTGCACAAAAGCGATTCTGCGAAGCAATGTGAACACTTCTGCTTCCCAGGCACAGAGAAGGTGCTAGCAGGGAATTCTCTGCCTGCCTTTCCCCAGTGCTCTGCAAGCTCTCCAGGACAACATAAAATCTGGGGCTCTGTGCTTTCTTTCGTTCTGAACAAGTGTTAGTGTTTTCTGCACAAAAGCGATTCTGCGAAGCAATGGGAACACTTCTGCTTCCCAGGCACAGAGAAGGTGCTAGCAGGGAATTCTCTGCCTGCTTTTCCCCAGTGCTCTGCAAGCTCTCCAGGACAACATAAAATCTGGGGCTCTGTGCTTTCTTTCATTCTGAACAAGTGTTACTGTTTTCTGCACAAAAGCGATTCTGCGAAGCAATGTGAAGACTTCTGCTTCCCAGGCACAGAGAAGGTGCTAGCAGGGAATTCTCTGCCTGCTTTTCCCCAGTGCTCTGCAAGCTCTCCAGGACAACATAAAATCTGGGGCTCTGTGCTTTCTTTCGTTCTGAACAAGTGTTACTGTTTTCTGCACAAAAGCGATTCTGCGAAGCAATGTGAAGACTTCTGCTTCCCAGGCACAGAGAAGGTGCTAGCAGGGAATTCTCTGCCTGCTTTTCCCCAGTGCTCTGCAAGCTCTCCAGGACAACATAAAATCTGGGGCTCTGTGCTTTCTTTCGTTCTGAACAAGTGTTACTGTTTTCTGCACAAAAGCGATTCTGCGAAGCAATGTGAACACTTCTGCTTCCCAGGCACAGAGAAGGTGCTAGCAGGGAATTCTCTGCCTGCCTTTCCCCAGTGCTCTGCAAGCTCTCCAGGACAACATAAAATCTGGGGCTCTGTGCTTTCCTTCGTTCTGAACAACTGTTACTGTTTTCTGCACAAAAGCGATTCTGCGAAGCAATTTGAACACTTTTGCTTCCCAGGCACAGAGAAGGTGCTAGCAGGGAATTCTCTGCCTGCTTTTCCCAGTGCTCTGCAAGCTCTCCAGGACAACATAAATTCTGGGGCTCTGTGCTTTCCTTCGTTCTGAACAAGTGTTATTGTTTTCTGCACAAAAGCGATTCTGCGAAGCAATGTGAACACTTCTGCTTCCCAGGCACAGAGAAGGTGGTAGCAGGGAATTCTCTGCCTGCCTTTCCCCAGTGCTCTGCAAGCTCTCCAGGACAACATAAAATCTGGGGCTCTGTGCTTTCTTTCGTTCTGAACAAGTGTTACTGTTTTCTGCACAAAAGCGATTCTGCGAAGCAATGTGAACACTTCTGCTTCCCAGGCACAGAGAAGGTGCTAGCAGGGAATTCTCTGCCTGCCTTTCCCCAGTGCTCTGCAAGCTCTCCAGGACAACATAAAATCTGGGGCTCTGTGCTTTCCTTCGTTCTGAACAAGTGTTATTGTTTTCTGCACAAAAGCGATTCTGCGAAGCAATGTGAACACTTCTGTTTCCCAGGCACAGAGAAGGTGCTAGCAGGGAATTCTCTGCCTGCCTTTCCCCAGTGCTCTGCAAGCTCTCCAGGACAACATAAAAGCTGGGGCTCTGTGCTTTCTTTCGTTCTGAACAAGTGTTACTGTTTTCTGCACAAAAGCGATTCTGCGAAGCAATGTGAACACTTCTGCTTCCTAGGCACAGAGAAGGTGCTAGCAGGGAATTCTCTGCCTGCTTTTCCCCAGTGCTCTGCAAGCTCTCCAGGACAACATAAAATCTGGGGCTCTGTGCTTTCTTTCGTTCTGAACAAGTGTTATTGTTTTCTGCACAAAAGCGATTCTGCGAAGCAATGTGAACACTTCTGCTTCCCAGGCACAGAGAAGGTGCTAGCAGGGAATTCTCTGCCTGCCTTTCCCCAGTGCTCTGCAAGCTCTCCAGGACAACATAAAATCTGGGGCTCTGTGCTTTCCTTCGTTCTGAAAAAGTGTTACTGTTTTCTGCACAAAAGCGATTCTGCGAAGCAATGTGAACACTTCTGCTTCCCAGGCACAGAGAAGGTGCTAGCAGGGAATTCTCTGCCTGCTTTTCCCCAGTTCTCTGCAAGCTCTCCAGGACAACATAAAATCTGGGGCTCTGTGCTTTCTTTCGTTCTGAACAAGTGTTATTGTTTTCTGCACAAAAGCGATTCTGCGAAGCAATGGGAACACTTCTGCTTCCCAGGCACAGAGAAGGTGCTAGCAGGGAATTCTCTGCCTGCTTTTCCCCAGTGCTCTGCAAGCTCTCCAGGACAACATAAAATCTGGGGCTCTGTGCTTTCTTTCGTTCTGAACAAGTGTTACTGTTTTCTGCACAAAAGCGATTCTGCGAAGCAATGGGAACACTTCTGCTTCCCAGGCACAGAGAAGGTGCTAGCAGGGAATTCTCTGCCTGCTTTTCCCCAGTGCTCTGCAAGCTCTCCAGGACAACATAAAATCTGGGGCTCTGTGCTTTCTTTCGTTCTGAACAAGTCTTACTGTTTTCTGCACAAAAGCGATTCTGCGAAGCAATGTGAACACTTCTGCTTCCCAGGCACAGAGAAGGTGCTAGCAGGGAATTCTCTGCCTGCTTTTCCCCAGTGCTCTGCAAGCTCTCCAGGACAACATAAAATCTGGGGCTCTGTGCTTTCTTTCGTTCTGAACAAGTGTTATTGTTTTCTGCACAAAAGCGATTCTGCGAAGCAATGTGAAGACTTCTGCTTCCCAGGCACAGAGATGGTGCTAGCAGGGAATTCTCTGCCTGCCTTTCCCCAGTGCTCTGCAAGCTCTCCAGGACAACATAAAATCTGGGGCTCTGTGCTTTCCTTCGTTCTGAACAAGTGTTACTGTTTTCTGCACAAAAGCGATTCTGCGAAGCAATTTGAACACTTTTGCTTCCCAGGCACAGAGAAGGTGCTAGCAGGGAATTCTCTGCCTGCTTTTCCCCAGTGCTCTGCAAGCTCTCCAGGACAACATAAAATCTGGGGCTCTGTGCTTTCTTTCGTTCTGAACAAGTGTTATTGTTTTCTGCACAAAAGCGATTCTGCGAAGCAATGTGAACACTTCTGCTTCCCAGGCACAGAGAAGGTGCTAGCAGGGAATTCTCTGCCTGCCTTTCCCCAGTGCTCTGCAAGCTCTCCAGGACAACATAAAATCTGGGGCTCTGTGCTTTCCTTCGTTCTGAACAAGTGTTACTGTTTTCTGCACAAAAGCGATTCTGCGAAGCAATGTGAAGACTTCTGTTTCCCAGGCACAGAGAAGGTGCTAGCAGGGAATTCTCTGCCTGCTTTTCCCCAGTGCTCAGCAAGCTCTCCAGGACAACATAAAATCTGGGGCTCTGTGCTTTCTTTCGTTCTGAACAAGTGTTACTGTTTTCTGCACAAAAGGGATTCTGCGAAGCAATGGGAACACTTCTGCTTCCCAGGCACAGAGAAGGTGCTAGCAGGGAATTCTCTGCCTGCTTTTCCCCAGTGCTCTGCAAGCTCTCCAGGACAACATAAAATCTGGGGCTCTGTGCTTTCTTTCGTTCTGAACAAGTGTTACTGTTTTCTGCACAAAAGCGATTCTGCGAAGCAATGTGAACACTTCTGCTTCCCAGGCACAGAGAAGGTGCTAGCAGGGAATTCTCTGCCTGCCTTTCCCCAGTGCTCTGCAAGCTCTCCAGGACAACATAAAATCTGGGGCTCTGTGCTTTCTTTCGTTCTGAACAAGTGTTACTGTTTTCTGCACAAAAGCGATTCTGCGAAGCAATGGGAACACTTCTGTTTCCCAGGCACAGAGAAGGTGCTAGCAGGGAATTCTCTGCCTGCTTTTCCCCAGTGCTCTGCAAGCTCTCCAGGACAACATAAAATCTGGGGCTCTGTGCTTTCTTTCATTCTGAACAAGTGTTACTGTTTTCTGCACAAAAGCGATTCTGCGAAGCAATGTGAAGACTTCTGCTTCCCAGGCACAGAGAAGGTGCTAGCAGGGAATTCTCTGCCTGCCTTTCCCCAGTGCTCTGCAAGCTCTCCAGGACAACATAAAATCTGGGGCTCTGTGCTTTCTTTCGTTCTGAACAAGTGTTACTGTTTTCTGCACAAAAGCGATTCTGCGAAGCAATGGGAACACTTCTGTTTCCCAGGCACAGAGAAGGTGCTAGCAGGGAATTCTCTGCCTGCTTTTCCCCAGTGCTCTGCAAGCTCTCCAGGACAACATAAAATCTGGGGCTCTGTGCTTTCTTTCGTTCTGAACAAGTGTTACTGTTTTCTGCACAAAAGCGATTCTGCGAAGCAATGTGAAGACTTCTGCTTCCCAGGCACAGAGAAGGTGCTAGCAGGGAATTCTCTGCCTGCTTTTCCCCAGTGCTCTGCAAGCTCTCCAGGACAACATAAAATCTGGGGCTCTGTGCTTTCTTTCGTTCTGAACAAGTGTTACTGTTTTCTGCACAAAAGCGATTCTGCGAAGCAATGTGAACACTTCTGCTTCCCAGGCACAGAGAAGGTGCTAGCAGGGAATTCTCTGCCTGCCTTTCCCCAGTGCTCTGCAAGCTCTCCAGGACAACATAAAATCTGGGGCTCTGTGCTTTCTTTCGTTCTGAACAAGTGTTACTGTTTTCTGCACAAAAGCGATTCTGCGAAGCAATGTGAACACTTCTGTTTCCCAGGCACAGAGAAGGTGCTAGCAGGGAATTCTCTGCCTGCCTTTCCCCAGTGCTCTGCAAGCTCTCCAGGACAACATAAAATCTGGGGCTCTGTGCTTTCCTTCGTTCTGAACAAGTGTTACTGTTTTCTGCACAAAAGCGATTCTGCGAAGCAATTTGAACACTTCTGCTTCCCAGGCACAGAGAAGGTGCTAGCAGGGAATTCTCTGCCTGCTTTTCCCCAGTGCTCTGCAAGCTCTCCAGGACAACATAAATTCTGGGGCTCTGTACTTTCTTTCGTTCTGAACAAGTGTTACTGTTTTCTGCACAAAAGCGATTCTGCGAAGCAATGGGAACACTTCTGTTTCCCAGGCACAGAGAAGGTGGTAGCAGGGAATTCTCTGCCTGCTTTTCCCCAGTGCTCTGCAAGCTCTCCAGGACAACATAAAATCTGGGGCTCTGTGCTTTCTTTCATTCTGAACAAGTGTTACTGTTTTCTGCACAAAAGCGATTCTGCGAAGCAATGTGAACACTTCTGCTTCCCAGGCACAGAGAAGGTGCTAGCAGGGAATTCTCTGCCTGCCTTTCCCCAGTGCTCTGCAAGCTCTCCAGGACAACATAAAATCTGGGGCTCTGTGCTTTCTTTCGTTCTGAACAAGTGTTACTGTTTTCTGCACAAAAGCGATTCTGCGAAGCAATGGGAACACTTCTGTTTCCCAGGCACAGAGAAGGTGCTAGCAGGGAATTCTCTGCCTGCTTTTCCCCAGTGTTCTGCAAGCTCTCCAGGACAACATAAAATCTGGGGCTCTGTGCTTTCTTTCATTCTGAACAAGTGTTACTGTTTTCTGCACAAAAGCGATTCTGCGAAGCAATGTGAACACTTGTGCTTCCCAGGCACAGAGAAGGTGCTAGCAGGGAATTCTCTGCCTGCTTTTCCCCAGTGCTCTGCAAGCTCTCCAGGACAACATAAAATCTGGGGCTCTGTGCTTTCTTTCGTTCTGAACAAGTGTTACTGTTTTCTGCACAAAAGCGATTCTGCGAAGCAATTTGAACACTTCTGCTTCCCAGGCACAGAGAAGGTGCTAGCAGGGAATTCTCTGCCTGCTTTTCCCCAGTGCTCTGAAAGCTCTCCAGGACAACATAAAATCTGGGGCTCTGTGCTTTCTTTCGTTCTGAACAAGTGTTACTGTTTTCTGCACAAAAGCGATTCTGCGAAGCAATGTGAACACTTCTGCTTCCCAGGCACAGAGAAGGTGCTAGCAGGGAATTCTCTGCCTGCCTTTCCCCAGTGCTCTGCAAGCTCTCCAGGACAACATAAAATCTGGGGCTCTGTGCTTTCTTTCGTTCTGAACAAGTGTTACTGTTTTCTGCACAAAAGCGATTCTGCGAAGCAATGGGAACACTTCTGTTTCCCAGGCACAGAGAAGGTGCTAGCAGGGAATTCTCTGCCTGCCTTTCCCCAGTGCTCTGCAAGCTCTCCAGGACAACATAAAATCTGGGGCTCTGTGCTTTCTTTCGTTCTGAACAAGTGTTACTGTTTTCTGCACAAAAGCGATTCTGCGAAGCAATGTGAAGACTTCTGCTTCCCAGGCACAGAGAAGGTGCTAGCAGGGAATTCTCTGCCTGCTTTTCCCCAGTGCTCTGCAAGCTCTCCAGGACAACATAAAATCTGGGGCTCTGTGCTTTCTTTCGTTCTGAACAAGTGTTACTGTTTTCTGCACAAAAGCGATTCTGCGAAGCAATGTGAACACTTCTGCTTCCCAGGCACAGAGAAGGTGCTAGCAGGGAATTCTCTGCCTGCCTTTCCCCAGTGCTCTGCAAGCTCTCCAGGACAACATAAAATCTGGGGCTCTGTGCTTTCTTTCGTTCTGAACAAGTGTTACTGTTTTCTGCACAAAAGCGATTCTGCGAAGCAATGTGAACACTTCTGTTTCCCAGGCACAGAGAAGGTGCTAGCAGGGAATTCTCTGCCTGCCTTTCCCCAGTGCTCTGCAAGCTCTCCAGGACAACATAAAATCTGGGGCTCTGTGCTTTCCTTCGTTCTGAACAAGTGTTACTGTTTTCTGCACAAAAGCGATTCTGCGAAGCAATTTGAACACTTCTGCTTCCCAGGCACAGAGAAGGTGCTAGCAGGGAATTCTCTGCCTGCTTTTCCCCAGTGCTCTGCAAGCTCTCCAGGACAACATAAATTCTGGGGCTCTGTACTTTCTTTCGTTCTGAACAAGTGTTACTGTTTTCTGCACAAAAGCGATTCTGCGAAGCAATGGGAACACTTCTGTTTCCCAGGCACAGAGAAGGTGCTAGCAGGGAATTCTCTGCCTGCTTTTCCCCAGTGTTCTGCAAGCTCTCCAGGACAACATAAAATCTGGGGCTCTGTGCTTTCTTTCATTCTGAACAAGTGTTACTGTTTTCTGCACAAAAGCGATTCTGCGAAGCAATGTGAACACTTGTGCTTCCCAGGCACAGAGAAGGTGCTAGCAGGGAATTCTCTGCCTGCTTTTCCCCAGTGCTCTGCAAGCTCTCCAGGACAACATAAAATCTGGGGCTCTGTGCTTTCTTTCGTTCTGAACAAGTGTTACTGTTTTCTGCACAAAAGCGATTCTGCGAAGCAATTTGAACACTTCTGCTTCCCAGGCACAGAGAAGGTGCTAGCAGGGAATTCTCTGCCTGCTTTTCCCCAGTGCTCTGAAAGCTCTCCAGGACAACATAAAATCTGGGGCTCTGTGCTTTCTTTCGTTCTGAACAAGTGTTACTGTTTTCTGCACAAAAGCGATTCTGCGAAGCAATGTGAACACTTCTGCTTCCCAGGCACAGAGAAGGTGCTAGCAGGGAATTCTCTGCCTGCCTTTCCCCAGTGCTCTGCAAGCTCTCCAGGACAACATAAAATCTGGGGCTCTGTGCTTTCTTTCGTTCTGAACAAGTGTTACTGTTTTCTGCACAAAAGCGATTCTGCGAAGCAATGGGAACACTTCTGTTTCCCAGGCACAGAGAAGGTGCTAGCAGGGAATTCTCTGCCTGCCTTTCCCCAGTGCTCTGCAAGCTCTCCAGGACAACATAAAATCTGGGGCTCTGTGCTTTCCTTCGTTCTGAACAAGTGTTACTGTTTTCTGCACAAAAGCGATTCTGCGAAGCAATTTGAACACTTCTGCTTCCCAGGCACAGAGAAGGTGCTAGCAGGGAATTCTCTGCCTGCTTTTCCCCAGTGCTCTGCAAGCTCTCCAGGACAACATAAAATCTGGGGCTCTGTACTTTCTTTCGTTCTGAACAAGTGTTACTGTTTTCTGCACAAAAGCGATTCTGCGAAGCAATGGGAACACTTCTGTTTCCCAGGCACAGAGAAGGTGGTAGCAGGGAATTCTCTGCCTGCTTTTCCCCAGTGCTCTGCAAGCTCTCCAGGACAACATAAAATCTGGGGCTCTGTGCTTTCTTTCATTCTGAACAAGTGTTACTGTTTTCTGCACAAAAGCGATTCTGCGAAGCAATGTGAACACTTCTGCTTCCCAGGCACAGAGAAGGTGCTAGCAGGGAATTCTCTGCCTGCCTTTCCCCAGTGCTCTGCAAGCTCTCCAGGACAACATAAAATCTGGGGCTCTGTGCTTTCTTTCGTTCTGAACAAGTGTTACTGTTTTCTGCACAAAAGCGATTCTGCGAAGCAATGGGAACACTTCTGTTTCCCAGGCACAGAGAAGGTGCTAGCAGGGAATTCTCTGCCTGCTTTTCCCCAGTGTTCTGCAAGCTCTCCAGGACAACATAAAATCTGGGGCTCTGTGCTTTCTTTCATTCTGAACAAGTGTTACTGTTTTCTGCACAAAAGCGATTCTGCGAAGCAATGTGAACACTTGTGCTTCCCAGGCACAGAGAAGGTGCTAGCAGGGAATTCTCTGCCTGCTTTTCCCCAGTGCTCTGCAAGCTCTCCAGGACAACATAAAATCTGGGGCTCTGTGCTTTCTTTCGTTCTGAACAAGTGTTACTGTTTTCTGCACAAAAGCGATTCTGCGAAGCAATTTGAACACTTCTGCTTCCCAGGCACAGAGAAGGTGCTAGCAGGGAATTCTCTGCCTGCTTTTCCCCAGTGCTCTGAAAGCTCTCCAGGACAACATAAAATCTGGGGCTCTGTGCTTTCTTTCGTTCTGAACAAGTGTTACTGTTTTCTGCACAAAAGCGATTCTGCGAAGCAATGTGAACACTTCTGCTTCCCAGGCACAGAGAAGGTGCTAGCAGGGAATTCTCTGCCTGCCTTTCCCCAGTGCTCTGCAAGCTCTCCAGGACAACATAAAATCTGGGGCTCTGTGCTTTCTTTCGTTCTGAACAAGTGTTACTGTTTTCTGCACAAAAGCGATTCTGCGAAGCAATGGGAACACTTCTGTTTCCCAGGCACAGAGAAGGTGCTAGCAGGGAATTCTCTGCCTGCTTTTCCCCAGTGCTCTGCAAGCTCTCCAGGACAACATAAAATCTGGGGCTCTGTGCTTTCTTTCATTCTGAACAAGTGTTACGGTTTTCTGCACAAAAGCGATTCTGCGAAGCAATGTGAAGACTTCTGCTTCCCAGGCACAGAGAAGGTGCTAGCAGGGAATTCTCTGCCTGCTTTTCCCCAGTGCTCTGCAAGCTCTCCAGGACAACATAAAATCTGGGGCTCTGTGCTTTCTTTCGTTCTGAACAAGTGTTACTGTTTTCTGCACAAAAGCGATTCTGCGAAGCAATGTGAAGACTTCTGCTTCCCAGGCACAGAGAAGGTGCTAGCAGGGAATTCTCTGCCTGCTTTTCCCCAGTGCTCTGCAAGCTCTCCAGGACAACATAAAATCTGGGGCTCTGTGCTTTCTTTCGTTGTGAACAAGTGTTACTGTTTTCTGCACAAAAGCGATTCTGCGAAGCAATGTGAACACTTCTGCTTCCCAGGCACAGAGAAGGTGCTAGCAGGGAATTCTCTGCCTGCCTTTCCCCAGTGCTCTGCAAGCTCTCCAGGACAACATAAAATCTGGGGCTCTGTGCTTTCTTTCGTTCTGAACAAGTGTTACTGTTTTCTGCACAAAAGCGATTCTGCGAAGCAATGTGAACACTTCTGTTTCCCAGGCACAGAGAAGGTGCTAGCAGGGAATTCTCTGCCTGCCTTTCCCCAGTGCTCTGCAAGCTCTCCAGGACAACATAAAATCTGGGGCTCTGTGCTTTCTTTCGTTCTGAACAAGTGTTACTGTTTTCTGCACAAAAGCGATTCTGCGAAGCAATTTGAACACTTCTGCTTCCCAGGCACAGAGAAGGTGCTAGCAGGGAATTCTCTGCCTGCTTTTCCCCAGTGCTCTGCAAGCTCTCCAGGACAACATAAAATCTGGGGCTCTGTGCTTTCTTTCGTTCTGAACAAGTGTTACTGTTTTCTGCACAAAAGCGATTCTGCGAAGCAATGTGAACACTTCTGTTTCCCAGGCACAGAGAAGGTGGTAGCAGGGAATTCTCTGCCTGCTTTTCCCCAGTGCTCTGCAAGCTCTCCAGGACAACATAAAATCTGGTGCTCTGTGCTTTCTTTCGTTCTGAACAAGTGTTACTGTTTTCTGCACAAAAGCGATTCTGCGAAGCAATGTGAACACTTCTGCTTCCCAGGCACAGAGAAGGTGCTAGCAGGGAATTCTCTGCCTGCCTTTCCCCAGTGCTCTGCAAGCTCTCCAGGACAACAGCAAATCTGGGGCTCTGTGCTTTCTTTCGTTCTGAACAACTGTTACTGTTTTCTGCACAAAAGCGATTCTGCGAAGCAATGTGAACACTTCTGTTTCCCAGGCACAGAGAAGGTGCTAGCAGGGAATTCTCTGCCTGCTTTTCCCCAGTGCTCTGCAAGCTCTCCAGGACAACATAAAATCTGGGGCTCTGTGCTTTCTTTCGTTCTGAACAAGTGTTACTGTTTTCTGCACAAAAGCGATTCTGCGAAGCAATGGGAACACTTCTGCTTCCCAGGCACAGAGAAGGTGCTAGCAGGGAATTCTCTGCCTGCCTTTCCCCAGTGCTCTGCAAGCTCTCCAGGACAACAGCAAATCTGGGGCTCTGTGCTTTCTTTCGTTCTGAACAAGTGTTATTGTTTTCTGCACAAAAGCGATTCTGCGAAGCAATGTGAAGACTTCTGCTTCCCAGGCACAGAGAAGGTGGTAGCAGGGAATTCTCTGCCTGCCTTTCCCCAGTGCTCTGCAAGCTCTCCAGGACAACATAAAATCTGGGGCTCTGTGCTTTCTTTCGTTCTGAACAAGTGTTACTGTTTTCTGCACAAAAGCGATTCTGCGATGCAATGTGAACACTTCTGCTTCCCAGGCACAGAGAAGGTGCTAGCAGGGAATTCTCTGCCTGCCTTTCCCCAGTGCTCTGCAAGCTCTCCAGGACAACATAAAATCTGGGGCTCTGTGCTTTCTTTCGTTCTGAACAAGTGTTATTGTTTTCTGCACAAAAGCGATTCTGCGAAGCAATGTGAACACTTCTGCTTCCCAGGCACAGAGAAGGTGCTAGCAGGGAATTCTCTGCCTGCTTTTCCCCAGTGCTCTGCAAGCTCTCCAGGACAACAGCAAATCTGGGGCTCTGTGCTTTCTTTCGTTCTGAACAAGTGTTATTGTTTTCTGCACAAAAGCGATTCTGCGAAGCAATGTGAAGACTTCTGCTTCCCAGGCACAGAGAAGGTGCTAGCAGGGAATTCTCTGCCTGCCTTTCCCCAGTGCTCTGCAAGCTCTCCAGGACAACATAAAATCTGGGGCTCTGTGCTTTCCTTCGTTCTGAACAACTGTTACTGTTTTCTGCACAAAAGCGATTCTGCGAAGCAATTTGAACACTTTTGCTTCCCAGGCACAGAGAAGGTGCTAGCAGGGAATTCTCTGCCTGCTTTTCCCCAGTGCTCTGCAAGCTCTCCAGGACAACATAAAATCTGGGGCTCTGTGCTTTCTTTCGTTCTGAACAAGTGTTACTGTTTTCTGCACAAAAGCGATTCTGCGAAGCAATGTGAAGACTTCTGCTTCCCAGGCACAGAGAAGGTGCTAGCAGGGAATTCTCTGCCTGCTTTTCCCCAGTGCTCTGCAAGCTCTCCAGGACAACATAAAATCTGGGGCTCTGTGCTTTCTTTCGTTCTGAACAAGTGTTACTGTTTTCTGCACAAAAGCGATTCTGCGAAGCAATGTGAACACTTCTGCTTCCCAGGCACAGAGAAGGTGCTAGCAGGGAATTCTCTGCCTGCCTTTCCCCAGTGCTCTGCAAGCTCTCCAGGACAACATAAAATCTGGGGCTCTGTGCTTTCTTTCGTTCTGAACAAGTGTTACTGTTTTCTGCACAAAAGCGATTCTGCGAAGCAATGTGAACACTTCTGTTTCCCAGGCACAGAGAAGGTGCTAGCAGGGAATTCTCTGCCTGCCTTTCCCCAGTGCTCTGCAAGCTCTCCAGGACAACATAAAATCTGGGGCTCTGTGCTTTCCTTCGTTCTGAACAAGTGTTACTGTTTTCTGCACAAAAGCGATTCTGCGAAGCAATTTGAACACTTCTGCTTCCCAGGCACAGAGAAGGTGCTAGCAGGGAATTCTCTGCCTGCTTTTCCCCAGTGCTCTGCAAGCTCTCCAGGACAACATAAAATCTGGGGCTCTGTGCTTTCTTTCGTTCTGAACAAGTGTTACTGTTTTCTGCACAAAAGCGATTCTGCGAAGCAATGTGAACACTTCTGTTTCCCAGGCACAGAGAAGGTGGTAGCAGGGAATTCTCTGCCTGCTTTTCCCCAGTGCTCTGCAAGCTCTCCAGGACAACATAAAATCTGGTGCTCTGTGCTTTCTTTCGTTCTGAACAAGTGTTACTGTTTTCTGCACAAAAGCGATTCTGCGAAGCAATGTGAACACTTCTGCTTCCCAGGCACAGAGAAGGTGCTAGCAGGGAATTCTCTGCCTGCCTTTCCCCAGTGCTCTGCAAGCTCTCCAGGACAACAGCAAATCTGGGGCTCTGTGCTTTCTTTCGTTCTGAACAACTGTTACTGTTTTCTGCACAAAAGCGATTCTGCGAAGCAATGTGAACACTTCTGTTTCCCAGGCACAGAGAAGGTGCTAGCAGGGAATTCTCTGCCTGCTTTTCCCCAGTGCTCTGCAAGCTCTCCAGGACAACATAAAATCTGGGGCTCTGTGCTTTCTTTCGTTCTGAACAAGTGTTACTGTTTTCTGCACAAAAGCGATTCTGCGAAGCAATGGGAACACTTCTGCTTCCCAGGCACAGAGAAGGTGCTAGCAGGGAATTCTCTGCCTGCCTTTCCCCAGTGCTCTGCAAGCTCTCCAGGACAACATAAAATCTGGGGCTCTGTGCTTTCTTTCGTTCTGAACAAGTGTTATTGTTTTCTGCACAAAAGCGATTCTGCGAAGCAATGTGAAGACTTCTGCTTCCCAGGCACAGAGAAGGTGGTAGCAGGGAATTCTCTGCCTGCCTTTCCCCAGTGCTCTGCAAGCTCTCCAGGACAACATAAAATCTGGGGCTCTGTGCTTTCTTTCGTTCTGAACAAGTGTTACTGTTTTCTGCACAAAAGCGATTCTGCGATGCAATGTGAACACTTCTGCTTCCCAGGCACAGAGAAGGTGCTAGCAGGGAATTCTCTGCCTGCCTTTCCCCAGTGCTCTGCAAGCTCTCCAGGACAACATAAAATCTGGGGCTCTGTGCTTTCTTTCGTTCTGAACAAGTGTTATTGTTTTCTGCACAAAAGCGATTCTGCGAAGCAATGTGAACACTTCTGCTTCCCAGGCACAGAGAAGGTGCTAGCAGGGAATTCTCTGCCTGCTTTTCCCCAGTGCTCTGCAAGCTCTCCAGGACAACAGCAAATCTGGGGCTCTGTGCTTTCTTTCGTTCTGAACAAGTGTTATTGTTTTCTGCACAAAAGCGATTCTGCGAAGCAATGTGAAGACTTCTGCTTCCCAGGCACAGAGAAGGTGCTAGCAGGGAATTCTCTGCCTGCCTTTCCCCAGTGCTCTGCAAGCTCTCCAGGACAACATAAAATCTGGGGCTCTGTGCTTTCCTTCGTTCTGAACAACTGTTACTGTTTTCTGCACAAAAGCGATTCTGCGAAGCAATTTGAACACTTTTGCTTCCCAGGCACAGAGAAGGTGCTAGCAGGGAATTCTCTGCCTGCTTTTCCCCAGTGCTCTGCAAGCTCTCCAGGACAACATAAAATCTGGGGCTCTGTGCTTTCTTTCGTTCTGAACAAGTGTTACTGTTTTCTGCACAAAAGCGATTCTGCGAAGCAATGTGAAGACTTCTGCTTCCCAGGCACAGAGAAGGTGCTAGCAGGGAATTCTCTGCCTGCTTTTCCCCAGTGCTCTGCAAGCTCTCCAGGACAACATAAAATCTGGGGCTATGTGCTTTCTTTCGTTGTGAACAAGTGTTACTGTTTTCTGCACAAAAGCGATTCTGCGAAGCAATGTGAACACTTCTGCTTCCCAGGCACAGAGAAGGTGCTAGCAGGGAATTCTCTGCCTGCCTTTCCCCAGTGCTCTGCAAGCTCTCCAGGACAACATAAAATCTGGGGCTCTGTGCTTTCTTTCGTTCTGAACAAGTGTTACTGTTTTCTGCACAAAAGCGATTCTGCGAAGCAATGTGAACACTTCTGTTTCCCAGGCACAGAGAAGGTGCTAGCAGGGAATTCTCTGCCTGCCTTTCCCCAGTGCTCTGCAAGCTCTCCAGGACAACATAAAATCTGGGGCTCTGTGCTTTCCTTCGTTCTGAACAAGTGTTACTGTTTTCTGCACAAAAGCGATTCTGCGAAGCAATTTGAACACTTCTGCTTCCCAGGCACAGAGAAGGTGCTAGCAGGGAATTCTCTGCCTGCTTTTCCCCAGTGCTCTGCAAGCTCTCCAGGACAACATAAAATCTGGGGCTCTGTGCTTTCTTTCGTTCTGAACAAGTGTTACTGTTTTCTGCACAAAAGCGATTCTGCGAAGCAATGTGAACACTTCTGTTTCCCAGGCACAGAGAAGGTGGTAGCAGGGAATTCTCTGCCTGCTTTTCCCCAGTGCTCTGCAAGCTCTCCAGGACAACATAAAATCTGGTGCTCTGTGCTTTCTTTCGTTCTGAACAAGTGTTACTGTTTTCTGCACAAAAGCGATTCTGCGAAGCAATGTGAACACTTCTGCTTCCCAGGCACAGAGAAGGTGCTAGCAGGGAATTCTCTGCCTGCCTTTCCCCAGTGCTCTGCAAGCTCTCCAGGACAACAGCAAATCTGGGGCTCTGTGCTTTCTTTCGTTCTGAACAACTGTTACTGTTTTCTGCACAAAAGCGATTCTGCGAAGCAATGGGAACACTTCTGCTTCCCAGGCACAGAGAAGGTGCTAGCAGGGAATTCTCTGCCTGCCTTTCCCCAGTGCTCTGCAAGCTCTCCAGGACAACATAAAATCTGGGGCTCTGTGCTTTCTTTCGTTCTGAACAAGTGTTATTGTTTTCTGCACAAAAGCGATTCTGCGAAGCAATGTGAAGACTTCTGCTTCCCAGGCACAGAGAAGGTGGTAGCAGGGAATTCTCTGCCTGCCTTTCCCCAGTGCTCTGCAAGCTCTCCAGGACAACATAAAATCTGGGGCTCTGTGCTTTCTTTCGTTCTGAACAAGTGTTACTGTTTTCTGCACAAAAGCGATTCTGCGATGCAATGTGAACACTTCTGCTTCCCAGGCACAGAGAAGGTGCTAGCAGGGAATTCTCTGCCTGCCTTTCCCCAGTGCTCTGCAAGCTCTCCAGGACAACATAAAATCTGGGGCTCTGTGCTTTCTTTCGTTCTGAACAAGTGTTACTGTTTTCTGCACAAAAGCGATTCTGCGAAGCAATGTGAACACTTCTGCTTCCCAGGCACAGAGAAGGTGCTAGCAGGGAATTCTCTGCCTGCTTTTCCCCAGTGCTCTGCAAGCTCTCCAGGACAACAGCAAATCTGGGGCTCTGTGCTTTCTTTCGTTCTGAACAAGTGTTATTGTTTTCTGCACAAAAGCGATTCTGCGAAGCAATGTGAAGACTTCTGCTTCCCAGGCACAGAGAAGGTGCTAGCAGGGAATTCTCTGCCTGCCTTTCCCCAGTGCTCTGCAAGCTCTCCAGGACAACATAAAATCTGGGGCTCTGTGCTTTCCTTCGTTCTGAACAACTGTTACTGTTTTCTGCACAAAAGCGATTCTGCGAAGCAATTTGAACACTTTTGCTTCCCAGGCACAGAGAAGGTGCTAGCAGGGAATTCTCTGCCTGCTTTTCCCCAGTGCTCTGCAAGCTCTCCAGGACAACATAAAATCTGGGGCTCTGTGCTTTCTTTCGTTCTGAACAAGTGTTATTGTTTTCTGCACAAAAGCGATTCTGCGAAGCAATGTGAACACTTCTGCTTCCCAGGCACAGAGAAGGTGGTAGCAGGGAATTCTCTGCCTGCCTTTCCCCAGTGCTCTGCAAGCTCTCCAGGACAACATAAAATCTGGGGCTCTGTGCTTTCTTTCGTTCTGAACAAGTGTTACTGTTTTCTGCACAAAAGCGATTCTGCGAAGCAATGTGAACACTTCTGCTTCCCAGGCACAGAGAAGGTGCTAGCAGGGAATTCTCTGCCTGCCTTTCCCCAGTGCTCTGCAAGCTCTCCAGGACAACATAAAATCTGGGGCTCTGTGCTTTCCTTCGTTCTGAACAAGTGTTACTGTTTTCTGCACAAAAGCGATTCTGCGAAGCAATGTGAACACTTCTGTTTCCCAGGCACAGAGAAGGTGGTAGCAGGGAATTCTCTGCCTGCTTTTCCCCAGTGCTCTGAAAGCTCTCCAGGACAACATAAAATCTGGGGCTCTGTGCTTTCTTTCGTTCTGAACAAGTGTTACTGTTTTCTGCACAAAAGCGATTCTGCGAAGCAATGGGAACACTTCTGTTTCCCAGGCACAGAGAAGGTGCTAACAGGGAATTCTCTGCCTGCTTTTCCCCAGTGCTCTGCAAGCTCTCCAGGACAACATAAAATCTGGGGCTCTGTGCTTTCTTTCATTCTGAACAAGTGTTACTGTTTTCTGCACAAAAGCGATTCTGCGAAGCAATGTGAACACTTCTGCTTCCCAGGCACAGAGAAGGTGCTAGCAGGGAATTCTCTGCCTGCTTTTCCCCAGTGCTCTGCAAGCTCTCCAGGACAACATAAAATCTGGGGCTCTGTGCTTTCTTTCGTTCTGAACAAGTGTTACTGTTTTCTGCACAAAAGCGATTCTGCGAAGCAATTTGAACACTTCTGCTTCCCAGGCACAGAGAAGGTGGTAGCAGGGAATTCTCTGCCTGCTTTTCCCCAGTGCTCTGAAAGCTCTCCAGGACAACATAAAATCTGGGGCTCTGTGCTTTCTTTCGTTCTGAACAAGTGTTACTGTTTTCTGCACAAAAGCGATTCTGCGAAGCAATGTGAACACTTCTGCTTCCCAGGCACAGAGAAGGTGCTAGCAGAGAATTCTCTGCCTGCCTTTCCCCAGTGCTCTGCAAGCTCTCCAGGACAACATAAAATCTGGGGCTCTGTGCTTTCTTTCATTCTGAACAAGTGTTACTGTTTTCTGCACAAAAGCGATTCTGCGAAGCAATGTGAAGACTTCTGCTTCCCAGGCACAGAGAAGGTGCTAGCAGGGAATTCTCTGCCTGCTTTTCCCCAGTGCTCTGAAAGCTCTCCAGGACAACATAAAATCTGGGGCTCTGTGCTTTCTTTCGTTCTGAACAAGTGTTACTGTTTTCTGCACAAAAGCGATTCTGCGAAGCAATGTGAACACTTCTGCTTCCCAGGCACAGAGAAGGTGCTAGCAGGGAATTCTCTGCCTGCCTTTCCCCAGTGCTCTGCAAGCTCTCCAGGACAACATAAAATCTGGGGCTCTGTGCTTTCTTTCGTTCTGAACAAGTGTTACTGTTTTCTGCACAAAAGCGATTCTGCGAAGCAATGTGAACACTTCTGTTTCCCAGGCACAGAGAAGGTGCTAGCAGGGAATTCTCTGCCTGCTTTTCCCCAGTGCTCTGCAAGCTCTCCAGGACAACATAAAATCTGGGGCTCTGTGCTTTCTTTCATTCTGAACAAGTGTTACTGTTTTCTGCACAAAAGCGATTCTGCGAAGCAATGTGAAGACTTCTGCTTCCCAGGCACAGAGAAGGTGCTAGCAGGGAATTCTCTGCCTGCTTTTCCCCAGTGCTCTGCAAGCTCTCCAGGACAACATAAAATCTGGGGCTCTGTGCTTTCTTTCGTTCTGAACAAGTGTTACTGTTTTCTGCACAAAAGCGATTCTGCGAAGCAATGTGAACACTTCTGCTTCCCAGGCACAGAGAAGGTGCTAGCAGGGAATTCTCTGCCTGCTTTTCCCCAGTGCTGTGCAAGCTCTCCAGGACAACATAAAATCTGGGGCTCTGTGCTTTCTTTCGTTCTGAACAAGTGTTACTGTTTTCTGCACAAAAGCGATTCTGCGAAGCAATGTGAACACTTCTGCTTCCCAGGCACAGAGAAGGTGCTAGCAGGGAATTCTCTGCCTGCCTTTCCCCAGTGCTCTGCAAGCTCTCCAGGACAACATAAAATCTGGGGCTCTGTGCTTTCCTTCGCTCTGAACAACTGTTACTGTTTTGTGCACAAAAGCGATTCTGCGAAGCAATTAGAACACTTCTGCTTCCAAGGCACAGAGAAGGTGCTAGCAGGGAATTCTCTGCCTGCTTTTCCCCAGTGCTCTGCAAGCTCTCCAGGACAACATAAAATCTGGGGCTCTGTGCTTTCTTTCGTTCTGAACAAGTGTTACTGTTTTGTGCACAAAAGCGATTCTGCGAAGCAATGGGAACACTTCTGTTTCCCAGGCACAGAGAAGGTGCTAGCAGGGAATTCTCTGCCTGCCTTTCCCCAGTGCTCTGCAAGCTCTCCAGGATAACAGCAAATCTGTGGCTCTGTACTTTCTTTCGTTCTGAACAACTGTTACTGTTTTCTGCACAAAAGCGATTCTGCGAAGCAATGTGAACACTTCTGTTTCCCAGGCACAGAGAAGGTGCTAGCAGGGAATTCTCTGCCTGCTTTTCCCCAGTGCTCTGCAAGCTCTCCAGGACAACATAAAATCTGGGGCTCTGTGCTTTCTTTTGTTCTGAACAAGTGTTACTGTTTTCTGCACAAAAGCGATTCTGCGAAGCAATGGGAACACTTCTGCTTCCCAGGCACAGAGAAGGTGCTAGCAGGGAATTCTCTGCCTGCCTTTCCCCAGTGCTCCGCAAGCTCTCCAGGACAACATAAAATCTGGGGCTCTGTGCTTTCTTTCGTTCTGAACAAGTGTTATTGTTTTCTGCACAAAAGCGATTCTGCGAAGCAATGCGAAGACTTCTGCTTCCCAGGCACAGAGAAGGTGCTAGCAGGGAATTCTCTGCCTGCCTTTCCCCAGTGCTCTGCAAGCTCTCCAGGACAACATAAAATCTGGGGCTCTGTGCTTTCCTTCGTTCTGAACAAGTGTTACTGTTTTCTGCACAAAAGCGATTCTGCGAAGCAATTTGAACACTTCTGCTTCCCAGGCACAGAGAAGGTGGTAGCAGGGAATTCTCTGCCTGCTTTTCCCCAGTGCTCTGCAAGCTCTCCAGGACAACATAAAATCTGGGGCTCTGTGCTTTCTTTCGTTCTGAACAAGTGTTATTGTTTTCTGCACAAAAGCGATTCTGCGAAGCAATGTGAACACTTCTGCTTCCCAGGCACAGAGAAGGTGGTAGCAGGGAATTCTCTGCCTGCTTTTCCCCAGTGCTCTGCAAGCTCTCCAGGACAACATAAAATCTGGGGCTCTGTGCTTTCTTTCGTTGTGAACAAGTGTTACTGTTTTCTGCACAAAAGCGATTCTGCGAAGCAATGGGAACACTTCTGTTTCCCAGGCACAGAGAAGGTGCTAGCAGGGAATTCTCTGCCTGCTTTTCCCCAGTGCTCTGCAAGCTCTCCAGGACAACATAAAATCTGGGGCTCTGTGCTTTCTTTCGTTCTGAACAAGTGTTACTGTTTTCTGCACAAAAGCGATTCTGCGAAGCAATTTGAACACTTCTGCTTCCCAGGCACAGAGAAGGTGCTAGCAGGGAATTCTCTGCCTGCTTTTCCCCAGTGCTCTGCAAGCTCTCCAGGACAACATAAAATCTGGGGCTCTGTGCTTTCTTTCGTTCTGAACAAGTGTTACTGTTTTCTGCACAAAAGCGATTCTGCGAAGCAATGTGAACACTTCTGCTTCCCAGGCACAGAGAAGGTGCTAGCAGGGAATTCTCTGCCTGCCTTTCCCCAGTGCTCTGCAAGCTCTCCAGGACAACATAAAATCTGGGGCTCTGTGCTTTCTTTCGTTCTGAACAAGTGTTACTGTTTTCTGCACAAAAGCGATTCTGCGAAGCAATGGGAACACTTCTGTTTCCCAGGCACAGAGAAGGTGCTAGCAGGGAATTCTCTGCCTGCTTTTCCCCAGTGCTCTGCAAGCTCTCCAGGACAACATAAAATCTGGGGCTCTGTGCTTTCTTTCATTCTGAACAAGTGTTACTGTTTTCTGCACAAAAGCGATTCTGCGAAGCAATGTGAAGACTTCTGCTTCCCAGGCACAGAGAAGGTGCTAGCAGGGAATTCTCTGCCTGCTTTTCCCCAGTGCTCTGCAAGCTCTCCAGGACAACATAAAATCTGGGGCTCTGTGCTTTCTTTCGTTCTGAACAAGTGTTACTGTTTTCTGCACAAAAGCGATTCTGCGAAGCAATGTGAAGACTTCTGCTTCCCAGGCACAGAGAAGGTGCTAGCAGGGAATTCTCTGCCTGCTTTTCCCCAGTGCTCTGCAAGCTCTCCAGGACAACATAAAATCTGGGGCTCTGTGCTTTCTTTCGTTGTGAACAAGTGTTACTGTTTTCTGCACAAAAGCGATTCTGCGAAGCAATGTGAACACTTCTGCTTCCCAGGCACAGAGAAGGTGCTAGCAGGGAATTCTCTGCCTGCCTTTCCCCAGTGCTCTGCAAGCTCTCCAGGACAACATAAAATCTGGGGCTCTGTGCTTTCTTTCGTTCTGAACAAGTGTTACTGTTTTCTGCACAAAAGCGATTCTGCGAAGCAATGTGAACACTTCTGTTTCCCAGGCACAGAGAAGGTGGTAGCAGGGAATTCTCTGCCTGCTTTTCCCCAGTGCTCTGCAAGCTCTCCAGGACAACATAAAATCTGGGGCTCTGTGCTTTCTTTCGTTCTGAACAAGTGTTACTGTTTTCTGCACAAAAGCGATTCTGCGAAGCAATGTGAACACTTCTGCTTCCCAGGCACAGAGAAGGTGCTAGCAGGGAATTCTCTGCCTGCCTTTCCCCAGTGCTCTGCAAGCTCTCCAGGACAACAGCAAATCTGGGGCTCTGTGCTTTCTTTCGTTCTGAACAACTGTTACTGTTTTCTGCACAAAAGCGATTCTGCGAAGCAATGTGAACACTTCTGCTTCCCAGGCACAGAGAAGGTGCTAGCAGGGAATTCTCTGCCTGCTTTTCCCCAGTGCTCTGCAAGCTCTCCAGGACAACATAAAATCTGGGGCTCTGTGCTTTCTTTCGTTCTGAACAAGTGTTACTGTTTTCTGCACAAAAGCGATTCTGCGAAGCAATGGGAACACTTCTGCTTCCCAGGCACAGAGAAGGTGCTAGCAGGGAATTCTCTGCCTGCCTTTCCCCAGTGCTCTGCAAGCTCTCCAGGACAACATAAAATCTGGGGCTCTGTGCTTTCTTTCGTTCTGAACAAGTGTTATTGTTTTCTGCACAAAAGCGATTCTGCGAAGCAATGTGAAGACTTCTGCTTCCCAGGCACAGAGAAGGTGGTAGCAGGGAATTCTCTGCCTGCCTTTCCCCAGTGCTCTGCAAGCTCTCCAGGACAACATAAAATCTGGGGCTCTGTGCTTTCTTTCGTTCTGAACAAGTGTTACTGTTTTCTGCACAAAAGCGATTCTGCGAAGCAATGGGAACACTTCTGCTTCCCAGGCACAGAGAAGGTGCTAGCAGGGAATTCTCTGCCTGCTTTTCCCCAGTGCTCTGCAAGCTCTCCAGGACAACATAAAATCTGGGGCTCTGTGCTTTCTTTCGTTCTGAACAAGTGTTATTGTTTTCTGCACAAAAGCGATTCTGCGAAGCAATGTGAAGACTTCTGCTTCCCAGGCACAGAGAAGGTGCTAGCAGGGAATTCTCTGCCTGCTTTTCCCCAGTGCTCTGCAAGCTCTCCAGGACAACAGCAAATCTGGGGCTCTGTGCTTTCTTTCGTTCTGAACAAGTGTTATTGTTTTCTGCACAAAAGCGATTCTGCGAAGCAATGTGAAGACTTCTGCTTCCCAGGCACAGAGAAGGTGCTAGCAGGGAATTCTCTGCCTGCTTTTCCCCAGTGCTCTGCAAGCTCTCCAGGACAACATAAAATCTGGGGCTCTGTGCTTTCTTTCGTTGTGAACAAGTGTTACTGTTTTCTGCACAAAAGCGATTCTGCGAAGCAATGTGAACACTTCTGCTTCCCAGGCACAGAGAAGGTGCTAGCAGGGAATTCTCTGCCTGCCTTTCCCCAGTGCTCTGCAAGCTCTCCAGGACAACATAAAATCTGGGGCTCTGTGCTTTCTTTCGTTCTGAACAAGTGTTACTGTTTTCTGCACAAAAGCGATTCTGCGAAGCAATGTGAACACTTCTGTTTCCCAGGCACAGAGAAGGTGCTAGCAGGGAATTCTCTGCCTGCCTTTCCCCAGTGCTCTGCAAGCTCTCCAGGACAACATAAAATCTGGGGCTCTGTGCTTTCCTTCGTTCTGAACAAGTGTTACTGTTTTCTGCACAAAAGCGATTCTGCGAAGCAATTTGAACACTTCTGCTTCCCAGGCACAGAGAAGGTGCTAGCAGGGAATTCTCTGCCTGCTTTTCCCCAGTGCTCTGCAAGCTCTCCAGAACAACATAAAATCTGGGGCTCTGTGCTTTCTTTCGTTCTGAACAAGTGTTACTGTTTTCTGCACAAAAGCGATTCTGCGAAGCAATGTGAACACTTCTGTTTCCCAGGCACAGAGAAGGTGGTAGCAGGGAATTCTCTGCCTGCTTTTCCCCAGTGCTCTGCAAGCTCTCCAGGACAACATAAAATCTGGTGCTCTGTGCTTTCTTTCGTTCTGAACAAGTGTTACTGTTTTCTGCACAAAAGCGATTCTGCGAAGCAATGTGAACACTTCTGCTTCCCAGGCACAGAGAAGGTGCTAGCAGGGAATTCTCTGCCTGCCTTTCCCCAGTGCTCTGCAAGCTCTCCAGGACAACAGCAAATCTGGGGCTCTGTGCTTTCTTTCGTTCTGAACAACTGTTACTGTTTTCTGCACAAAAGCGATTCTGCGAAGCAATGTGAACACTTCTGCTTCCCAGGCACAGAGAAGGTGCTAGCAGGGAATTCTCTGCCTGCTTTTCCCCAGTGCTCTGCAAGCTCTCCAGGACAACATAAAATCTGGGGCTCTGTGCTTTCTTTCGTTCTGAACAAGTGTTACTGTTTTCTGCACAAAAGCGATTCTGCGAAGCAATGGGAACACTTCTGCTTCCCAGGCACAGAGAAGGTGCTAGCAGGGAATTCTCTGCCTGCCTTTCCCCAGTGCTCTGCAAGCTCTCCAGGACAACATAAAATCTGGGGCTCTGTGCTTTCCTTCGTTCTGAACAACTGTTACTGTTTTCTGCACAAAAGCGATTCTGCGAAGCAATTTGAACACTTTTGCTTCCCAGGCACAGAGAAGGTGCTAGCAGGGAATTCTCTGCCTGCTTTTCCCCAGTGCTCTGCAAGCTCTCCAGGACAACATAAAATCTGGGGCTCTGTGCTTTCTTTCGTTCTGAACAAGTGTTATTGTTTTCTGCACAAAAGCGATTCTGCGAAGCAATGTGAAGACTTCTGCTTCCCAGGCACAGAGAAGGTGCTAGCAGGGAATTCTCTGCCTGCCTTTCCCCAGTGCTCTGCAAGCTCTCCAGGACAACATAAAATCTGGGGCTCTGTGCTTTCTTTCGTTCTGAACAAGTGTTACTGTTTTCTGCACAAAAGCGATTCTGCGAAGCAATGTGAACACTTCTGCTTCCCAGGCACAGAGAAGGTGCTAGCAGGGAATTCTCTGCCTGCCTTTCCCCAGTGCTCTGCAAGCTCTCCAGGACAACATAAAATCTGGGGCTCTGTGCTTTCCTTCGTTCTGAACAAGTGTTACTGTTTTCTGCACAAAAGCGATTCTGCGAAGCAATGTGAACACTTCTGTTTCCCAGGCACAGAGAAGGTGGTAGCAGGGAATTCTCTGCCTGCTTTTCCCCAGTGCTCTGCAAGCTCTCCAGGACAACATAAAATCTGGGGCTCTGTGCTTTCTTTCGTTCTGAACAAGTGTTACTGTTTTCTGCACAAAAGCGATTCTGCGAAGCAATGTGAACACTTCTGCTTCCCAGGCACAGAGAAGGTGCTAGCAGGGAATTCTCTGCCTGCTTTTCCCCAGTGCTCTGCAAGCTCTCCAGGACAACATAAAATCTGGGGCTCTGTGCTTTCTTTCGTTCTGAACAAGTGTTACTGTTTTCTGCACAAAAGCGATTCTGCGAAGCAATTTGAACACTTCTGCTTCCCAGGCACAGAGAAGGTGCTAGCAGGGAATTCTCTGCCTGCTTTTCCCCAGTGCTCTGAAAGCTCTCCAGGACAACATAAAATCTGGGGCTCTGTGCTTTCTTTCGTTGTGAACAAGTGTTACTGTTTTCTGCACAAAAGCGATTCTGCGAAGCAATGTGAACACTTCTGCTTCCCAGGCACAGAGAAGGTGCTAGCAGAGAATTCTCTGCCTGCCTTTCCCCAGTGCTCTGCAAGCTCTCCAGGACAACATAAAATCTGGGGCTCTGTGCTTTCTTTCATTCTGAACAAGTGTTACTGTTTTCTGCACAAAAGCGATTCTGCGAAGCAATGTGAACACTTCTGCTTCCCAGGCACAGAGAAGGTGCTAGCAGGGAATTCTCTGCCTGCTTTTCCCCAGTGCTCTGAAAGCTCTCCAGGACAACATAAAATCTGGGGCTCTGTGCTTTCTTTCGTTCTGAACAAGTGTTACTGTTTTCTGCACAAAAGCGATTCTGCGAAGCAATGTGAACACTTCTGCTTCCCAGGCACAGAGAAGGTGCTAGCAGGGAATTCTCTGCCTGCCTTTCCCCAGTGCTCTGCAAGCTCTCCAGGACAACATAAAATCTGGGGCTCTGTGCTTTCTTTCGTTCTGAACAAGTGTTACTGTTTTCTGCACAAAAGCGATTCTGCGAAGCAATGTGAACACTTCTGCTTCCCAGGCACAGAGAAGGTGCTAGCAGGGAATTCTCTGCCTGCTTTTCCCCAGTGCTCTGCAAGCTCTCCAGGACAACATAAAATCTGGGGCTCTGTGCTTTCTTTCGTTCTGAACAAGTGTTACTGTTTTCTGCACAAAAGCGATTCTGCGAAGCAATGTGAACACTTCTGCTTCCCAGGCACAGAGAAGGTGCTAGCAGGGAATTCTCTGCCTGCCTTTCCCCAGTGCTCTGCAAGCTCTCCAGGACAACATAAAATCTGGGGCTCTGTGCTTTCTTTCGTTCTGAACAAGTGTTACTGTTTTCTGCACAAAAGCGATTCTGCGAAGCAATGTGAACACTTCTGTTTCCCAGGCACAGAGAAGGTGCTAGCAGGGAATTCTCTGCCTGCTTTTCCCCAGTGCTCTGCAAGCTCTCCAGGACAACATAAAATCTGGGGCTCTGTGCTTTCTTTCGTTCTGAACAAGTGTTACTGTTTTCTGCACAAAAGCGATTCTGCGAAGCAATGTGAAGACTTCTGCTTCCCAGGCACAGAGAAGGTGCTAGCAGGGAATTCTCTGCCTGCTTTTCCCCAGTGCTCTGCAAGCTCTCCAGGACAACATAAAATCTGGGGCTCTGTGCTTTCTTTCGTTCTGAACAAGTGTTACTGTTTTCTGCACAAAAGCGATTCTGCGAAGCAATGTGAACACTTCTGCTTCCCAGGCACAGAGAAGGTGCTAGCAGGGAATTCTCTGCCTGCCTTTCCCCAGTGCTCTGCAAGCTCTCCAGGACAACATAAAATCTGGGGCTCTGTGCTTTCCTTCGCTCTGAACAACTGTTACTGTTTTGTGCACAAAAGCGATTCTGCGAAGCAATTAGAACACTTCTGCTTCCAAGGCACAGAGAAGGTGCTAGCAGGGAATTCTCTGCCTGCTTTTCCCCAGTGCTCTGCAAGCTCTCCAGGACAACATAAAATCTGGGGCTCTGTGCTTTCTTTCGTTCTGAACAAGTGTTACTGTTTTCTGCACAAAAGCGATTCTGCGAAGCAATGTGAACACTTCTGTTTCCCAGGCACAGAGAAGGTGCTAGCAGGGAATTCTCTGCCTGCCTTTCCCCAGTGCTCTGCAAGCTCTCCAGGACAACAGCAAATCTGGGGCTCTGTGCTTTCTTTCGTTCTGAACAACTGTTACTGTTTTCTGCACAAAAGCGATTCTGCGAAGCAATGTGAACACTTCTGTTTCCCAGGCACAGAGAAGGTGCTAGCAGGGAATTCTCTGCCTGCTTTTCCCCAGTGCTCTGCAAGCTCTCCAGGACAACATAAAATCTGGGGCTCTGTGCTTTCTTTTGTTCTGAACAAGTGTTACTGTTTTCTGCACAAAAGCGATTCTGCGAAGCAATGGGAACACTTCTGCTTCCCAGGCACAGAGAAGGTGCTAGCAGGGAATTCTCTGCCTGCCTTTCCCCAGTGCTCCGCAAGCTCTCCAGGACAACATAAAATCTGGGGCTCTGTGCTTTCTTTCGTTCTGAACAAGTGTTATTGTTTTCTGCACAAAAGCGATTCTGCGAAGCAATGTGAAGACTTCTGCTTCCCAGGCACAGAGAAGGTGCTAGCAGGGAATTCTCTGCCTGCCTTTCCCCAGTGCTCTGCAAGCTCTCCAGGACAACATAAAATCTGGGGCTCTGTGCTTTCTTTCGTTCTGAACAAGTGTTACTGTTTTCTGCACAAAAGCGATTCTGCGAAGCAATGGGAACACTTCTGCTTCCCAGGCACAGAGAAGGTGGTAGCAGGGAATTCTCTGCCTGCTTTTCCCCAGTGCTCTGCAAGCTCTCCAGGACAACATAAAATCTGGGGCTCTGTGCTTTCTTTCGTTCTGAACAAGTGTTATTGTTTTCTGCACAAAAGCGATTCTGCGAAGCAATGTGAACACTTCTGCTTCCCAGGCACAGAGAAGGTGGTAGCAGGGAATTCTCTGCCTGCTTTTCCCCAGTGCTCTGCAAGCTCTCCAGGACAACATAAAATCTGGGGCTCTGTGCTTTCTTTCGTTCTGAACAAGTGTTACTGTTTTCTGCACAAAAGCGATTCTGCGAAGCAATGTGAACACTTCTGCTTCCCAGGCACAGAGAAGGTGCTAGCAGGGAATTCTCTGCCTGCCTTTCCCCAGTGCTCTGCAAGCTCTCCAGGACAACATAAAATCTGGGGCTCTGTGCTTTCCTTCGCTCTGAACAACTGTTACTGTTTTGTGCACAAAAGCGATTCTGCGAAGCAATTAGAACACTTCTGCTTCCAAGGCACAGAGAAGGTGCTAGCAGGGAATTCTCTGCCTGCTTTTCCCCAGTGCTCTGCAAGCTCTCCAGGACAACATAAAATCTGGGGCTCTGTGCTTTCCTTCGTTCTGAACAAGTGTTACTGTTTTGTGCACAAAAGCGATTCTGCGAAGCAATGGGAACACTTCTGTTTCCCAGGCACAGAGAAGGTGCTAGCAGGGAATTCTCTGCCTGCCTTTCCCCAGTGCTCTGCAAGCTCTCCAGGACAACAGCAAATCTGGGGCTCTGTACTTTCTTTCGTTCTGAACAACTGTTACTGTTTTCTGCACAAAAGCGATTCTGCGAAGCAATGGGAACACTTCTGTTTCCCAGGCACAGAGAAGGTGCTAGCAGGGAATTCTCTGCCTGCTTTTCCCCAGTGCTCTGCAAGCTCTCCAGGACAACATAAAATCTGGGGCTCTGTGCTTTCTTTTGTTCTGAACAAGTGTTACTGTTTTCTGCACAAAAGCGATTCTGCGAAGCAATGGGAACACTTCTGCTTCCCAGGCACAGAGAAGGTGCTAGCAGGGAATTCTCTGCCTGCCTTTCCCCAGTGCTCCGCAAGCTCTCCAGGACAACATAAAATCTGGGGCTCTGTGCTTTCTTTCGTTCTGAACAAGTGTTATTGTTTTCTGCACAAAAGCGATTCTGCGAAGCAATGTGAAGACTTCTGCTTCCCAGGCACAGAGAAGGTGCTAGCAGGGAATTCTCTGCCTGCCTTTCCCCAGTGCTCTGCAAGCTCTCCAGGACAACATAAAATCTGGGGCTCTGTGCTTTCCTTCGTTCTGA
The DNA here is from genome assembly GCF_047716275.1 of Strix uralensis. Taxonomy (NCBI): domain Eukaryota; kingdom Metazoa; phylum Chordata; class Aves; order Strigiformes; family Strigidae; genus Strix; species Strix uralensis. The sequence goes on along the minus strand of NC_133991.1, from coordinate 10,322 downwards.
ACAAGTGTTACTGTTTTCTGCACAAAAGCGATTCTGCGAAGCAATTTGAACACTTCTGCTTCCCAGGCACAGAGAAGGTGGTAGCAGGGAATTCTCTGCCTGCTTTTCCCCAGTGCTCTGCAAGCTCTCCAGGACAACATAAAATCTGGGGCTCTGTGCTTTCTTTCGTTCTGAACAAGTGTTATTGTTTTCTGCACAAAAGCGATTCTGCGAAGCAATGTGAACACTTCTGCTTCCCAGGCACAGAGAAGGTGGTAGCAGGGAATTCTCTGCCTGCTTTTCCCCAGTGCTCTGCAAGCTCTCCAGGACAACATAAAATCTGGGGCTCTGTGCTTTCTTTCGTTGTGAACAAGTGTTACTGTTTTCTGCACAAAAGCGATTCTGCGAAGCAATGGGAACACTTCTGTTTCCCAGGCACAGAGAAGGTGCTAGCAGGGAATTCTCTGCCTGCTTTTCCCCAGTGCTCTGCAAGCTCTCCAGGACAACATAAAATCTGGGGCTCTGTGCTTTCTTTCGTTCTGAACAAGTGTTACTGTTTTCTGCACAAAAGCGATTCTGCGAAGCAATTTGAACACTTCTGCTTCCCAGGCACAGAGAAGGTGCTAGCAGGGAATTCTCTGCCTGCTTTTCCCCAGTGCTCTGCAAGCTCTCCAGGACAACATAAAATCTGGGGCTCTGTGCTTTCTTTCGTTCTGAACAAGTGTTACTGTTTTCTGCACAAAAGCGATTCTGCGAAGCAATGTGAACACTTCTGCTTCCCAGGCACAGAGAAGGTGCTAGCAGGGAATTCTCTGCCTGCCTTTCCCCAGTGCTCTGCAAGCTCTCCAGGACAACATAAAATCTGGGGCTCTGTGCTTTCTTTCGTTCTGAACAAGTGTTACTGTTTTCTGCACAAAAGCGATTCTGCGAAGCAATGGGAACACTTCTGTTTCCCAGGCACAGAGAAGGTGCTAGCAGGGAATTCTCTGCCTGCTTTTCCCCAGTGCTCTGCAAGCTCTCCAGGACAACATAAAATCTGGGGCTCTGTGCTTTCTTTCATTCTGAACAAGTGTTACTGTTTTCTGCACAAAAGCGATTCTGCGAAGCAATGTGAAGACTTCTGCTTCCCAGGCACAGAGAAGGTGCTAGCAGGGAATTCTCTGCCTGCTTTTCCCCAGTGCTCTGCAAGCTCTCCAGGACAACATAAAATCTGGGGCTCTGTGCTTTCTTTCGTTCTGAACAAGTGTTACTGTTTTCTGCACAAAAGCGATTCTGCGAAGCAATGTGAAGACTTCTGCTTCCCAGGCACAGAGAAGGTGCTAGCAGGGAATTCTCTGCCTGCTTTTCCCCAGTGCTCTGCAAGCTCTCCAGGACAACATAAAATCTGGGGCTCTGTGCTTTCTTTCGTTGTGAACAAGTGTTACTGTTTTCTGCACAAAAGCGATTCTGCGAAGCAATGTGAACACTTCTGCTTCCCAGGCACAGAGAAGGTGCTAGCAGGGAATTCTCTGCCTGCCTTTCCCCAGTGCTCTGCAAGCTCTCCAGGACAACATAAAATCTGGGGCTCTGTGCTTTCTTTCGTTCTGAACAAGTGTTACTGTTTTCTGCACAAAAGCGATTCTGCGAAGCAATGGGAACACTTCTGTTTCCCAGGCACAGAGAAGGTGCTAGCAGGGAATTCTCTGCCTGCCTTTCCCCAGTGCTCTGCAAGCTCTCCAGGACAACATAAAATCTGGGGCTCTGTGCTTTCCTTCGTTCTGAACAAGTGTTACTGTTTTCTGCACAAAAGCGATTCTGCGAAGCAATTTGAACACTTCTGCTTCCCAGGCACAGAGAAGGTGCTAGCAGGGAATTCTCTGCCTGCTTTTCCCCAGTGCTCTGCAAGCTCTCCAGAACAACATAAAATCTGGGGCTCTGTGCTTTCTTTCGTTCTGAACAAGTGTTACTGTTTTCTGCACAAAAGCGATTCTGCGAAGCAATGTGAACACTTCTGTTTCCCAGGCACAGAGAAGGTGGTAGCAGGGAATTCTCTGCCTGCTTTTCCCCAGTGCTCTGCAAGCTCTCCAGGACAACATAAAATCTGGTGCTCTGTGCTTTCTTTCGTTCTGAACAAGTGTTACTGTTTTCTGCACAAAAGCGATTCTGCGAAGCAATGTGAACACTTCTGCTTCCCAGGCACAGAGAAGGTGCTAGCAGGGAATTCTCTGCCTGCCTTTCCCCAGTGCTCTGCAAGCTCTCCAGGACAACAGCAAATCTGGGGCTCTGTGCTTTCTTTCGTTCTGAACAACTGTTACTGTTTTCTGCACAAAAGCGATTCTGCGAAGCAATGTGAACACTTCTGCTTCCCAGGCACAGAGAAGGTGCTAGCAGGGAATTCTCTGCCTGCTTTTCCCCAGTGCTCTGCAAGCTCTCCAGGACAACATAAAATCTGGGGCTCTGTGCTTTCTTTCGTTCTGAACAAGTGTTACTGTTTTCTGCACAAAAGCGATTCTGCGAAGCAATGGGAACACTTCTGCTTCCCAGGCACAGAGAAGGTGCTAGCAGGGAATTCTCTGCCTGCCTTTCCCCAGTGCTCTGCAAGCTCTCCAGGACAACATAAAATCTGGGGCTCTGTGCTTTCTTTCGTTCTGAACAAGTGTTATTGTTTTCTGCACAAAAGCGATTCTGCGAAGCAATGTGAAGACTTCTGCTTCCCAGGCACAGAGAAGGTGGTAGCAGGGAATTCTCTGCCTGCCTTTCCCCAGTGCTCTGCAAGCTCTCCAGGACAACATAAAATCTGGGGCTCTGTGCTTTCTTTCGTTCTGAACAAGTGTTACTGTTTTCTGCACAAAAGCGATTCTGCGAAGCAATGGGAACACTTCTGCTTCCCAGGCACAGAGAAGGTGCTAGCAGGGAATTCTCTGCCTGCTTTTCCCCAGTGCTCTGCAAGCTCTCCAGGACAACATAAAATCTGGGGCTCTGTGCTTTCTTTCGTTCTGAACAAGTGTTATTGTTTTCTGCACAAAAGCGATTCTGCGAAGCAATGTGAAGACTTCTGCTTCCCAGGCACAGAGAAGGTGCTAGCAGGGAATTCTCTGCCTGCTTTTCCCCAGTGCTCTGCAAGCTCTCCAGGACAACAGCAAATCTGGGGCTCTGTGCTTTCTTTCGTTCTGAACAAGTGTTATTGTTTTCTGCACAAAAGCGATTCTGCGAAGCAATGTGAAGACTTCTGCTTCCCAGGCACAGAGAAGGTGCTAGCAGGGAATTCTCTGCCTGCTTTTCCCCAGTGCTCTGCAAGCTCTCCAGGACAACATAAAATCTGGGGCTCTGTGCTTTCTTTCGTTGTGAACAAGTGTTACTGTTTTCTGCACAAAAGCGATTCTGCGAAGCAATGTGAACACTTCTGCTTCCCAGGCACAGAGAAGGTGCTAGCAGGGAATTCTCTGCCTGCCTTTCCCCAGTGCTCTGCAAGCTCTCCAGGACAACATAAAATCTGGGGCTCTGTGCTTTCTTTCGTTCTGAACAAGTGTTACTGTTTTCTGCACAAAAGCGATTCTGCGAAGCAATGTGAACACTTCTGTTTCCCAGGCACAGAGAAGGTGCTAGCAGGGAATTCTCTGCCTGCCTTTCCCCAGTGCTCTGCAAGCTCTCCAGGACAACATAAAATCTGGGGCTCTGTGCTTTCCTTCGTTCTGAACAAGTGTTACTGTTTTCTGCACAAAAGCGATTCTGCGAAGCAATTTGAACACTTCTGCTTCCCAGGCACAGAGAAGGTGCTAGCAGGGAATTCTCTGCCTGCTTTTCCCCAGTGCTCTGCAAGCTCTCCAGAACAACATAAAATCTGGGGCTCTGTGCTTTCTTTCGTTCTGAACAAGTGTTACTGTTTTCTGCACAAAAGCGATTCTGCGAAGCAATGTGAACACTTCTGTTTCCCAGGCACAGAGAAGGTGGTAGCAGGGAATTCTCTGCCTGCTTTTCCCCAGTGCTCTGCAAGCTCTCCAGGACAACATAAAATCTGGTGCTCTGTGCTTTCTTTCGTTCTGAACAAGTGTTACTGTTTTCTGCACAAAAGCGATTCTGCGAAGCAATGTGAACACTTCTGCTTCCCAGGCACAGAGAAGGTGCTAGCAGGGAATTCTCTGCCTGCCTTTCCCCAGTGCTCTGCAAGCTCTCCAGGACAACAGCAAATCTGGGGCTCTGTGCTTTCTTTCGTTCTGAACAACTGTTACTGTTTTCTGCACAAAAGCGATTCTGCGAAGCAATGTGAACACTTCTGCTTCCCAGGCACAGAGAAGGTGCTAGCAGGGAATTCTCTGCCTGCTTTTCCCCAGTGCTCTGCAAGCTCTCCAGGACAACATAAAATCTGGGGCTCTGTGCTTTCTTTCGTTCTGAACAAGTGTTACTGTTTTCTGCACAAAAGCGATTCTGCGAAGCAATGGGAACACTTCTGCTTCCCAGGCACAGAGAAGGTGCTAGCAGGGAATTCTCTGCCTGCCTTTCCCCAGTGCTCTGCAAGCTCTCCAGGACAACATAAAATCTGGGGCTCTGTGCTTTCTTTCGTTCTGAACAAGTGTTATTGTTTTCTGCACAAAAGCGATTCTGCGAAGCAATGTGAAGACTTCTGCTTCCCAGGCACAGAGAAGGTGGTAGCAGGGAATTCTCTGCCTGCCTTTCCCCAGTGCTCTGCAAGCTCTCCAGGACAACATAAAATCTGGGGCTCTGTGCTTTCTTTCGTTCTGAACAAGTGTTACTGTTTTCTGCACAAAAGCGATTCTGCGAAGCAATGTGAACACTTCTGCTTCCCAGGCACAGAGAAGGTGCTAGCAGGGAATTCTCTGCCTGCTTTTCCCCAGTGCTCTGCAAGCTCTCCAGGACAACATAAAATCTGGGGCTCTGTGCTTTCTTTCGTTCTGAACAAGTGTTATTGTTTTCTGCACAAAAGCGATTCTGCGAAGCAATGTGAACACTTCTGCTTCCCAGGCACAGAGAAGGTGCTAGCAGGGAATTCTCTGCCTGCTTTTCCCCAGTGCTCTGCAAGCTCTCCAGGACAACAGCAAATCTGGGGCTCTGTGCTTTCTTTCGTTCTGAACAAGTGTTATTGTTTTCTGCACAAAAGCGATTCTGCGAAGCAATGTGAAGACTTCTGCTTCCCAGGCACAGAGAAGGTGCTAGCAGGGAATTCTCTGCCTGCCTTTCCCCAGTGCTCTGCAAGCTCTCCAGGACAACATAAAATCTGGGGCTCTGTGCTTTCCTTCGTTCTGAACAACTGTTACTGTTTTCTGCACAAAAGCGATTCTGCGAAGCAATTTGAACACTTTTGCTTCCCAGGCACAGAGAAGGTGCTAGCAGGGAATTCTCTGCCTGCTTTTCCCCAGTGCTCTGCAAGCTCTCCAGGACAACATAAAATCTGGGGCTCTGTGCTTTCTTTCGTTCTGAACAAGTGTTATTGTTTTCTGCACAAAAGCGATTCTGCGAAGCAATGTGAAGACTTCTGCTTCCCAGGCACAGAGAAGGTGGTAGCAGGGAATTCTCTGCCTGCCTTTCCCCAGTGCTCTGCAAGCTCTCCAGGACAACATAAAATCTGGGGCTCTGTGCTTTCTTTCGTTCTGAACAAGTGTTACTGTTTTCTGCACAAAAGCGATTCTGCGAAGCAATGTGAACACTTCTGCTTCCCAGGCACAGAGAAGGTGCTAGCAGGGAATTCTCTGCCTGCCTTTCCCCAGTGCTCTGCAAGCTCTCCAGGACAACATAAAATCTGGGGCTCTGTGCTTTCCTTCGTTCTGAACAAGTGTTACTGTTTTCTGCACAAAAGCGATTCTGCGAAGCAATGTGAACACTTCTGTTTCCCAGGCACAGAGAAGGTGGTAGCAGGGAATTCTCTGCCTGCTTTTCCCCAGTGCTCTGCAAGCTCTCCAGGACAACATAAAATCTGGGGCTCTGTGCTTTCTTTCGTTCTGAACAAGTGTTACTGTTTTCTGCACAAAAGCGATTCTGCGAAGCAATGTGAACACTTCTGCTTCCCAGGCACAGAGAAGGTGCTAGCAGGGAATTCTCTGCCTGCTTTTCCCCAGTGCTCTGCAAGCTCTCCAGGACAACATAAAATCTGGGGCTCTGTGCTTTCTTTCGTTCTGAACAAGTGTTACTGTTTTCTGCACAAAAGCGATTCTGCGAAGCAATTTGAACACTTCTGCTTCCCAGGCACAGAGAAGGTGCTAGCAGGGAATTCTCTGCCTGCTTTTCCCCAGTGCTCTGAAAGCTCTCCAGGACAACATAAAATCTGGGGCTCTGTGCTTTCTTTCGTTGTGAACAAGTGTTACTGTTTTCTGCACAAAAGCGATTCTGCGAAGCAATGTGAACACTTCTGCTTCCCAGGCACAGAGAAGGTGCTAGCAGAGAATTCTCTGCCTGCCTTTCCCCAGTGCTCTGCAAGCTCTCCAGGACAACATAAAATCTGGGGCTCTGTGCTTTCTTTCATTCTGAACAAGTGTTACTGTTTTCTGCACAAAAGCGATTCTGCGAAGCAATGTGAACACTTCTGCTTCCCAGGCACAGAGAAGGTGCTAGCAGGGAATTCTCTGCCTGCTTTTCCCCAGTGCTCTGAAAGCTCTCCAGGACAACATAAAATCTGGGGCTCTGTGCTTTCTTTCGTTCTGAACAAGTGTTACTGTTTTCTGCACAAAAGCGATTCTGCGAAGCAATGTGAACACTTCTGCTTCCCAGGCACAGAGAAGGTGCTAGCAGGGAATTCTCTGCCTGCCTTTCCCCAGTGCTCTGCAAGCTCTCCAGGACAACATAAAATCTGGGGCTCTGTGCTTTCTTTCGTTCTGAACAAGTGTTACTGTTTTCTGCACAAAAGCGATTCTGCGAAGCAATGTGAACACTTCTGCTTCCCAGGCACAGAGAAGGTGCTAGCAGGGAATTCTCTGCCTGCTTTTCCCCAGTGCTCTGCAAGCTCTCCAGGACAACATAAAATCTGGGGCTCTGTGCTTTCTTTCGTTCTGAACAAGTGTTACTGTTTTCTGCACAAAAGCGATTCTGCGAAGCAATGTGAACACTTCTGCTTCCCAGGCACAGAGAAGGTGCTAGCAGGGAATTCTCTGCCTGCCTTTCCCCAGTGCTCTGCAAGCTCTCCAGGACAACATAAAATCTGGGGCTCTGTGCTTTCTTTCGTTCTGAACAAGTGTTACTGTTTTCTGCACAAAAGCGATTCTGCGAAGCAATGTGAACACTTCTGTTTCCCAGGCACAGAGAAGGTGCTAGCAGGGAATTCTCTGCCTGCTTTTCCCCAGTGCTCTGCAAGCTCTCCAGGACAACATAAAATCTGGGGCTCTGTGCTTTCTTTCGTTCTGAACAAGTGTTACTGTTTTCTGCACAAAAGCGATTCTGCGAAGCAATGTGAAGACTTCTGCTTCCCAGGCACAGAGAAGGTGCTAGCAGGGAATTCTCTGCCTGCTTTTCCCCAGTGCTCTGCAAGCTCTCCAGGACAACATAAAATCTGGGGCTCTGTGCTTTCTTTCGTTCTGAACAAGTGTTACTGTTTTCTGCACAAAAGCGATTCTGCGAAGCAATGTGAACACTTCTGCTTCCCAGGCACAGAGAAGGTGCTAGCAGGGAATTCTCTGCCTGCCTTTCCCCAGTGCTCTGCAAGCTCTCCAGGACAACATAAAATCTGGGGCTCTGTGCTTTCCTTCGCTCTGAACAACTGTTACTGTTTTGTGCACAAAAGCGATTCTGCGAAGCAATTAGAACACTTCTGCTTCCAAGGCACAGAGAAGGTGCTAGCAGGGAATTCTCTGCCTGCTTTTCCCCAGTGCTCTGCAAGCTCTCCAGGACAACATAAAATCTGGGGCTCTGTGCTTTCTTTCGTTCTGAACAAGTGTTACTGTTTTCTGCACAAAAGCGATTCTGCGAAGCAATGTGAACACTTCTGTTTCCCAGGCACAGAGAAGGTGCTAGCAGGGAATTCTCTGCCTGCCTTTCCCCAGTGCTCTGCAAGCTCTCCAGGACAACAGCAAATCTGGGGCTCTGTGCTTTCTTTCGTTCTGAACAACTGTTACTGTTTTCTGCACAAAAGCGATTCTGCGAAGCAATGTGAACACTTCTGTTTCCCAGGCACAGAGAAGGTGCTAGCAGGGAATTCTCTGCCTGCTTTTCCCCAGTGCTCTGCAAGCTCTCCAGGACAACATAAAATCTGGGGCTCTGTGCTTTCTTTTGTTCTGAACAAGTGTTACTGTTTTCTGCACAAAAGCGATTCTGCGAAGCAATGGGAACACTTCTGCTTCCCAGGCACAGAGAAGGTGCTAGCAGGGAATTCTCTGCCTGCCTTTCCCCAGTGCTCCGCAAGCTCTCCAGGACAACATAAAATCTGGGGCTCTGTGCTTTCTTTCGTTCTGAACAAGTGTTATTGTTTTCTGCACAAAAGCGATTCTGCGAAGCAATGTGAAGACTTCTGCTTCCCAGGCACAGAGAAGGTGCTAGCAGGGAATTCTCTGCCTGCCTTTCCCCAGTGCTCTGCAAGCTCTCCAGGACAACATAAAATCTGGGGCTCTGTGCTTTCCTTCGTTCTGAACAAGTGTTACTGTTTTCTGCACAAAAGCGATTCTGCGAAGCAATGGGAACACTTCTGCTTCCCAGGCACAGAGAAGGTGGTAGCAGGGAATTCTCTGCCTGCTTTTCCCCAGTGCTCTGCAAGCTCTCCAGGACAACATAAAATCTGGGGCTCTGTGCTTTCTTTCGTTCTGAACAAGTGTTATTGTTTTCTGCACAAAAGCGATTCTGCGAAGCAATGTGAACACTTCTGCTTCCCAGGCACAGAGAAGGTGGTAGCAGGGAATTCTCTGCCTGCTTTTCCCCAGTGCTCTGCAAGCTCTCCAGGACAACATAAAATCTGGGGCTCTGTGCTTTCTTTCGTTCTGAACAAGTGTTACTGTTTTCTGCACAAAAGCGATTCTGCGAAGCAATGGGAACACTTCTGTTTCCCAGGCACAGAGAAGGTGCTAGCAGGGAATTCTCTGCCTGCTTTTCCCCAGTGCTCTGCAAGCTCTCCAGGACAACATAAAATCTGGGGCTCTGTGCTTTCTTTCGTTCTGAACAAGTGTTACTGTTTTCTGCACAAAAGCGATTCTGCGAAGCAATGTGAACACTTCTGCTTCCCAGGCACAGAGAAGGTGCTAGCAGGGAATTCTCTGCCTGCCTTTCCCCAGTGCTCTGCAAGCTCTCCAGGACAACATAAAATCTGGGGCTCTGTGCTTTCTTTCGTTCTGAACAAGTGTTACTGTTTTCTGCACAAAAGCGATTCTGCGAAGCAATGGGAACACTTCTGTTTCCCAGGCACAGAGAAGGTGCTAGCAGGGAATTCTCTGCCTGCTTTTCCCCAGTGCTCTGCAAGCTCTCCAGGACAACATAAAATCTGGGGCTCTGTGCTTTCTTTCGTTCTGAACAAGTGTTATTGTTTTCTGCACAAAAGCGATTCTGCGAAGCAATGTGAACACTTCTGCTTCCCAGGCACAGAGAAGGTGGTAGCAGGGAATTCTCTGCCTGCCTTTCCCCAGTGCTCTGCAAGCTCTCCAGGACAACATAAAATCTGGGGCTCTGTGCTTTCTTTCGTTCTGAACAAGTGTTACTGTTTTCTGCACAAAAGCGATTCTGCGAAGTAATGTGAAGACTTCTGTTTCCCAGGCACAGAGAAGGTGCTAGCAGGGAATTCTCTGCCTGCCTTTCCCCAGTGCTCTGCAAGCTCTCCAGGACAACATAAAATCTGGGGCTCTGTGCTTTCTTTCGTTCTGAACAAGTGTTACTGTTTTCTGCACAAAAGCGATTCTGCGAAGCAATGTGAACACTTCTGCTTCCCAGGCACAGAGAAGGTGCTAGCAGGGAATTCTCTGCCTGCCTTTCCCCAGTGCTCTGCAAGCTCTCCAGGACAACATAAAATCTAGGGCTCTGTGCTTTCTTTCGTTCTGAACAAGTGTTACTGTTTTCTGCACAAAAGCGATTCTGCGAAGCAATGGGAACACTTCTGCTTCCCAGGCACAGAGAAGGTTCTAGCAGGGAATTCTCTGCCTGCTTTTCCCCAGTGCTCTGCAAGCTCTCCAGGACAACATAAAATCTGGGGCTCGGTGCTTTCTTTCGTTCTGAACAAGTGTTACTGTTTTCTGCACAAAAGCGATTCTGCGAAGCAATGGGAACAGGCACAAAGAAGGTGCTAGCAGGGAATTCTCTGCCTGCCTTTCCCCAGTGCTCTGCAAGCTCTCCAGGACAACATAAAATCTGGGGCTCTGTGCTTTCCTTCGTTCTGAACAAGTGTTACTGTTTTCTGCACAAAAGCGATTCTGCGAAGCAATGGGAACACTTCTGTTTCCCAGGCA